>NC_083285.1:13706250-14018182 GCF_963506605.1 Zootoca vivipara
CATATTTTTACATCTGCTTTTCTGCTTTAGGCAGCAAAATCCCTTTTGTAAGCAGCAACACCCTTTGCTTGTTTCCAGATGCACGCAGAAGATGTTTGCAGGAGAGAGTCATTGCCTATCAACAGCTATTTCTTGTTTCCGGGGTTAATTTGGACTGTAATTGGAGCTGTGGTAAATTTCAAAGACAAATTCCACAAGGAAAAACTTCCGTTGTTGATATCTCCATGGATTCTTAACTAGCAAGTATTTAATACGTGCACAGGCAATTATTTGCCTGTCATAGATGTTGAATCTAGGAGTGTCAGGTGGGGCCTGGCTATAACAAAATATTACAGTGTGAAATACGCTATAGACTGTTCAGGTTTCCAGTCAAGCCCTCTTCTAGAATATTCCATTTCTCACTTCCAAGTTAGTTGGCATTCTGCGGTCACAATGTGCCCATTTTTCACCGGGCTGAGTTTTTTTGTTTTTTTTGTCGTACAGGTAGGAGATCACCTCGGAGTACTGTTTCCCCTCCTAAATATTTGCATACTTCTGCAAACCTTGGAGTTCCCTCAAGCTGGCCAATATCTACCTCTTGTGTGTGGGTTGTACTGTTTTGGCTACATAAGAACTGGCAACTAGAGAAGGGAGTTTGGTATTAAATCTATTTTTTTGCAAGTGGTGTCTGAACTGTTTCATTGCGTTCCTAGTTGAAATATGTGTTACCTGAACCTTTGACTGAGGGTAGTGGGCCTCACAAACAAGAATCATTGCTTGATGTGCATTTTTTAAAAAAATCCTACAGGGAATAGCTTTTGGGGCATTCTCCCATTCTGTAAATACAGAATCTACTTTTAATGTGGTAGTATGTGGTACAGTGGTACCTTGATTCTCAAACGCCTTGGTACTCGAACATTTTTCGGAAGCCGAACGTCCAATGCGGCTGTTGGCTATTGTTTCCGGGGCACCTGCACCAATCAGAAGCTGCACCTTGGTTTTTGAACATTTCGGAAGTCAAATGGACTTCTGGAACAGATTAAGTTTGGCGCTTTTGTTTTTGCTATTTATTTTGCATTTTTGTTTTTGAAGCTTTTTCGGTTAATTTGTTTTTCTGACTGTGTGGAACCCAGCTCAGCGACGGATTGATTGATTGTGTGACTGCGGAAATGGATAAATACCCCCCATCCAAACAACGACTATCATCAGTGCAGGTAAGAATTTTTTAAAAAACTTTTTTTTATCATCTGCAGTACTGTCTTATTTATTTTATAGTACAGTATATTGATTATTGCTTTCATTTTATGGATCAATGGTCTCGTTAGATAGTAAAATTCATGTTAAATTGCTGTTGTAGGGGTTGTTTTTTAAAAGTCTGGATCGGATTAATCCATTTTGCATTACTTTCTATGGGAAAGCGCGCTTTGGTTTTGGAACGGATTTACGGAACGTTTTAAATTTGAGAACCAAGGTACCACTGTATATCGTTTTAAAGTCCAGCCCTGTACACCACTTTTAGAGTGTACTTGTGGAACAATATTGCTATTTCTTTCCCCCTCAAATTTCATATAAGCAGACGTAGTCAACATGGTTGACTTTGTTGGCCAAGGATCATATACCTCAGAGGAAGGGTTTGCATATAAATAGTGCTCTGGGCCCAGAAGACCTGAGCATTGCTCCTAAGAGCAGCAGAGCATTAATGTCATAAATGCCAATCACAAAGCAATGTAAGGGGTGCACATGCCACTCGGATGACATTGTAGATCCCTTCCAGCCCCTGAACTCTTTTCTTTCATGTGAAACGGTTTAGGGAGACACATGTTGCATTAAGCAGATGGTGGTAGTTTGCATAAATTGTAAATGCCAGCAAAATCACATGTGATTAAATCCAAAGAAATCTAAACCCAAACACCTAAATCTAAAAAAAGACCTCTTTAGGCTTGATGCATTTTATTAGTAATTTTATTATAGTTTTCTAAATATTATACAATATGATACAACCAAATGTTCTGAAGGCATGGCATGGTGCCACAAGCAACTGCAACTACGGTCACAGCAGATACTTGTAGCACTTTAACCATCACAGCTTCCCCCCACCCCCCAAAAAAAGAATCCCGAGAACCATAACTGAACCCCAGCAGAGCTAAAATTCCCAGCACCCTTTGCAAACTACAGTTCCCAGAATCCTTTGGCGGAAGTGTTGTGCTTTAAATATATAACGTGGATGTGATCCCACGGAAAATACTCAGGGTCCACAGCACAAGTAAACATTTATATCTGTTCTATCGCACTTCAGAAAGAGGTAAGGCTTGATGTTTGGTTTATGATACACTTGGATCTTACAAGACACCTTTGCCCTGAGCCATTGCACCTATTATTCCAGGAATGGGAGCTCCAAATATGTACACAGCCTAAGCCGCCCCGACGCAACTTCTCCATACATTTCAAAAAGGAACACATTCATATGCCTTCTGTTCTAGATTAGCTCCCTCCATTGAAGTGAATGGGCCTATTGAGAATATGCTGGGCCTCTGCATGCGCTCCTGGATTCAGTGGACTGAGGCACTAAACCTTCACGAATGCTGGAAGCTGGATAATGAAGAGTTACGCACATTTGCGATGCCTCAGTTTCTGTGTTGCCAGGGTCAGCCTGTAATCCCACTTCTGCCAGTGATACACCTGGTTGACTACGATGCTCATTTCCTCGGTGGTCCCCACAATGAGATACACCTTGGGACGGTGGGCATGGACCAGTTGCTGAGTACAGTTTTCATTGATCAGAAACCACTGCATAATCGCACTGCGAGCGTCGAAAGGCAAGAGCGAACCCTGGTTAATGAATTCCACCTGACAGTCAATGTTATATTCTTGAGCTCCAAATGCAGGTCGTTTCCTAGATAGTTTCACCTTTGCGGCTGCAAAGAGAGAGAAAGAAAAATAACGTGTGTGTTTGTGTGTGTGTGCCGCTTCTCCTGTATAAATATAGCAAATAGGAGAGAAGAGGTGCAGACGCTAGTAAGCCCATCCCAGGGATGCCTTGATCCTAACTGTGCCAATAATAACTTACCAAAATTGCCGATACAAAAAATGTCTAGCACTTTCTTGCGCGTCAAGAGCTCATCAACGGCTGGGCAAGTCTGGCAGATAGGCTTCGGAAAGGCTGGCGGGAAGAGGAGAGAAATCCAATTTGTCATGGGGGCATGCACTTGAGTCCTACAGAAAACAAACCTGTCATGTCTGGAGATCTCCTGGAGAATTCTTAAGACATTTTTTTGACAACTTGGAAGATAAAGCTGAGCTAGGGGATCTGTATATTATAGGATAAGCCCATAGGAAGAGACCACGAGGGTCAGTCTAAGTCCAACCTCTTGCAATGCAGGAATTTTGGGTCCAACGTGGGGCTCGAACCCATGACCCTGAAATTAAGGAGCTCTACCGACAAATCTATCCCAGTCAGATAGAACTCTTCAGCAGCATATGTGCCAATTGTTATATCTTAGGAATTATATCCAACGACACAATTCTTTTCTTTTCTTTTTATATTAAAAGGCTTTTATTTTTATTTATTTGCTTTTATTATTTTGAAAAAGTAACAATCATAAATAAATAAGAATAAAAACATGCACCCCACCACAGAGACCATTCCATTGTAACTATCCAGCCTCCCAAAATTTCAACACTTCCTGCGATGGTTTGACCCCTTTCCGTTTTAACAGTACAAATTCTACAAACACCCTCCATATCTCCTCAAAATAATTTCTCCTGCGTATTCCCCATCTTACCTTAATGGCAGATGTTAATTTATCATTCATAGCTATATCCCACACCTCTTTATGCCATGCTCCCATTTTATATTCTGCTTGCCCCTTCCACTTCCTGGCTATAATAATTCGTGCAGCTGTCAATAAATTTGTGAGCAAGTCCTTCATGGCCTGTGAACCTTCCACCCCATCGCAAATTGATAATAATGCTACGGTACCTCTGGACTTTTGGTCAGCTTTAACCCAGTGATTTCCAACAGCACAATTCTAACCATTTATACTCTACACATAACTAAGTTCCATTAAATCCAGTGGAGCTTTCTCCCAGGTAAGTGGAATTAGGTTTAGGTAGAGGAATTAGCTCAGAGGTAGAGCATCTGCTTTGCACAAGAAGGTTCAACCCTCAGCATCTCCAGGTAGGGTTCGGAGAGACTCCAGCCTGAAATCCTGGAGAGCTGCTGCCAGTCAGAGCAGACAATATTGAACTAGATGGATCAATGGTCTGCCTCTGTATAAAGCAGCTTCTTTAGTTCTTTGTGATAGCCATTGGATTTAGGTTCATGGACTTAACTTCAATTCTTCATGATTCCATGTGTGATCCAAAATCAAGGTTTCCAAACATAAACTGTAGTTTTCCGGTAAGCTTTAGATCAGGGGTCCCCAAACTAAGGCCCGGGGGCCGGATGCGGCCCAATCGCCTTCTAAATCCGGCCCATGGACGGTCTGGGAATCAGCATGTTTTTACATGAGTAGAATGTGTCCTTTTATTTAAAATGCATCTCTGGGTTATTTGTGGGGCATAGGAATTCGTTCATATTTTTTTCCAAAATATAGTCCAGCCCCCCACAAGGTCTGAGGGACAGTGGACCGGCCCCCTGCTGAAAAAGTTTGCTGACCCCTGCTTTAGATCATGGTTTAAATGGTAGTTTTCCAGTAAGCTTTAGATCATGGTTTAAACCCTTAAGCAAAATTCAAACACCAACAATATGCCAAAGGATATGATAAGCAATCGTGTCATTGTGCCACACAATATGTAGCAATCTGCCTAAAACAGGGGTCCCCAAACTAAGGCCCGGGGGCCAGATGCGGCCCAATCGCCTTCTCAATCCGGCTCGCAGACGGTCCGGGAATCAGCATGTTTTTACATGAGTAGAATATGTCCTTTTATTTAAAATGCATCTCTGGGTTATTTGTGGGGCCTGCCTGGTGTTTTTACATGAGTAGAATGTGTTCTTTTATTTAAAATGCATCTCTGGGTTATTTGTGGGGCATAGGAATTCGTTCATTCTCCCCCCCCCCAAATATAGTCCGGCCCCCCATATGGTCTGAGGAACAGTTCACCGGCCCCCTGCTGAAAAAGTTTGCTGACCCCTGGCCTAAAAGGTAAAGGGACCCCTGACCGTTAGGTCCAGTCGTGAACGACTCTGGGGTTGCGCGCTCATCTCGCTCTATAGGCCGAGGGAGCTAGCGTTTGTCCGCAAACAGCTTCCGGGTCATGTGGCCAGGATGACTAAGCTGCTTCTGGCGAACCAGAGCAGTGCATGGAAACGCCATTTACCTTCCCGCCGGAGCGGTACCTATTTATCTACTTGTACTTTGACGTGCTTTCGAACTGCTAGGTGGGCAGGAGCAGGGACCGAGCAATGGGAGCTCGGGGATTCGAACTGCCGACTTTCTGACTGGCAAGCCCTAGGCTCTGCGGTTTAGACCACAGAGCCACCTGCGTCCCATATCTGCCTACTGGGCAGCTAATCTTGCCCAGGAAATTTGTGTTTGCTGGGCTGGCAATGAAATTTCAGGTTCTAACTGCGAGATGCACCAAAGGCACTTTCAGAAAGACTGGCGAGAAAACCACCCGTGAGAGAGAAACCTCTCTGGGCAGAGGGGCAGTTTGGAGCTGGGAAATGGTGAGCAAGAGAGGGTTGGGTCCATTTCCATCCATTTCCTCTCCATCACACCTTCCCAAAGCTTCTTTTCTACAGCGGGAAAACACTGTTTTCGGGGCTGTAATGTATTAGCCCCTGAGAACTAAGCAGCACATTCAACAAAGTCTGAAGCATCCTTCCTGGGGGATGGCAAATGGGAGAGCACATTTTTTTAAAAAAAAAAAATTAAAATGAAATTTAAAAAACGCAACAGCAAGCTAGCAAGCAAGAACAGAAAGGGTGAGGCTGCCAGTCTGCTGTGAGTCTGGGAACCTCAAGAGGAGAAAGGTAGGATATGAATGTACCAGTGTGTGAAACAATGGTATCTGGTGCCCAATAAAACTGGCAGCACAGAAGGCAGGGAGGCCACCCGTAAGCAGAGCCTGAGCAAGAGACAACCAATTCTACTTTGGACTCCCTTCTCCTTTCCTGCAGAGTTCTGCAAGGGCAACAATGAGGACACTGAAAACTAGCATCACCCCACTTAGACCCGTCACAAGTACAGTACATGCAACCCAAACCCCCCTTTTATAGCTGTACCTCCGAGACCACGCAAAGCTTCTTTGCCGAGGGATGCAAGACACGTATCCTCATCCGCAGGGAACCGATTGCAGTCCAAACTGCCGGGCCAGGGGCGTCCTTGGCATTGCAAGACGGGAGCGCAGCTGCCGCGGACCGCAACGCACATGCTTCTGCAAGGCTGGATGAAGCTGTCGAGGAAGCAGGGCAGTTCTTAGGAGCAAAACAGGCAGGCACGCCGCGCACGTCTGAAAACGCACCGGAGAGAGGGCATCGAGGAAGAAGAGGCCTTCCTTCCCCATTTCCTCCCCCAAGTTGGGGGCAGCCACCAGCCGGGCTGTCGGCGCCACTCCACCCTCACCCCGGACTCAAATCTTCCTCCAGCCAACACCATTGCACGCAGTGGCGAGAGTTGAACGTGTGAACGGCGCCGCGTCGGCCCACGCGGATTCGGCCGCGGGACTACGGGTACTCACGTGTCCAAGCACACTGGTGCGAAGAGCGAGCAGAGGAAGATCCGCGCGTGCGGGTGGCAGCCGGTGCTGACGAGGCGCTGCCACGCGGCGGCTTTCCCCACGACCTCGGGCAAACCGACGTGGCCCAGAAGGTTGGGGAGCCTCATCTCCGAGTAGCCGATGTCGTGACACATGGCCATGTCCGTGGGGATGGCGACGCACTTGGTGGATAAGCCCAGGTCCAGCCCCGCCGCCCGGCGCAGGGCGAAGGCGAGCAGGGCGGCCGCGAGGAGCATCGTTGGTGCCTCCGTAACGTGAGGATGCCTCGCAGAGAGTCAAAGGTCTCTTTACAGATCTGAGCAAACCTTGGCAGGGTGTGGGGCGCTTTATATCTGCACGACCCCCACCCACCAACCCCCAGGGCTCTGTTCGTTTTATCTGATGGAAACCCCCAAGGGGGGGGGAGGTGTTTGTTTATAGCCCATTTAAGTGATTTGATAGGATTAAGCCCGTGGTTCCCAAAGGGGATGAATGGCAAAGAAACATTTAAACGTTTCAGTGCATCAAGAACAGAAAAGAGAAGCTGCTCAAACCTGAAGACCTCTTGGGCCAAAGCCTTTATAATTCTTGATTCTTTTATAGTGAGATGTGGCCAATGATTGACCTGAATGTCTTATGTATTCTAAAGAGGAAATCCTTCATTTTTTAAAATGGTGGAATAAACCTGCATTGTTTTTTATTGGACACTTTGGTTTTTAAATGAACTGATGGACAGCCAGCAAAAAAAAAAAAAAAAAAAAACAGGCGTTTGCTGGGATTGCTGCTAAGGAGGTGATATTCGAAAAGGGGGTGGGAAGGAAAAAAAGGGGTTCTGCCTTCTGCACTTTTGGGGTTTCTGGTTTTAGCTGGCTGTGGATGGCAAGCTGCTTCTCAGACCTTCCTAGTTTGCAACTTGGTCCATTTTTAACAAAACACTTTGTATAAGCGCTCTTACGTGTCTTAATTTTTAAATAAAATGCGTTCAGCTGCCGAAAAACAAAAACAAAAACAAAAGAGAGAGGCTTCTTTGTGTTGATGAGAGTTTGTCTTGTTATAAAATCATATTGGGGGGGGGGTTGCAGGACACCATTATTAATGAACAGAGAGGGGTGACAGAATTTTGACAGCTGCAATACCCAGAATCCTGTTCAATGCCATCTTCCCTGTCTCCCCACCCCTCCAGCTAGGACGCGACCCTGCCTGAAGGAAGGCTTAAGGATCTGCATATGCACAACAGTTAGCATAAACTCACACATTTCCCCTCTCCACCTCCCCTCCGCCCAGAACAAAACAATGTTTCCAGAAGAAGGGGGGGGGGAAACCGCCCAAATCCAAAGTTAAACTTTTCTACTCAAGTTAATAATACAGCCTATTATATGTTCTCTTACCATGAAATCTCTATCCGCTGCCTCTGTATTAGAATTGCTGTTTTATATCTTAGAACTGTATATGTCAGGACTGCTACCTTTTAATTAGAAATCCCTGCATTAGGTATGTTTTCCAGGTATATTTTCTGTATGAACCCTGTATGATCCCAACCCACCTGAACCTTGCCCTACTACCACCCTATACCCATTCAAGGACACACGGACAATAGAGGGATTAGCTGGAACAACTTTATTCAAATAAATTGCCATCCTCAACGTAGCCCACCCTTCCATGGCCTGGAGGAAAACACTGCCGGGCGGACTTCCACCCCATGGAAATCGCCAGGAACTGCCCCACCTCTGCACCCATCTCGACTGATTGCCCTTCCTGCCAAACAACAGGGAGCACCATCAGCGACAGGAGAAGAGCGATTGACATCTCTCCATCTGAAAGGAAAAGTCATCTCCGCACCCAGCTAATCCGATCCCCCACCCGTTGCCCTTGTCTCCCCCTCCCTCCCAGTCCAGAGATTTCCATGCAGGGACAGGAGGGTATATAAGGGGACTTTACCATTTCCCGGGGTTCCTTCCTTCTTTCCAGAGGCAGGGACCCTACAGCTGTAGCTTTGCATTCTGCAATAAAGGGATCAGTTTGTTTTTCCTGACAGCATCGTGTGGTCTCTGTCATTTTCCCGGCGGAGCTGAACTTAGTGCAAATTTTGGAGCTTCCGACCCACGTCTGTCCTTCTTAAAAGGCAACGCATTTTGGGGTACATTTTTTCATAACAGTCTCAAATTAGACCTAATCTTTTTCTTCTTTGGCGATCACTCGTAAGATTGTCTTCCATGAAAATGGTCTCAACAATGAGTCCGTAAGTGACTGTGGAGGCCAATTCTGGATCCACACAGTGGGGACATAGGTTTCCAGGTGGAAGTTGATCATGGTGAGGGTTTGCCAAACGTTCCTTCCTTTTTATTAGACCCAATACAAATGAGATCGCACACCAAAAGCAAGCTCATACCTCTCATGGAGTTAAAGTCATGCTTAAGGTATATATGTAAGAGACTTGTTTATCAATATATTTCAGCCAGGGCCGGATTTAGGTCTGATGAGGCCCTAAGCTACTGAAGGTAATGGGGCCCTTTATATGTCCAGCTGTCCTTTGTCAACAACAAATTGTTGCTGGTTTTTTGTGTGTTGATGTTGTAATAACAGTTATATGGTAATTTATGGACCTAATAGGTATCTAAAGCCACATGTTACTATGTAACCAGTCCATGCAACCAGTCCCTATATACAGAAATTAGAAAAGCAGTGATATTTTAGGGAGCAGTCTAGCAGGCGGGGCCCATTACTTACATCATAGGAGCCTACACAACACAAAACACTGTTGCTGTATGTAGCGGTTTTATTTTATTTGTTTTTTATCTTATATTTTGGAAATGTACACCCAGGTTTTTCCCTTTAGCTAGCTTGTTTGACTTATACGTAAATCTGGCACTGATTTCAGGAATGATTCATGCTCTTATATAGCTGCATAGTTTTGTTTTTTAAATAGTTTCTGGATTTCCCATGATCATATTATAAAGCAGTTGTGTCCTATATTATAAATCAAACACTGCTAGTTGTTGTTCCTTTTTGTTTTCCAATGTGTTTCCTTAAAGAGAGCATGTGTTGCGGCGAGACCTGGCAACCAAACCCTTGTGTTGTGGGTGGGAAGGATCGGACAGCCACAACACCCTTGATGCTGGGTTCAATCAGGCCAATGGGACGCAAGCTAAATGGATCAAGGGACCTATATATGCCCATGCACATGACCCAGAGCTTCCTCTTTGGGTGCGTGCATCGGAACACCCACCCACCTCTCCCTACATTTAGGGCTTGTGTGCTTGACCTTGCTATGCCGTCATGTGTCATCTGTTGTTGGGACAGGGCAGGGCACGGCAGGAATTTTCCTCACTTGGCTAATTGGCTGGTGCCATTTGGGTTTCGCCTGCCGCGTAGCAAATCGTCACAACTTTTAAGGTTGCGGATAGGCTATGGTTCAGGTGATGGGGGAATGTTCTCGCCATCCCTATGTGAAGGGTACAGTATTCTGTTAAAGGAATTCAGGGACTCAATGGTTTTGTCAACCCTGAGAGGGGTTGTGCCCGTGGCTGAGTCCAGGGGGACGGACATAGCATGTCCCTGGCTTTCCGCCTATCCGGGTGTTCACCCTTGGCTGACCTATGCTGGAACCCTGGGTCAGCGCTACCTGCATGGCAGGGAGCTAGTCGAACCAGAGCCTATACAACCACTCACTTGCTGTAATCAATAAAGTTGTGGCCTAAATTCTGCCCAAAACCAAACCAAAATTATGAGTATTGTGTGAATTCGTTTAAGGGGGAGGTTTAAAGGTCTGAACACGCAAAAAATGGGTGTGGCACTAGCAAATTTTCATTCTGAAAAAAGTTTGAGAGCCACTGGATTGGGTCCATGTGGTGGACACAAGGTGCCTGGGTGGGTGTTTAATGAGCATTTTGGTTTGTTTTTTTGCAGGTGAGACTTGCAAAGGTGTGAGGAGGGGATTCTGCCAATGAAGTGTGAAGCTGAGTTAAGGCAGACTCCTGGAAAGGGT
This sequence comes from Zootoca vivipara, assembly GCF_963506605.1. NCBI lineage: Eukaryota > Metazoa > Chordata > Lepidosauria > Squamata > Lacertidae > Zootoca > Zootoca vivipara. The sequence goes on from NC_083285.1 coordinate 13,716,914, forward strand.
GTGAGGAGCAGACAGCCTGTCTCCTTAGGGCCTGGGTTTTGTCGGCAGGGCTTCAGACATGGCTGGTGTAGCCGAAAAGACAGACAAGATGGATCGCCAAGAGAAAATGTTTTGCCTTTGTCAATTGCCTCCTGGCGCTTGCTCGCCTCAGAAGTGTGTAGGAAGACTTTTCTTGGTGAGGTAAAGTGCTACAAATCAGATTAGCTTGTCTGTCAAAAGAGCTGCCTAATTTCTAAAGAAATTGGGCCCCAGAAGCTGCCTAGAAACATAAGATTTTATTGATCATTGAAATGTGTTTGAGGGAGGGACTCTGCAGAAGTTGAAGTGGATGAAAGGAGACAGAGTTCATTTTCTTCATTTCCCATATGCGAGTTTGGATGTTTAACCTGAACTTACTCAGGACCATAAGCCCACTTTGCACCAGGTGAAAAACAGGCAATTATCAAGCCCTTCTGTACAGAGGACAGTTCTGTAAATTAGAATTTTAAAAGGGCAAGTTAAAATTACAAGACTTTTATCGCACAGGGAGTTACAAGGTTTTAATGATGCCACACTTGAAAAAAGTGGCATTTGAATCCTGGTTAAATCTATAGAAACATGGATGTATATTCAGCTAGGCAGGAAACATAAAACTTATACTTCTCCAGTCATGTAACCATTAAATTCAGGAGCCTTACTTGGATTAGGAGTTGGCAATGCTATACAAGGTAGATATTTGATCTGGCCTAGGGTGCCTGCTATTTCAGTTGCAATTCACAGCAATTTCTTTCTTTTATTGCAAAGGTGTGCTTTTGATGGGCAATAAATGAGAAAGCCTAAAGAATACATATATAACTCAAGAGTTAGGTTTTAAAGAGCAAAAAAAAAAAAGGCAACGTTCATCAATAGTTTCTTTCCATCATATAAATAATGTAACTCAAATAATGGACTTTTTTGTTGTTGAAACATTTAATAATTTCTACTGCAGTATTTGGTGTGGAAAGTGATCCGCAGCAGTGATCTCATCAGTTTCCTGATCCAGAGGACAAAAGTTTGGTGCGGCAAAAAGAGCTGAAATTGGATTTAGGAGCACCTTGCCCTGCAGAGCATTGATCAGCAATCTGCACATCAGCTTGTGATACAGCCATGAGACAAGGCGCTGTGTGTGCTGGGCACAGCAAAGACTATTTCAGTGTGTGGAAAGCTCGGTTCTTTTGCTCGTGGAAATTACGCAAATTAAATCAAATGTAATGGTTTCTCTTAACTGGCAAGTGTTGATTCTCCAGGTGTTTTCATTTCCTACCCCTAAGTTTTTGATCAGAGCGACGGGGTTGTGGGGGAACGGCATGTTCTTTGCCCCACAACTTAAATCTTCCCTGCAAAGCTGTCATTAGCCTACTGGTCGGAATCGATTGTTGTCCTTTAGAAATACTTGAATGATTGTATCTCAGAAGAAAGTCCAGCTTGCTCCATTAGTCCATGGTTCTATTTTTATTGCTCATAAATATGAGAGCCAGTTGCCTGCTAGACGCTGATAACTTGATTGATTAGATCTTGGGGCCTAGTCTTTCCTTATCCTCATCCCCCCCCCCCGCCCACTTCATTTGACTGTTGTTTAAGAGACTGGCAGAGATTAACCAGGAGCCACAAACGACCATCTCATTGTAACCAAGGGACTAGGATTTTCTTCAAAGAAATTCAGGAATTTGCTTCAGCAATGGAGCGTTAGAATGCCTTACATGCTAAGTAGAATGTTAGACAGCTGCGTTTATTTATTGGACAAGGAAAAACCCATTTAGACAGTACTTAAAACAGGTGTAGGAAGGCAGCTCCTTCAACTTGTGTCTACCTGTAAAAACCCTATTGAGAAAAGTAAAGGAATACAAATCAGATACAGTATATAATCCCTTTTCCTGCAATTCCTGAACTCCAAGCAGGTGAATACAGCAATATTCCAGGCCAATCAATTATAGAAAATAATAATACAAATGAACAAAATCACATAACAGTTTCGATTGTTAATGCAACAATTTATTATGCTAATTTCAGTCAAGAAATCAATAGAGAAAACGTTTTCAAATACTTTTAGCAAAACAACAAGCAGTTTCTTCAGTGCTTCTCATTCTTGACCAGATCATTAGCAAGCTTTTTTCTTGCCTAGCAACTGAAATCAAGGAAACTAATCGTGATCATCACAATTAATATTACTATCATTGCAGCCTCACATGTTTCATCACCTGCCATCATAAATCTTTTAAGTATTTCGAGCACACTAACAAATACGTAAGAATCGTTTTCCGAGTAAACAAGATAGGATTCTGCCACCTGTCAAGGTATACTTTGCAGGTAAGCACAAGTATTGAGTACAGATCAACAACCAGTATGTACATGGAAAAAAACAGACACTAAAATGGGCTGCCCTGGACTCCTTTAGGAATATAAATCTAAATAAAATTGGTGTCTGTTCAATAAAGGGGATTAACTCTTGTAACCAGATTGCGAAAAATACTGGACAGGAATTAAGAGATGTGATTTATCGGATAGCAAACGTTTCTAAAGTTTGATATTTGTATAGAATTGGATTCCGTGATATTTTTGCTATCATAAACAAATGGTGCAAGCTGTTCAACCACGTAGCAGGCTGCCTTGGAGGGTGGTGAACTCTCCTTTATTGGAGATTGTTTAAGATGGACTGGTGGTTAGATGGCCATCACTGATGCTGTGGCAGTACACTTCTTGCGTGGGCTAGGTGATATTTAGGGATACTTCCAACATTGGAGTGATATCCAATATGAGGCAGACTCATTGAAATCAATAGACATGAGTCCATTGACTTCAGTGGTCTACTCGGAGTACAACTTAGCTGGATATCACTGAGATAGCACTGAATACTTGGTTTGTTCATATATGTACCAGTATATGTACAGCATATTTAAGCTATAAGTTATGGGGCAGCATACAGATTCTGAAAATAAATACAAAATACTGCATCCTGAAGAAGAGAGAATATCCCTACCATGAGAGGATGGTGGGAAACAAGACTGCTATTTCTGTTAAATTGACTAATTACAGGAGGGTGATAACTTTGCACCTCCCTTACAGAAAACGAGAGTCCCTTTATCAAATGCTTGTGTTTGTCATATCATTGATATGCTTTGAAAAACGACGCAAACAGTGCGTACTTTGCACAGAACAATAACAGCAATTAAAAGTGAAAACAGCAGGAGTGTTATCCTCTCTAAGGCACCTTCTGTAGTCGACCAGATGATTCGGAGAGATGTCAATTAGGGTTGAAGGGAGAAGTGGCTGGGCCTGCCAGAATGCAGTCTGTGTTCACTGGGGAGTTTGACTTTCATACTGATTGAGTTCGCTCTCATATCAGCCGGAGGCCAGACAGGATTGTCAGCTCTTGATGTGTGCGTGCCCTTCCTTATCGCAATCATCAGAAGCTGGCCTCAAACGGGCAGACAAAGCAAGTGCTGGGAGGCAGACAAGATGACCCTGTTGACTTTCTCAATGGACCACAAAGAGCCTGCATGCCTTTCTTGTTTACTTTCATCCAAATAAGTTGTTCCTTGGCCTTGGCACTTGTGAAGCAACTCGAGGCGTTTGTAATTCGCCACGGACTTCACAAAGCACACAAATTCAGTACGATGGGATTGCCTGGTTCTCAGCCAGATTATGGTTCAGCAAGACCGTAGGAACGGAAAAACGAGAAATACGTTGCTGCCCCGGCAGCGTATCTCTTTTACCTTGAATCCAGAAACTCAAGAAGAGTCTTCACGCTCGCCTGAAGCTCGGCATTGCCCTTGCCAGTGCTGTTAGGCTCCTTCGGAAAGATCCCATACAAGCAGAGACTCTGCTCCTGCCCATTGGGGGAAGTAGGCAGCCCCGAGCATCTTTTTTTTAGATGCCCTCTGTTCGATAAGGCACGCAGAGATACCATCGTCCCCATTCTGGAGAGCCTGGCCGACCTCCCAGATAAGGCCAAACTAAAGGCCCTACTATTAGGAAAGGAGCAAAAGTTAACTCGGAGGGTAGCCAGATTCTGCACGCAGATCTGCAGGACCAGTCTCCCCCCCCCCAAGAACAAGACAGCCATTGGAATAGCAAACTCTGTATTGGACTGTGGGAAGTAGTTCCTTCGCTCGGGTACGAAACTGAGAACTCTGAGCAGCACCAGGGGAAAGGCCAGATGGACCCGCCCTCTGGAAACATAGCCCCTCCAAACTCATAGACTCTTATATCCACCCCGAATGACAACTCCCATAGCCTTGTAAAGCATTTTTATTTTTAATAGCTGGTATATGACCGTAGGAACGGGCAGATTCCCTGAAAGGGGCTTGCAAACACTTTGCTCCTTTATAATCGTAACTTTGGCACCGCTTTCCTTTTCTACTGTTCTTAAGTCTCCCATTTCACTGCCCCTGGGGACTCAGGCCAGGCAGGCAATTTTCTCGTTTGTTCTTCCTTTTCTTGCAGAATAAAAGATGGAAGCCTTTTATTCCAGTCTTCTGGAGGTTGGCTCTGTGAGAAAGCAGAGGTTCTTCCCCAAGGAGTCTAACCCAATCAGGTCATAGCAGAGATTTTATTAGCGGCACAGCATTCCACGGGTTATTGTATGGCGATAACCTGGAAAGGGGCATTTTCTGCTTCCGCTATCCCATTTTGGAACCCTGTATTTATCAAGAGAATTAAAATCAAGCTGATGCAGGATAAAATAGGGGAGGTGTGTAGGTAAACAATAAAAGATGTTCTAGTTGTGACTATCAACGGAAAGAATTAAGAGGCTGGTATGGAAGCAGTATGTAGTTCAAAAATATGTCCTAAGTTTGCGAAATACGATTTTCTTCAGGCAGCACTCACCCATTTGCATCTACACAAAACTGTGCGTGGACACACACTCTTTACATATGGAGAGAGGCAGATGAGAGGGTAAGAACATTACTTATTCCAAAGCAGTAGTAATTTCAGAAATCCAAGGTAGCAAAAAAACAAAAACAAAAACCAGAAATAAAGGACTTGAGTTGAGCACTGTCGGCCTAAACCAGAGGTTTTCAACCTTTTTTTTTTTTGAGTCCATGGCTCCCTTGACCAACTACATTTTTTCCGTGGCACCCCGGTGGGGCTCAGGAGCCCAGTTATGTCACCCCCTGCCTGCAGAGCTGGCAGCCTCTCACCCTTTTTTGAACACCCTCCCTTGTGGAGTGTTCCCTTAGCCTCCTTGCCCCTCTCCTTGGGAGTCCTCTGGGCTGCTGCTGCTGCCACCCCTGGTCTCTGAGCTGCCCCCACTACGCCAAAGAAAGGTGCCTCCTCACACTGCCCCACAAGGGCCTGGGACTTTTCTGTCCATTCCCAACAGCAGGGACTGGTGGACTGACTGGCTGAGCTCCCGCACCCGCTCCCTTGCTTACTCTGAGGCCGCCTCAGCTCCTGGCAACCAGCACCCCCTGGCCAGTCTCAGAGGCACCATTCGCTTGGAGAGCTTGTAACCAGGGCTGTTGCAACAAACAGCCACGTAAGCCTTTGGGAGGTAGAGACACGAGAGGGCATCAGAGAAGGGAGGGAAGGAAAGAAAGAGGGATGGAGGCCAGTGTTGCCCATTGCACCCCGACCATCATTCAAGGCACCCCAGGGTGCCATGGCACCCTGGTTGAAAACCACCAGCCTAAACAAATGTATGTGGCCTATTTAAAGGTAAAGGTAAAGTGATCCCTGACCATTAGGTCCAGTCGTGACCGACTCTGGGGTTGTGCGCTCATCTTGCATTATTGGCCGAGGCAGCCGGCGTACAACTTCCAGGTCATGTGGCCAGCATGACAAAGGCGCTTCTGGCGAACCAGAGCAGCACACGGAAACACTGTTTACCTTCCCGCTGTAGTGGTACCTATTTATCTACTTGCATTTGACGTGCATTCGTACTGCTAGGTTGGAAGGAGCTGGGACCGAGCAATGGGAGCACACCCCGTCGCAGGGATTCAAACCGCCGATCTTCTGATCAGCAAGCCCTAGGCTCTGTGGTTTAACCCACAGCGCCACCTGTGTCCCTTCTGTGGCCTATTTACTTAATATTTAAAACTACTAGTCAAGAATTTAAAACTGGACAGCCCCCTAACCTGCACCGACGGCATAGCATTCCTCCTATTGTTGTTATTACTACTGTATTTTTTTGCCCCATAGGACACACCTGACCATAGGACACACCAATATATTTTTTTAGAGGAGGAAAACAAGATTATTATTTTTTTGCTTTCTTGAATTGTCCTAGGCATAGCAGCCAACTCCTAGAGGCCTAGGTGCCTTTGCCCCCCATTAAATATTTGAGGAAGCTTCTTTTGCAAACGGGAAAAGCTCCATTTTTTAAAGGATCAGCTCAAAGTTGGGCAGCATTTTTGCAAATGGGAAAAGACCCATTTTTTGGGGGGGGGGTTCAGCTCAAAGGTGTGCATCTTTTTTGCAAAGGGGGAAAGCTCCATTTTTTAGGATCAGCTCAAAGTTGCCAAGTTTCCTTACAAAGGGAAAAAATCCTGTTTTATGGGGTTCAACTCACAGTTCTGCAGCTTCTTCTATAGGAAAGGGAAGGGACCCATTTCTACAGTTTCCAGACAGATAATCTAATCAGCCAGTCACATGTCTCCCTCTGCAGACAACAATTGAGGCCTAGGCAAGGGGCCGGGAGGGAGCTAGCTCTTATCTCCCTCCTTAATTTCTTGCAATCAACTGCTGAGCAGGTTATTTTCAGCTCATTCCCTCTTGTTAGCCTTTAGCTCTTTCTTTCTTTTTTCTTTTTTCAAAAGCACAATCTGCCTTTAGCCCCTGGGCTCCAGGGACCACGCATTCGCTCCATAAGACGCACAGACACTTCCACGCACTTTTAAGAAGGAAAAAAGTGCATCTTATGGAATGAAAAATACGGTATTATTATTATATCACAATATGCTACTATATTATACAGTGGAACATCGATTGTCGACCGTCTTGGCCGTTTGACTTCTGAAACGTTCGACAGCCGAGGCGCAATTTTGCCGGCCAGCAAATTCCTTTTTTAAAAATGGAGAAATGTGCCTCGGAAGCCGTTCGACTTGCAAAAAAACATTCGAAAATGGAAGGTTGTAGGCATTTGGGTTCTGAATTGTTTGGCCTCCGAAGCGTTCGACAACCGAGGTTCCACGGTATATGCTACATGACTACTACTGTTATTATTATTACCATGGCTATTACTGTATTACTATTCCTGCCATGGCTGCAAATATTTAACATTCATAAACCATGAATGAGGGACAATACAGAAGATAGCAGGCACTGCAATTTGCAATGTAGGGACAAGAAAATGATAGGGGACAGTCCAAGAATTGATACATGAAGAATATATATTTGGTGGGGTAATTATCAGGTGCCAGCAGAGGTATAGAGAAGATGAGGCATCAGTGATTCAGGAAATACTTTAATAACTGGCTACATTCCTCCTTTTTATTTTGTTTTCTTTCACGACGAGTCTTCAAGACTTGAAAGCTGACTCATGTAATTTGTGTTTGCTCCCATTAAACCTATGATGATGTCGTTCCTGTTTGGGTTTTAAGGAGCGACTTGGAAGATAGTATTAAATTTATCTCTATAATTAGATAAGATAGATAAATACAGATTTCTGTGCCACCCCTTCTAACACTGAGACATTGATCAGGATGTCTTAGAACACTTAACATATTATCAGCCGAAAATGCAGGCGCAGTAGGTAAAAACATTGGGTTGTATTCAATTAACTTTTATTCAGAGCAGGCCAGCTGAAATCAATATTTATAGCAAATATTATGGGCAGTATGGAGTGATACAAAATATGGGCTATGAAATAATATGCAGTTGAGAAGGTGGAAAGTAGGACCCATGGAGGGGAAGGTGGGAAGTCCAGAGATTTGGGGGAAATCTCTAAATCTGGATATGAAATTTGTATTGTTATAATCCTATATTTGTAAAATCAAATAAAAATTATTTCAACCCCCCCCCCAATGCACGAAAATGGCACTTGTAGGGAGATACTCTTTTACATCAGCCCTGCCCTGCCTGCCGACCTCAGTTTCCACTTTTACAGATTGCTAGTTGAGCCACAAAGCCAGTTAATTTCAAGGGTGGTTCTTTCCAATAATTAAAGTCCATGAGCATTCCTCCTCCTTCTCAAGAAACGAAAATCACACACACACACACACACACACACACACACACACACACACACACACACACACACCGGTATGTCTTTTTGCTTTTACGTTCAATGATGGTCATCTCCAAAGATTAGTCTTATTTTCTCTAACCACTAGATGGCACCTGTCACCCTCTAGTAGCAGGTTTCATTCCTTGGAATAGAATAGACACAAAGGCAGTTGTTGCTACATCCCTTGCCTTGAGTTGAAACTCTTCAGACTCAGTCATATCCATAGGTAGGCAAACTAAGGCCTGGGGGCCGGATCTGGCCCGATCGGCTTCTAAATCCGGCCCGTGGACAGTCCGGGAATCAGTGTGTTTTTACATGAGTAGAATGTGCCCTTTTTATTTAAAATGCATCTCTGGGTTATTTGTGGGGCATAGGAATTTGTTCATTCCCCCCCCCTTCAAAATATAGTCCAGCCCCCCACAAGGTCTGAGGGACAGTGGACCGGCCCCCTGCTGAAAAAGTTTGCTGACCCCTGGGACCTCATCCAACTAACCAAGCAACTCAGTTGTTTCTTACAATTGTGCATGGATATAGCTGGGGATACCTAAACGTCAACAAAAGGCCTTCCACAATTTTTTTCTGTTCTTTTCTGAAGGCGACTCAATTATCCCAGTTTATTCATCACAATCCATGTTTTCCGAATCCTAAGAGGAGGAACTGCTTGCAAGCAGAATGAGCATTGCTCTCAAATCCGAAAATTACAGAATGATTACAGTATTTGGAATGATCAGAATTTCTAACTCAATGGCGGTGGTGGAGAGCAGACCATGTCTAATATAGAGATGGTCTTTGATTAAAGGTAAAGGGGCCCCTGACCATCAGGTCCAGTCGTGTCCGACTCTGAGGTTGCGGCGCTCATCTCGCTCTATAGGCCGAGGGAACCGGCGTTTGTCCGCAGACAGCTTTCGGGTCATGTGGCCAGCATGACAAAGCTGCTTCTGGCGAACCAGAGCAGCGCACGGAAATGCTGTTTCCCTTCCTGCCGGAGCGGTCCCTATTTATCTACTTGCACTTTGATGTGCTTTCAAACTGCTAGGTGGGCAGGAGCTGGGACCGAGCAACAGGAGCTCACCCCGTTGCAGGGATTCGAACCGCCGACCTTCAGATCAGCAAGCCCTAGACTCTGTGGTTTAACCCACAGCGCCACCTGGGTCCCATGGTCTTTGATTAGGAAACTGCAAAGAGCTGTACAGTGATACTTTGGTTCAAGTACGCTTCGGTTTGAGTACTTTCAGTTTTAAGTACTCCGCGGACCCGTCTGGAACGGATTAATCCACTTTCCATTACTTTCAATGGGAAAGTTCGCTTCAGGTTAAGTAGGCTTCAGTTTAAGTACAGACTTCCGGAACCAATTGTGTACTTAAACCAAGGTACCACTGTATTTAAATTGCATTTGGGTGAGGGGGTGGGGGGAGCAAATCACGAGGAAGAGTCAATAGGAATCAATTATCGCAGTGGTTTCGGAGAAGCCACAAAACGTCCTGTTTAAAAACAAGCTATTTATGTCACAGATTTCAAGGTGCATTGTTGTTGTTGTTTAGTCGTTTAGTCGTGTCCGACTCTTCGTGACCCCATGGACCATAGCACGCCAGGCACTCCTGTCTTGCACTGCCTCCCGCAGTTTGGTCAAACTCATGTTCGTAGCTTCGAGAACACTGTCCAACCATCTTGTCCTCTGTCGTCCCCTTCTCCTAGTGCCCTCCATCTTTCCCAACATCAGGGTCTTTTCCAAGGATTCTTCTCTTCTCATGAGGTGGCCAAAGTATTGGAGCCTCAGCTTCACGATCTGTCCTTCCAGGGAGCACTCAGGGCTGATTTCCTTAAGAATGGATAGGTTTGATCTTCTAGCAGTCCATGGGACTCTCAAGAGTCTCCTCCAGCACCATAATTCGAAAGCATCAATTCTTCGGCGATCAGCCTTCTTTATGGTCCAACTCTCACTTCCATACATCACTACTGGGAAAACCATAGCTTTAACTATACGGGCCTTTGTCGGCAAGGTGATGTCTCTGCTTTTTAAGATGCTGTCTAGGTTTGTCATTGCTTTTCTCCCAAGAAGCAGGCGTCTTTTAATTTCGTGACTGCTGTCACCATCTGCAGTGATCAAGGAGCCCAAGAAAGTAAAATCTCTCACTGCCTCCATTTCTTCCCCTTCTATTTGCCAGGAGGTGATGGGACCAGTGGCCATGATCTTGGTTTTTTTGATGTTGAGCTTCAGACCATATTTTGCGCTCTCCTCTTTCACCCTCATTAAAAGGTTCTTTAATTCCTCCTCGCTTTCTGCCATCAAGGTTGTGTCATCTGCATATCTGAGGTTGTTGATATTTCTTCCAGCAATCTTAATTCCGGCTTGGGATTCATCTAGTCCAGCCTTTCGCATGATGAATTCTGCATATAAGTTAAATAAGCAGGGAGACAATATACAACCTTGTCGTACTCCTTTCCCAATTTTGAACCAATCAGTTGTTCCATATCCAGTTCTAACTGTAGCTTCTTGTCCCACATAGAGATTTCTCAGGAGACAGATGAGGTGATCAGGCACTCCCATTTCTTTAAGAACTTGCCATAGTTTGCTGTGGTCGACACAGTCAAAGGCTTTTGCATAGTCAATGAAGCAGAAGTAGACGTTTTTCTGGAACTCTCTAGCTTTCTCCATAATCCAGCGCATGTTTGCTATTTGGTCTCTGGTTCCTCTGCCCTTTCGAAATCCAGCTTGCACTTCTGGGAGTTCTCGGTCCACATACTGCCTAAGCCTGCCTTGTAGAATTTTAAGCATAACCTTGCTAGCGTGTGAAATGAGCGCAATTGTGCGGTAGTTGCAGCATTCTTTGGCACTGCCCTTCTTTGGAATTGGGATGTAGACTGATCTTCTCCAATCCTCTGGCCATTGCTGAGTTTTCCAAACTTGCTGGCATATTGGGTGTAGCACCTTAACAGCATCATCTTTTAAAATTTTAAACAGTTCAGCTGGAATATCATCACTTCCACTGGCCTTGTTATTAGCAATGCTTTCTAAGGCCCATTTGACTTCACTCTCCAAGATGTCTGGCTCAAGGTCAGCAACCACACTACCTGAGGTGTACGAGACCTCCATATCTTTCTGGTATAATTCCTCTGTGTATTCTTGCCACCTCTTCTTGATGTCTTCTGCTTCTGTTAGGTCCTTACCAGTTTTGTCCTTGATTATGGTAATCTTTGTACGAAATGTTCCTTTCATATCTCCAATTTTCTTGAACAGATCTCTGGTTTTCCCCATTCTATTGTTTTCCTTCAAGGTGCATTAGGCAAGTAAAAAAGAGAAATCCAAGTCAAGGGGAAATGGTTGTTTTAGTTATCAGTGAATTTAGGCGAGAATCAAGCTCAGAGGCTGAAAGGAGCCAGTGACAACATTGTTTCCTGGTTTAAGAGATTAGGAACTTTTTGTCGCTAGGTGGAAATGCTAACCTTATGTGCTGATATAACAGCTGTGTAGGTGGAGAACAGGAAAATCAGGTTTGAGTGCATGAAAGTGTCTTTCATGGAGGGTCCTTCATGTCTATCTATGCAGCTTATTCAATAAGTATGTCACAGCTCTAAGGAAACTTTATTGGACAAAACCAACAAAGCACCTTTGAAATACTTGCCAGAGTACAGTTGAAGCTTGGATCTCGTACGGCAGGCACCGCCAAACTGGGGCCAGATGTTTTGGCCTACAACTCCCATGACCCCTAGCTAACAGGACCAGTGGTCGGGGAAGATGGGAGTTGTAGTCCAAAACATCTGGAGGGCCGAAGTTTGGGGATGCCTGTCGTACGGCTTAGCTGACAAACAAATCATCTCCTGAATGCCGAAAACCTGGAGGTAAGTGTTCTGGGTTTTCAAACGTTTTTTTGGAAGTCGAACGTCCGAGGCGGCTGTCGGCTATTGTTTCCGGGGCGCTGGCACCAATCGGAAGTTGCGCCTTGGTTTTAGAACGTTTCGGGAGTCAAACTGACTTCCGGAACGGATTAAGTTCGATAACCAAGGTTTCACTGTACAGTGAAACACGAGTAGGTTGCATCTGAGCCAATGGAAAGGGCAGGTTCCCCCTGCAAAATCCTTCACACCACCTCTTGCACTTTATAGAGGACTCTGTAGTAACAATAGGGCTGTTAACACGCACCTGCCAATTTTACAAGGCACTATAACATAGCTTTCTGTCTTCCTATCGGGATGCTTGAGGATTTCATTCGTTCCACAGTTTAGCACAAACATAGGTGATTCATGCCTCCCAGAAAACCTCCAGATCAGAGGATTAATTCACAGTTATATGAAGCTTTCCTCTGCATGGCCCAGTTAACTTTAAGTTTTATTATGTGGTCCCAAGCACTGCCTTTTTTTTTTAAATAAGAAACTTGTGTGAAGATGCTCAAGGAAGCACCCATGCCGTCCCTTCCTGAGTAATTGTACAGAAAAACAAGATGACTGCTTCTGTGTACCAGTGGGGGCGATTATTGTCTTTCCTGTACAATGTCCTTGGTAGGCTTGAAATTGTGGAGAGGAGAGGAGAAATAGGGCAGCCTTCAAGCTACCTAGTAAATAGTTACTTAAAAAAACACCTAAGATTTTTTATTTAAAGTGAGTTTTTAAAAGGATTTCCCCTTAAAATCCACCGAAACGGGATGGACTTCATGCACAACAGACGTGAACCAACTGAAGTCCATCCTTACCCCTCAACCCTCCGGAGCAGGTTTTAGGGGCAGAGGTGAGGACACAGGGGGGATATTGGTGAAAATAGGTCTCCCTCCTCTGCCAGAGGCCTCCATGGGATCCAACGGATCTGTGCGAGGGACACCATTGGATACAAGCCCCAGATTTATTGCATGGCATAATCTCTTATCAGCTGGCAGGGCTAGGAAGCTGCTGCCAGCTAGGGCAGGATTAGAGAGGCTGATGAATTTGACCTGGTGCAAGTCGACCTGCTGGGACTTTTAAGAGCTACATATTCTGCTATAGCAAATTGCTCCCCTGCTCTTTCAAAATGAGAATTTTGATTATGTTTCTGTGACTCCCCCCCCCCTGACTTGTCCTTCTCCCAAAGAACTGTTTGTCAAGAAGAGTGATGTCCTCCATTGGCCTCTCAGGGGTGCCCTTTGAAACAAACCTCTCTGCGAATGTTTAAAGGAGGCTGTTTTGTCCATGGCAGCAAGTCCTGGTCTTCCCTGGTATTCAATCCTTCCATGACAGCTTTTCATGTCGCTGCTACGGCAGGAATTGATGTAAACCGCTTAACGGTAGAAAAAGGGTTTGGGTATCCATATGAAACACATGCCGGCAATGTTTCCTAAGTGAAAAACGCAGAGTGTGAATCAGCCCACCGGAAATGGTAGCTATACAGAGAACCTGTAGCATGTTGAGAGAGGTTTGGGGTTGTGAGAGATAGGGATGAGAGAGGGAGGGAAATACTTACTCTAAGGTATAAGCAATGTGTGGCAGAAACAAAATATTCACCCAGTCATGGTGTGCTAGCTCAAATCCGGAATACAAATATTCCCGCAGAATACAGGTTAGACAGATTACATCCAGTTTATTTATAAAAAGGTTTGTACAATTAAATTATATATATATTTAAAATTTTACACTCTCCTCCTTTCATTTGATTTCTAAGGAAATTGGTCCCTGTGGTTTTACACTGCTGTCTCTTTCGACTCGGGCAACTGCGGAGGCTTAAAGTTTGCCACTTCTTTGTATGTGATGCCTGGGGGGAAAAGAAAGAAAAAGAATTGCTTTCACATTCAGAGGAATAATGATTCACATCCCTATTTCTTATTGTGAAGTACCACCAGTCAGGGAAAATATCCCACCCCCATCATTGACAGCATGAGAGCCTCTGATTTAGCTATATTTAATTATATGTTAAGAGGGACCCAGGTGGCGCTGTGGGTTAAACCACAAAGTCTAGGGCTTGCTGATCAGAAGGTCGGCGGTTCGAATCCCTGCAACGGGGTGAGCTCCCGTTGCTCGGTCCCAGCTCCTGCCCACCTAGCAGTTCGAAAGCACATCAAAGTGCAAGTAGATAAATAGGGACCGCTCCGGCGAGAAGGTAAATGGCGTTTCCGTGCGCTGCTCTGGTTTGCCAGAAGCAGCTTTGTCATGCTGGCCACATGACCCAGAAGCTGTCTGTGGACAAACGCCGGCTCCCTCGGCCCATAGAGCGAGATGAGTGCCGCAACCCCAGAGTCGGACACGACTGGACCTGATGGTCAGGGGCCACTTTACCTTTAATTATATGTTAATAACATCTGTATCAGGCATAGGCAAACTCGGCCCTCCAGATGTTTTGGGACTAGAATTCCCATCATCCCTGACCACTGGTCCTGTTAGCTAGGAATCATGGGAGTTGTACTCCCAAAACATATGGAGGGCCGTGTTTGCCTATGTCTGATCTATATCTTCATTATTACCTATAATATTATATATATCATAATACCTATTATAGGTATTACAACAGGTCAGACTGGCTTGACAAATCAACAGCCGCGAAACCAAAACTATGCAAGAGGAGATTACATGACAATTTAGTGGAGAGCCATGACTCATGATGTCAAACACACACTTTGCAAACAGAAGATGCCAGATCCTATCTCAAGAATATCCTCTTAAAATAGCAGGAATTGGGGATCAGAATGTCCTCTGCTTAAGACAGGAAGCTGTCCTAATGGAAACTGTGTACAATGGCTTTCAACATTATGCCTGCCATTCTTAGGCCAGGGATGGAGAACCTGTGGCTCTACAGATGTTATTGGATATAGCTGCCATCATCCTAACTATTGGTCATGCTGGCTAGGGCTGATGGGGGTCAGAGTCCAATTGCACCTGATGTCCATAGATCATAGCTGCCAAGTTTTCCCTTTTCTCGCGAGGAAGCCTATTCAGCATAATGGAAAATCCCTTAAAAAAAGGGATAACTTGGCAGCTATGCCATAGATTCCCCATCCCTGGCCTAAGACCTGTTTCCCAAGCTTGGGTATCCAGCTGTTTTCAGACTACAGTTCCCATCATCCCTGACCACTGGTCCTGATAGCTAGGGATGATGGGAGCTGTAGTCCAAAAACAGCTGGAGACCCAAGTTTGGGAAACAGTGGAGTAGGCAATATGTGGATTAGCAGTCTGATTTGTTGCACAATACAAATGTTGATAAATAGGTCGTGAACATGGGGGAATGGGAGTAGAATGGAAATGGAAACTATACAGAACCAATGAGTGCTGGAGGACACATATAGAAATTCACTGCATCAGATTTCTAAATTCACCTGAAGCATATTTTAATTATAAGCCTATTTGCACAAGAGCCCATAGAAGTTTTCTGTCCTAGCCTGAAGATTGCCAAAATGTACCAAACGTACATTTCCACTCATCCAGGGGAAGATCCATGTTGTCAAAAGTGTCGTCGTATTTCTCTGCTTCGGTTTCCTCTTCAGGATCGTGAATGGCTTCAAAGTAAGGATGTGCTAAAGCTTCTGCAGCCGTCACTCTCTTCTCTGCGTCTAACACCAGCATCTTCTCCAAAAGGTTCACCGCTGGATCAACAAAGGAGAGGGCAAGCACTGAGACCCAGCACAAAACATAATGGTTTTAATTTTCCAGCAGCAAGTCAGGTTTAAGGAAATAGTACCGAGCTTAACTATGCTAACAGATGATCAGGAGTGGCTTTTGCATTTTCAGAGGCCACTCAGTTCCTTGGGATAGAAGCAATACCAGCTGCACTGGTTCCTGGTGGAATACAGGGTCAGGTTTACAGTGCTGGTTTTAACCTTTAAAGCCCTATATGGCCTAGGACCCTCCGCCCCGCAGAGGACCTTACGGTCCACAAACAATAATACTTTGGAGGTCCTGGGCCTCAAGTAGGTTAGACTGGCCTCGACCAGAAACAGAGCCTTTTCGGAACGCTCTGTCGCAAGAGACCAGGGCCCTGCGGGATCTGACATCTTTCCGCAGGGCCTGCAAGATGGAGCTGTTCCGCCAGTCTGACCCCCTTCCTTCTTCCCTCTTTCTATGGGACCCTGTATGTAAGTGGCCTCTTGGCTCCATCTATTGGCCCACATGGGACCAGCATGGGTGGCTGGGCCTGGTGAACATTTAATATTCTTTACCCCTATGGGAGTTCCCACCTAATTTTATTTTGATTTTAAATGTGATTTTGAAATGTATTTTAACCAGTCGTTTGATTTTGTGTTTTTAATGTATTATGTATTTGGTGTTAGCCACCCTGAGCCCAGTCTTGGCCGGGGAGGGTGGGGTATAAATAATAATAATAATAATAATAATAATAATAATAATAATAATAATAGGTACGCCTAGAAGGAAAAGTTTATCCTTACAAATCATGAAAGTATGGACAGCATGTAGGAAGGGGAAGGGACTGCCGAAACAACAAGAGGGAGATTGCAGCTTTGTTGACTTTCTGGAATACTCAAGATAGCCATATAATAAAATGTATATGATATAAAGTTGCTTCACATTATTTCTCTGAGTAGCTACTGGTGCAATATTACAATAAAACCTAAGAGATGAAGTATGGAAACTGTCACACAGCCATTGAAAATATTTATTTCTGCCTTACTAATGAAACAGGTGGCACTGTGGTCTAAACCACTGAGCCTAGGGCACGATGATCAGAAGGTCGGCAGTTTGAATCCCCACGGCAGGGGTGAGCTCCTGTTGCTCGGTCCCAGCTCTTGCCAACCTAGCAGTTCGAAAGCATGTCAAAGTGCAAGTAGATAAATAGGGACCGCTCCAGCGGGAAGGTAAACGGCGTTTCCGTGCCTGCTCTGGTTTCGCCAGAAGCGGCTTAGTCATGCTGGCCACATGAGCCAGAAAAACTGTCTGCAGACAAATGCTGGTTCCCTCGGCCAGTAAAGCGAGATGAGCGCCGGAACCCCACAGTCGTTCGCGACTAGACTTAACTGTCAGGGGTCCTTTACCTTTACCTTTACATGAAACAGTAGCATTCTTTTACACCACGCCTTGCTTAAAAGTTGGCCGTCCTAATGGGAGATGGGGATAAATATCCTGTACAGAGGAATTTTCAGATCGCAGCAAAATTCTTGGAAAAGCTTGTTAGAAAACGACAGAAAGTATCTGCCCAACCTTGATTACACTTAATTGTTCACTGCCATGCGACCACACAGCTTCATTATTCGTGAAGTGCATCTATATTTACTTACCTAAAGGATTTGCATACTTCAAAATAGCAGCAAAGTCTTTTTTCTGCACTTTTGGAAGGCTTTTGATATAGTTTTTTGCCTTGAAAGAAGCCAAAACAGGGTGTTAACATTTACAATAAAGAAATGGCATCAAATTTAGTCTGCCCCATCGGGGTTAGTCTCAGTGCTATCCATGGAGTTCAAATTCAGTTGTGTCTCAAGACTACTACGTAATAATAAAAATGATTTTCCAAAACAAAGGTACAATGAAAATTATTATGAAAAAGCATATACAGTCGTACCTCTTGTTACGTCAGTCTCCGGTTGCATTTTTCCAGGATACAAATGTGCCAAACTCGGAAATGTATACTTCTGGGTTTCGCTGCGCATGCATGCGCAGAACCGCTCTATTGTGCTGCGTGTGAAGTGGCGCTCTAGTTGCGGACTTTTTGGGGTGTGAATGGCACCCCGGAACGGATCAAGTCCGTAACTAGAGGTACCACTGTATGCTGTCTTCCACTTGAACTGGTGCAATGCACATGGCATTCCTGAATTTGCACTTTGTCCTTAAGAAATCAGTGAAAGCAAGAGCTACTTACATCTTGGCTTTGCAGTTTCTGAACAAAATCTTGAGTTGGCGTGCCTGTTACTTTCATTATTTCTGTGAGCTGGTCCAGGTCTGAATGCCAAAGTCAGGAGTCAAATCTTCAGTGTGTATGTCAAAATAAAAAGCATGTTGTAACAGATCTGGTTTTTTTCTTGCTATTAATACTGGAAAATACAACACGTGTAAAAAGGAGAGGTGTTTTAGATGGTCTTGGCTTCCACACACCAAAGTCTACCTGTCTCTTATACCTTCTCAAGACCACAGCTGGCTAAGGATGACCTCTGAAAACCATTCAGAGAGAGCAATGGGGAGGACACTTCATAGTTCAGCTTTGGACCTGACAATATCACAGAAAAACATATTTGCACAAAGACTTGAATGAGATCATCATCCTTCTTTTAGCTTTCTCTTGGCAAATCAAGATGAGCAGGTGACAGCAAAGGTTGCAAAGTTTTTAGCTGGGGCAATCAGAATAAGGTCCACTATTTGACTATTGATTCAAAACCCTAAAGTGTATTTTATATAATTGATTTTTTATTTCTATTCTTTGTATATCGTATTGCTGTTTTATTGCTACGGCTGATGGCTGGTGCAAATAAAAATTCATTCATTCATGTTTGCACAAGCTTTTATAAGCCACATTAGAGCTCAGATAATTTTACACTTCTCTTTCAAAATTCGTTATAAGGACTTTCTGCAAGCTTTGGAGGGCAGCCCTCCTTAGCTTTAGCTGTCCCTGACTTTCAGTAATACTTGCTGCGCTTCTATGTAGTCCCACAGCAGGGAAGGAAGGGACAGATATGAAGTTGAAAAGCATAGCTGGCAATCAAGTATATATGATAAACTAAAAAAACCAGCCCTGCGTGCCAGTGAGTCTTACAAATTTGAATTTCTACTTGCAATTAGTAACGCAAAGCAGCCATGATGTACTATTAAGTTTCCCTCTTTGCAAATTTTGGCCAAAACACAAACAGACATTTGGAAGCAAGAAGCCAAAGGGATAATTATTTGTTTGAAGTGTTTCTGAACTCACACAGTTTTGACACCCAGATTCTTACATACTTCTACATCTTAATGCCAAGTGTTCGCTGTGAAAGGATACGGTCGTTGCCTTTGAAGAGCGGCCTTCCCGTTATCATCTCAGCCATGATGCAGCCCACTGACCAGATGTCAACTGAAATACAGAAAATGGTTACATTAAATTGCTGTGTGAGAGCCCTCTTAGAAGCCTATGCTTTATGCAGAAAGACAAATCCTTTACATAGGCACATAAAGGCACATAAAGTATTTTGGTTTGCTATTGCAAAATGTGCATTTGGTTTCTGCAAGTAGCTCCTTGATGCAACCCAATGTGTGCTTTTGGGGGAGCTGTGGAGGACTCGATTACAAATGCTCCTTTTCTACTTTCAAGAGTTAGCAACTATGGACCTATGCAACAAGTTGTGATTCTGCATTGGGGCTATCCACTGAGTCATTAAAAGGTAAAGGTACCCCTGACCATTAGGTCCAGTTGCAGACGATTCTGGGGTTGTGTGCTCATCTCGCTTTACTGGCTGAGGGAGCCAGCATTTGTCCGCAGACAGCTTCCGGGTGATGTGGCCAGCATGACTAAGCCACTTCTGGCGAACCAGAGCTGGGCATGGAAACACAGTTTTCCTCCCCACCTATTTATCTACTTGCACTTTGACGTGCTTTCAAACTGCTGGGTTGGCAGGAGCTGGGACCGAACAACGGGAGCTCACCCCGTCGCGGGGATTTGAACCGCCGACCTCCCGATCGGCAAGTCCTAGGCTGTGTGGTTTAGACCACAGGGCCACCCACGTCCCATGCTGCGTAATTTAGGTTTTCATTTATTTAATACATTTACACCTCATCATTTCTCTATGGAGCTCATGGTGTGGTTAGTTCTCTCCCTGCCTCATTTTACCCGAGGGATCCTGTGCGGTGTGCTGGGTTGAGAGATGCTGACTGCCGAGGTCACCCAGTGAGCTTCGTGGCTGAGTGACTACTTGAGGAAGGGCAGTACCTCCACAGAAGAGAACCCACT
Organism: Zootoca vivipara; assembly: GCF_963506605.1. Lineage (NCBI taxonomy): Eukaryota > Metazoa > Chordata > Lepidosauria > Squamata > Lacertidae > Zootoca > Zootoca vivipara. The sequence goes on from NC_083285.1 coordinate 13,736,917, forward strand.
CTGCATGCAAAATGACTCAGGTTCAGCATCACTAGGTAGGGCTGAGAACCTTGCCTGTCTGAAACCTTGGGGAGCCACTGCCAAGTTGGGGTAGAGACAATGTTGAGTTAAGACGTTCCAGCAGTCTGACTTGGTATAAGTTCTTCACTGCTCTGATTAATAGGGCTTTAGGCAGTTTCTGCACACTTATGCAGTGGTATCCAAACTCCCCCCCCCAAAAAAGAGGGCCAGATTTGATGAAGTGAACATGCATGAGGGCCGGACAAAATTGTTGAAGCGATTCAGCTTTTTAAGGATTTTGTCCCAAAGTTGTTGCCCTTTTTAAAGGATTGCTCCTCCATAAACGTATTGGGTTGAGCTTATTGGTCGACCCAAGGAGTGACGCAGAGGAGAGCTCCGTGACGAGCCTGCAACACCATCCCCCTGGTTAAGAGAAATGGCTTTGGCAGAGCGTTGGCTCCTGGGCAGCGCAAGCCGGGCAGCAGGCACTCAGGGCCGCAACAGATTCATTTCTCAGAATTGTTTGGGGGGCCGGACTAAATCAACCAGCAGGCCTGATTTGGCCCCCGGGCCGGACTTTGGACATGCCTGCTGTAGAGGGACAGATGGGGCCCATCTAGGAGAAGGACAACTCTGATCCTAAACCTCTGCCGCCTTGTGGGATTTCTTCAGGAGAAGAAAAGTAAAAATCCTACACATATCCAGAGTGGCGTCCCTAAAACGGTTGGATGGTGCCTTTGTACGCCTCTTTCCAGCAGCTCCTGCAGCCAAGCTGGTGCCAAATGTGTTTCTCTGCTCTCCTTTGGACCACGTCAACGAGGCCAAGAAGGGGGAGGGTCTTGTTGTTTGGGGAGCCCAGGACCTCCATACACATTGCCCAGGATTGCTCCCCGGGGAGGTAACTTCAGTGCTGCTCTCGCAGTGGTTTGACTTCACCTCTGGAGGCGCACTCCATTGTTTCTCAACACAAATCATAGAACTGTAGAGTTAGGAAGGACCATTGGGGGGGGGTGTCATCTAGTTTAACCCCCTGCAATGCAGGAATCTTTTGCCCATGACGCCGAGATGAAGAGTCTCATGGTCTATGGACTGAGCTATCCCAGATGCGGATGCCAACAGCTGATTTATTGTGGAACGAGCATCCAAAGGCATCAACTGACTTCAACGGAAGTGTGGTTGAGTAGGCAACCAATGGTTAGCACTCAAGAGAAAGGAAAAGGACTACAGGAAAGGGTGGACCAATACTTGAGGCAGGAACAGCTTAACAACAACAACAACAACAACAACTGCAACAACGATGATGATGATGATAATTTGGTCAAGCAGATGGATATAGGAACAGGAGTATCTGTCAGCATCTGCAAAGCTGTATCTACTGCCTGGGACTGAAATTGTTCTAGGAAGTTAATAAGGACACTGAGACCATGAGAAGGCAGGCTGGAAGCTAGATTGCCATATGGTAATAGCTTGGAACCCATGAATGGTAGAAAACGTTCCTTGATTTCCCGAGGGGAAGCTGGAATTGTTTCTCAAGACACCTGGAAGGCCTCCACGGAAGTTAACAGCTACCCTCATTTTTGCTCCAGATATAAACAGATTGAGGAAAGCAATTAGCACAACAGAGATCAGGGGATTATGTACAAAGCAATACCCCTTGGTTGGTATTCTGAGAGACAAATATAAGCACAGGGTAGCTTTTTGTAATGATGCCACTAGAAGAGCTCAAGTTAAAAGTGTTAATCTGAGCACACAACATGACAATTACCTGTTTGTGTATAATGCATCCAATTAAGTATAACCTCTGGGGCTCTGTACCATCTGGTAACCACGTAGCCAGTCATCTCGCTATCTGTATGCCTTGCTAGCCCAAAATCCAGAATCTGTTACAGAGGAACCAAAGACGCATTCAATTTGCAACTCCAAATTAGTCATAAACACATTGAAAACAGGGATGGCAGGGAAGCAGAACGCGTTAAACCAATGTTCTAGCGCTGCAATTGAAAAAATCACATTAGTAATAAACATGCAAAATTGTACTCCTGATTTCCATTATAATGCTGGGGAGGAAATGGTGCTGTTGCGCTCAGTTAAGCGAGAAGAAAAATACTTTTCTTCTTTGCTAAGAGGCCCGGATCGAGGGCTCTGTCCCAGCATCTGTTTTCAAAGCCAGAATATATGAAGCGAAAGGAAAATTAATCACTTTTGAATGATCTAAAGACCTATGGGGCTAGGATTCATGCTATGATAATTGGGTTGAGAAATACGGGGCAAAATCTGCCCCCCCTTTCCTGCTGCAGTCCCTAGCACCTCCGTTTCAGAGGGTTGGGGAATCCTCTGGAACACGGGTGTCAAACAAAAGGCCCGGGGGCCTAATCCGGCCCGCCAGACCTCGTCATGTGGCCCACGTAGCCGCTGCCGACAGTAGCCGCTGACAGTAGTTCTGGAGCCTGCGATTGGCCGAGGGTCAAAACCAGGGGCGGGGCTGCAGGCGGAGGCCGGGGCGCTGGAGCCGCGCTGACGGCCTTGGCCAGGGAATTTCAATTTCGAATGAGGCTGAGGGAGGCAGTGGCACAGCGGCCAGACGGGGAAGTGAGATGCAGGAGGGGGAGGAAGCCCGCCGAGGAGGTAGGAAAGCCCTACAGGCGGCGCCGGCAAAGTTGGTGCCGGGACGGAGCAGCGCTGGATTTTTTTTGGGCGGGCTTTGCTGTTGTCTCCGAGAGCGAGTTAGGCGGCACTGGGGAGCCACCGCCCGCCGCTTCCCTTCCTCTCCTCGGCTGCATCCGGGAGGTGGGCGAGCGAGCGGGCGAAAAGGACGTGGAGTGAGCCTGAGGGGGAAGTAGGCGAAGCGCAACAGCCGCTCTCTTGATGGAGCCGGGTTTCTCTTCCCTCTTCCCCCGTTTTCTCCTCATAGACACTCGGGAGGGTGCCTGGCTTTTGCTCTGCCCCCCACCCCCGAGCCGCCCTTTGGCTTCTCAGTTCCAGCGGAGCTGCTCCCCGGGGGGTGGCCGGGAGGGAGGCGGTGACGACGGCACAGGTTCCTGCTCTGTCGCCACCTCCTCTCAGCCCCTCGTGATGTAGGGCTCCAGATGGAGTCGCCTCGCAGTTTGAGTAGGTGGGAGGGGAATTTTTTTTGGGGGGGGGGGAGGTTTTCAAGCCTCCTCTGCCTGCAGTCCCGGTAGGGAGAGGCGGTGGCGAAGACGACAACAGCGTGGGTGGGGGGAAGAGCAGCTCTGAGGCGAAGATGCACGTCCGCTGGGGCTACCGCTGCCTTCCTCCTCGGGAAATCCGCTGCCCTCCCTCAGTGCGAGGGGAAGGGACTCTGACGCTGAGGAGGGAGGATGCAAAAGCAAATCAGGGAGTTGGCGCTGCACCGCATGTTCCTGCCCCTCTCCAAAGCATGGGGTGGGTTGCAGCGTGTGGCATCCTGCCTAGCGGGGTTTGGGTGTGCGCAGGGCGGGAGAGGGAAGCCCTCTTTCCATCTGCAGGTTTTTAATCCCAGCAGTGCCTTTCTCCTTCCTGCCGAAGGTTTAGTTGAGCCCCCCCCCCGGAAGCCGTCAATCCCCACCTTTTGTTCAAATTTCCCTCGTTTACATCCCCTCCCACACACGCGCCACGACGCAGGAATGTGATCCGCGTGGGGGTGGGAATGAGCTTACATTATTACAAAAAACAGTAATAATTGAATGCAGTGACAATAATTTATGATAATAAAGAGTGGACACATAGTCCTACAGACACAACCGGCCCTTTGAGGGTGACCAAACTGCTGATGCGGCCCCCGATGAATTTGAGTTTGAACAATGCTCTGGAACAATGTGGAATGTGGCGCAGGGAGAATTAGTGGCAAGGTGCATTCTATACTTCTTCTTTTTTTAAAAAAAGAGAGCTTTATTTAAACATTTAAATATTACAAAACAAAACAAGAGAAAAAACCCAACAATTCAAAACAAACTATATTCAATATATTCAAACAGACTTAAAAGAAAAAAGAAAAAGACCTTTTTCCCCTCCCCCCTTCAATCTCTCACGTTTCCCTCTATCCATGTCTGATCTTCTTTCACCTACTGTACTATTTATAATTGTTACATTGTTCACTATATCTATTTATTTATCCTATCATTCCTACTAAATTTTGTGTTACCTTGCGGTTTTTAAGTTATACCATATTAATTTTTAGACTCTAGCACCCACTTTCACCATGCACTCCTTAACACAATTTCATTCTTCCTTAATTACTTGATTAGAACATCCTCTGATTGATGCTGATAATTGTGCAATCTCCGCAAATTCAAACATCTTTATTCTCCATTCTACTAGTTCTGGTATAGAATCATGGAGTTGGAAGAGACCACAAGAGCCATCCAGTCCAACCCCCTGCCAAGCAGGAAACACCATCAAAGCATTCCTGACAGGTCACTGTCAAGCCTCTGCTTAAAGATCTCCAAAGAAGGACACTCCATCACACTCCTTGGTAGCAAATTCCACTGTCGAACAGCTCTTACTGTCAGGAAGTTCTTCCTAATGTTTAGGTGGAATCTTCTTTCTTGTAGTTTGAATCCATTGCTCCGGGTCTGCTTCTCTGGAGCAGCAGAAAACAACATTTCTCCCTCCTCTATATGGCATCTTTTAATATATTTGAACATGGCTATCATATCACCCCTTAACCTTCTCTTCTCCAGGCTAAACATGCCCAGCTCCCTAAGCTGTTCCTCATAAGGCATCGTTTCCAGGCCTTTGACCATTGTGGTTGCCCTCCTCTGGACACGTTCCAGCTCTTCAGTATCCTTCTTGAACTGTGGTACCCAGAACTGGACACAGTACTCCAGGTGAGGTCTGACCAGTGGTACTAATACAGTGGTACTATTACTTCCCTTGATCTAGATGCTATACTCCTATTGATGCAGCCCAGAATTGCATTGGCTTTTTTAGCTGCTGCATCAGACTGTTGACTCATGTCAAGTTTGTGGTCTACCAAGACTCCTAGATCCTTTTCACATGTACTGCTCTCAAGCCAGGTGTCACCCATCCTGTATTTGTGCCTTTGTCAGATTTCCAGTTTTTCGTCAGTCCAATTCTGGCTGCCGCGGTTGCATAGAGAAATACATTCCTGTTATTCTTAGGGATGTCATTCGAAACTAAACTTAATAAAAAAGCCTCTGGTTTCTTCAAAGATTGAAATTCTAAATATCCTTTTAAGCTCCTCATGTATCATTGTCCAAAATTGTTTCACCATCTTGCATCCCCATCACATATGGCACATCGTCCCCACCTCTGTCTTACATCTCCAACGTAAGTTTGTTTGTTTTTTATACATCTTTGATAATTTAACTGGAGTATTAGTGGCAAGGTGCATTCTATACTTCTACTCTTAAGCCTCTTATTTAAAATAGACCATACTCTGGGAGATGGGAACCATGCGTACCCACCAATATTTATGAGGTTGTGTGCACATGCTTTCCCACTGCCACCCAGTTCGATATTTATTTATGGAGGTTTGTGCCCACAGACACTGTGGGATGGTCACCAGTGGTTGACAACTTTAGGCCGTTAAGCACGCAAAGGAATCTTAAGCGCTGTTGAGCTCTCTGTTGCAAGAAGTCCCAGGGCAGGATCCTTTCATAACTTGCAGAGGCTACTTTAAAATAAAAGGATAGAAGTCTGAAGCCGTACATGCAATAAACATCATTTTGCCTCATGCTCTGCAAACTGTCGCTGAAGCATAGGCTGCAGTTACTTGCAAGGATTTAAAACACAGTTTCACCAGATCTGTGTGATATGATTACAAAGGCTGGCTGCAGTCACAAGCCCTTCAACCCTTCTGTTAAGAGACGGTAATTTTTTCCACAGGGCTTACGCTTCACTCTTAAAATGTTTCAGGGTTAATAAGGTCTGCTTGTTTTGACAGCAGAGTTTTACGCTACAATTCTGTCACAGATAATAGGTCTGTGGAGCATTGCTGATTTCTTAAAAGATGGATGTGCTACAAAGCAAAGTCTCCTCTTGGGAACTGAACGGTGTTTTTAAAGCATGAACCGTCAATTACTCAAACTTCCTTGCATTAAAAATAAAAATAAAAAATCAATTTTGTAAACCTTAAGTTTCCTACGGTATCTCTCTGTCAGCTGTAGTCTATTTTTACCGTAGGTCAAAACCCGATGTTTCAACATTGGCTCAAGCAGGAAGGCTGGAATCAGTTAAGGTCCCTGCTGCTGCAGCAATTTATTTCATTATTTATTATTTTATTTATTATTTATTTCATATTTTGCTAAGGTTTGATTTCATAGGCTGGGGAACCACCTAACTGCTAAATCTACATAATGCCTTCTTCTTCTTTGGCAATCCCTCATAGCTGAGTAAAATGCCTTCCATAAACATGGTTTTAACAGTGGGTCCGTAAGTGACTGTGGAGGCCAATTCTGGATCCACACGTCCTTCCACAATGGGGGCATAGGTTTCTGGGCGGAAGTTGATCACGGTGAAGGTTTGCCAAGTGTGCCTTCCTCTTAGCACATTTCTCCCTTTTGTCCTGAGTTCGAGTGTCTTCAAAGCCCATGACCCCTTTGGTAAAGGCTGTTCTCCAACTGGAGCGTTCTCAGGCCAGTGTTTCCCAGTTGTCGGTGTTTATACTACTGTACCTACCTGTTTTTTAGGTTTGCCTTAAGAGAGTCTTTGAACCTCTTTTGTTGACCACCAGCATTACGCTTCCCATTTCTAAGTTCGGAATAGAGTAATGGGCATCCACACAACATGACCAGTCCAACGAAGTTGATGTTGAAGAATCATTGCTTTGTCACTCGTGATCTTTGCTTCTTCCAGTACACTGGCATTACTTCGCCTGTCTTCTCAAGTTTACAGGCGACTCCCCAATTACACCAGTTTATGTTCTGGTTCACCTGCTTGCTAAGTGAAAATCGCCTAAATGGAGAGCACCCTCTAAACACTCTTTAAATGCTGTTCCTGCCACTCTCTCTCCAGTCCAGATATATAAAAAAATACTTGTTCTTTTGCAGAGGAATGAAGTGCATTGGCCGTGGCCACGCAAGTCGCCGGGATCAAACTGCCTCAGCTCTCTTGGAGGAAGCGGAAGCTGTTTCACCCCAATGCCTCGCTGGGCTGGGGCTGATGTAGTTTGTTCTTCTCTCCATGCACCAGGAACTGGTGGCAGAGGGACTCAAGAACGACGGTGGTTTCATTCACGATATACAGCTGCGTGAAGGTGCCATAGTGCTCCGGCCATCAAACTGGTCCCTGGCGATGTATTGATACATCGCCCAGGCCTACTTATTTCCATCAAGAAACAGCAGCCACAGACTTAAGCACACATTCTTCGACAACAAATGCAAATTGAAAACAATCCCTCTTGCTGAATCTGACATCATTGCTAAGCCTTCCCAAGTTTCAGCACTGGCGACAGAATCACTTGCAGTGAAATAACTGCTTTGTTTCAGAGAAATGCAGATGTCTACTTGGTTTTGATATCCTTGTTCACACTGAAAAGCACTTTCCCAAGGAACAGGGCATTTATCTGAAAGAGACTATTCATTATATGAAGGGGATCACGGACGTTGTCTCTGCATACTAGTTGTTTTTTTCTGGCAACAGTAAGTGGCAATTCTAGTTCACAGAAGTGGTTTTGTGGTGTGTTTTTTTGAAATGCACAATTGAATTATAAAAAGCAGAAATACTTAACACATCAGTTGGATCGATCACCCTTTTCCCACTTTCCTTTTAACTTAAACCTATTATTTTATAGAGAAAGTTGCAATTACATACTATTGCCACAACTCAGGGGCACATGGGACACACAGTTATTGATTGTGCCGTGATCCAGATATAATAAGCCAAGATATGAACAGGCCTTGTGGCCGCACACAGAGCCCTTCATGTGAGGAGGTAAAGCCGTAAAGTTCTCAGTAAATTATAATTTCTGATCTGGGAAACACTGGTTAACAGCTTCGGAACACACCATGGTACAGTGGAACCTCGGTTTTCGAGCATCTTGGAAGCCGAATGTTTCGGAACCCAGACACCGAAAACCCAGAAGTAATTGCTTCAGTTTTCGAATGCACCTCAGAAGTTGAACGGCTTCCGAGGCGCATTTCTCAATTTTTGCCATTGAAATTGCTGACAGCCCTTTGCCCCTTGGTTGTCGAACGTTTCGGAAGTCAAATGGTCTTCCGGAATAGATTAGGTCGACAACCAAGGTTCCACTGTATTAAACTTCAAACGTTGGCTCAATACACTTGCTATATTAAATCTGTCAACTATAGTTTCCTGGATGGAATGAAATGGGTAACCAAAGTTAAGCAACATATTTCTTGGCTTGCTTAACTCATTTCTGCCAAGACTTGTGGACTTACGACCCAAACACTGCCATTATTCTATTACTTCAGAAGAGATTCAAAGGAACTATCACAGAATATATACCTACTACCCTGCACCACCTATCACATTAGTTCTGAGGTCCTACCAAATTCCCCCACATCCATTTTTATATCTTCAAACTTCTGTAAGCCCAAAGTGTTCACATTTCTTACCTTCAGTTCACAGTCTTCGTTTACTGCTAAATTTCCAGGTTTTAAGTCCTGCAAACATATTTAAAAACAAACAAATCTGAGATGAAATTCTCTTCAAGACGAACACATTGTTTTTAAAAAATAACCAGTACTTCTTTCAACGGAGGGCATTGTTTAGGACAGGCATAGGCAAACTCAGACCTCCAGATGTTTTGGGACTACAACTCCCATCATCCCTAGCTAACAGGACCAGTGGTCAGGGATGATGGGAGTTGTAGTCCCAAAACATCTGGAGGGCAGAGTTTGCCTATGCCTGGTTTAGGGGCACATTTCATAGAATCATAGAAGGGAAGGGACCACGAGGGTTATTCTGTCCAACCCCAATATGCAGGAATCTTTCTGCCAACATGGGTCTCGAACCCACAACCCTGAGAATGAGCATCTCATGCCCTCCAGACTGAGCTGGTAAATGTATCTAAATTTCAGAACTTCTTTCAACTGTTCCTAGGTCCTAATTATTAAAACCATGTAATGAAACAGTTACTCTTCTTTGTAGTTCTTTTTCTTCTTACCATCAATAGGATGAAAAAAAGCATGTGAATATGTGTGACCTTTCCCCCCCTCTAATGAACATAACTGTCAAGGGGTTGGTTCTGGAATTAGCCATGCTTAAGAGTAGACCCATTGAAAGCCGTGGAACTTAAGTTGTTCATGATTAGCTTAAGCCCCATTGATTTCAGTGGCTATATTCTTAAGCCTGAGTTGGGATGCAACCCATTAATTGTATTTTGTTAATCGGGGGGGGGGGAATCCTTTCATTTTAGCAATTGCGGAACAGATTTTGTAATCAGGATCAAGTCAAAGGTTAACATTGCGCTGACCCACTAGAGCAGGGGTTCCCAACAAAATTTTCTCGAGGACCCCTCATTGAGCCGCTATTGTGACAAGGACCCCCATTAATTCCTAATCCTAAAATTAAAAAGTGAGAGCCAAATTAAGAGTCTTTTTATATTTTATATTTATACGTTTTTTACAGTTACAACAGAGTACTCCATCAGTATACAGTTAGTTTTAATTTTCAGTTATTAATGAGATGAGTTAAATCTGTCCTTTGAGTCCATTATTTCTGAAATATTAGGTTCCAAACTTGAAACTTTCACTCTGAAATCCGACCGCATGTCGAGCCGATTCCTATATTTGTTTTTCATGAAACACATGGAAGAAAATGCTTGCTCACACCGATATGTGGTTGCAAATGGAAGGATCTTTTTCATTGCCTTATCTCCAAGTTTCTTGTAGTCCTTGCGGCATACAGCAGAACTACTGCCTCTATCTAATTCTAGTTTTGAGCTAGACTCTGCTCATGCAGGAAGCGGCCAAAACAAAAAATCTGTTATCATACGAAATATATTTAATATATTTTTATTCTAATAGGATCTTGAGGACCCCTCTGGCATAGCTCGCGGACCCCTGGGGGTCCCCGGACCACCTGTTGGGAACCACTGCACTAGAGGTTTGTTTCTTAAATCATTCTCATGCCTTTGGCTTGCTTCTGTGAGAGAGCCATCTAAAACTACAGAACAGAAAAACAGAAACCCAGAAATGAGATTCTTTACTTACCCGATGAATTATGCCTGATGAGTGGATATACTGTGAAAAACAAAATTGCACTTTATTTATCGGATATTGATAAATATAGATCACATTTATCGGATATTGATAAACACAGATCACACTGAAAAGGTTTGTGATGCTATATGACTTTAAATTCTGATCAATGGAAACTAGAAACTACAACTGATTTTGCCTGCCAGCAAAGTTTACTTTATTAATCATTTATACTTCTTGACTCCTACAAGGAGCTCCAACATGATTTCTGCCCCTGCCAACCACAGTCTTCTCAAAGCTGTGAGTTGTTCAGTTTTACAAATACATTAAAAAGCGTGAGTGAGCTACTGTACATAAATACGTTAAGTCATTTTATAAAACTGGAAGAATGTCATTGGCTGAGTTCACATGTAAAACTCAGCCAAACCATGGTTTAGCAAGAATGTGTGGTCTCCCGGGAAGAGACTCCAACTGCTCTGGTCCTACTACACTAAACCAAGGTTTGACTTATCATGCTGTCCAAATAGAACAGGGACTATCATAAGAGGACATGTTTCCAATGTATATAATTGTTATTGTGACTTTTTATATTGGCTGAAATTGTTACTATTAATGTTTGATGTTTTATTATTATTTTTATATGTGTTGGAAGCCGCCCAGAGTGGAAGGGGCAACCCAGCCAGATGTGTGGGGTAATTATTATTATTATTATTAAATAATCCCAAAGATCAGTCTGAAGGTGCATATAGTACATCAACCTAAGGATGCCTGCATCTGTTCAGTGGCTAAACTCGCTGGAGCCCTGAGCTTTACAGAAGAAAAGCAGGATTTGCTAATTTACTGCATAAATTTAAGCCGTGTCAAGATCTAAGAAAAAGAGAGGGCGCAGGTTGATTTCTTCATTTAATTATGTTTTCTTTTTCTTTAATCACACAAGGTTGCCCATTTTAATGCTACAAAATCAGCCTTCCTATTTAATTACTATATAAATAATATCATCCCTGATATGGCACCCCCCTCCTTTTTCGCCACCACCCCTGGGAATCGTAAATTGTCAATTCTGCTCTACGCCGAAGATTTAGTTTTGTTATCTCAGAATAAAATCTCAGGAGGATGCTGGTTAAATTTTGTCAACTGTGTAAAGAAAAAAAAGAGCATCTAAAAATTAACTACGATAAAACCAAGGTCACTGTATTTGGCAAGAGGACTACCAAGTCCAGGTGAACTCTAGACGGTCACACCCTAGAACAAAGTACCCAGATTTAAATATCTAGGATTACTTATTGATAGGAAGTCATCATGGAAACCCCATCTGGAAGCAATTAAGCTAATATCTGGCCATTCTACTGGGCAGTTATAAAGGTTCTTTCATTCAAATGGCAGGCAGCTCATCAACCCAGCTATTAAGATATTCGTCTCTAAAATCATCGCCCAAGTGCTCCACAGGGCTGAGATATGGGGAACTGGTGTTAAATCTGAAATAGAGGTCCCACAAAATAAATTTATGAGGCAGATTTTGGGGCTTCCCTGTGGGACACCAGCAGAGCTGAGTTGAGCCTCCCCTCGCTTGCAGCCAGAATTGATCTACCCTATCTGAGATACTGGCGCAGGCTAGATGCATTCGACAGTCATACTTTTAGTAAGCTCTGCTGGTTAGAGCAACTAAGGACAGGGGGCTGGGCACAAAAGTGCCAAGAGAAGGTTAGGGCTTATAATCTTCAAATGGAGAACTACCGGTACTTGTGTAGTCAGTGTGGTGTAGTGGTTAAGAGCGGTGGACTTGTAATCTGGTGAACCGGATTTGATTCCCCGCTCCTCCACATGCAGCTGCTGGGTGACCTTGGGCTAGTCACACTTCTCTGACATCTCTCAGCCTCACTCACCTTACAGAGTGTTTGTTATGGGAGAAGAGGGGAAAGGAGATTGTTAGCCGCTTTGAGACTCCTTAGGGTAGTGATAAAGCGGGATATGAAACCCAAAATTCTTCTTCTCTTCTTAGCCCTTAGCCCACGTGACCTTAGAAATTGGAATTTTGACCAGGATGCCAACCAAGCCAGAACATCCAACACTGTCGCTCGTTACTCTACTTGGTACCCCCAAATTAAGACCAATCACTCAAGGCCCCGCTATCTTGAGACTCTGACCTTCCCACAACTATGCAGGGCCTTTGTAGAACTAAGATTCCAACAGGATGCCCTCAGCATATTTAGAGGGGAGATATGGATCGTACATATGGATGTAATCAGGTAGAAGACATTACACGCTATCTGCTGATTTGCCCCCTGTATACAATACCCAGAGGGAAATTTGGATCGCCAATTCTTAATTGGCCCCCTGCTCGATCCGCACAGGAAGTGACAGTCAAACCCCTAGCAGATAAACATCTATATATTACACACCAGGGAGCCAAATTTGAGCTGGCAGCCAAGAAGCTCCGTTCCAGCTATGTGAATGCATTCCAATCTCAATTTTTAATGCTGTAAATTTCTTTTTATGTTGTAAACTGATACAGGTTACGTTGTATGATTTTAGATGAGAGCTTTCCTTTTATTCTCTGTCGCCTTTAGCTATATACAATAAAACTGATGGATGACCTAATGCTATAAAATCAGTCATCCTACCCGTATGAAGTTCTAGAGAATACCTTTTGTGTGTCTTTACTTTTTCTCTGGGGAAGGGCTGCCAGATTTCCTAGAGAGCAGAGCTTTTGTGGCTAAGACAGATGCTCCGAAGACAGAATTGAAGGAGGGGCCAGTCTTCCAGTCACAGTGCTGTGAGAACACATGCCTTGCCCTCCACAAAGCCTTGCCCAGCTAACTCCAAGTATGATATCTATTTGCCGCAAACAGGCGCTCTTCTTCGATATCAACAGGAAACCACGACCTTCCAAATTAGCACTGTTTAAAAAGCCAATGGCTTCCCGGGACTATGCAAATAGGTTTGCTCCAAGAGAGGAGCTCAAACCAACTTTGGTCCTCTCTAGGCTTTTTAGGCTCAAGTGTGTCATCCAAATTCTGGATCATGGTTAAGGTCTCTCCTCCTTCAACTCAAGCTTTCGTCACAGGACAAACCTTGGCTACAGCACATTGCTGAGGAGATACCTTAACGAAGATCCCAAGTTCAGGGCAGGCGCCGCTACCGAGAAGGCCTTCTGCCTGGTTCCCTGTAACTTCACTTTTTGCAGTGAGGGAACCACCAGAAGGCCCTCGGAGCTGGACCTCAGTGTCCAAGCTGAATGATGGTGGGGGAGACACTCCTTCAGGTATACTTCAGGTAAATAACAATAACAAACAACAATAATAACAATAGTGCTGGCAACAACATAGGACTTTGCAGGTGATGTTGTCAGTGCTAGCAAAACCCTGCGCCTTTGCAAATCCTACAGTGATTGTCAGCACAAGCAAACCATATCAGCTGATAAGGGGCACCTGACCTCATATACAATAGAAAGACCTAAGCAGACCAGAGAAAAAGAAAATAAATGAGAGGGACTATCGGTGAGCTTTTCTGTAACATACTTCTCTACCTGGATTATTTTTCTGGTTTTGCCTTACAGATGGCTGTCGATGCAGCTTGCAATTACTGCTCAGTGTTTTCCCCACACATTCAGCCATGCCTATCTTAATCTTTATTTCTTTGAGGCTCTTGTCCGGGGCCTAGGCAAACCTCTAAGGTTCTAGTAAGGGTGTATGTCCCTAACATATCAAAGAGACCTTTTGTAGCAGCAGCAGCAGCAGCAGCAGAACAAGAAGAATAATCTTATCACGGGCTCATGGAGTCATATAGCAGGAGAGAATTGCAAAGGAAATACTTCTAAGTAATTGGAGTATCCTAATGGCCTAAGAAGAAACAGGAAAAAATAGGCATTTCCTTCCAGCAGCCAACTCCCTCTTCTGAGAAACAAATGCATTCCAATTAGGATATGCCTTCTCCTAAATATCCCTGTTACGCGGAACTAATAAAACACATCTGCGCTCAGTGAATATACCCAGAGAAAGTTGCGTCTGTCTATAATCCTAAATGCATTTATTTGCAAGAAAGTTAATTCTACCTAAGCCCAGAAGCCCTTATTTTTGAATAAATGTTTAGCTTGGACTCTTAAGCATTACACCTCAAAATCAACAAAATATAAGCCAATTTGAAACGAGTGAGGACTGCTTAGGCACCAATCCACAACTCTATCATTGATCTGAAGGTGAATATTCTTAAGGAGTCCAAGCTCTGTGTGCTTTACAGCCACGTTCAAACCAAGAACTGCACTTCGGAGCGAGAGTTGTGGGTTTCTGCCTAAGCAAGCCTCACTCATTTTGTTTCGAAGTAGAGGCTCCTCAACTTTCCCAGTTCACGTGAGAATTTTGCACAGTTAAGAAAGTTCACGTGAGAAAAAGATTCCTATTCCTCCCATCCCCATCGACACCAAAACCTGAACAACATGGGATGGGGTGTATTAATGAGGATTGCTGAGGAAGGGTGAAATTGCTCAAAAATGGGCTTGGATCCATTGGTAAATTAAACTGAAGGATGTTCATGGAAGAAAAGTTTCTTGGGTCTTCCTCCCCACTGCAAACCATTCCACATTGTTCAGGCATGGTCCCCAGCATCTCCAGAGGCCTTGTAGAAGGATTCACTGGTTTTTTTTTTTTTAAAGGTAAAGGACCCCTGGACGGTTAAGTCCAGTCAAAGGTGACTATGGGGTTGTGGCGCTCATCTCGCTTTTAAGCCGAGGGAGCCAGTGTCTGTCCACAGACAGCTTTCTGAGTCATGTGGCCAGCATGACTTCTGGCACAACAAGACGGAAACCAGAGCACTCGGAAACGCCATTTACCTTCCTGTCACAGCGGTACCTATTTATCTACTTGCACAGGCATGCTTTTGAGCTGCTAGGTTGGCAGGAGATGGGACAGAGCAACAGGAGCTCATCCCGTCATGGGAATTTGAACCCCCAACCTTCTGATTGGCAAGCCCAAGAGGCTCAGTGGTTTAGACCACAGCGCCACCCGCAAATGGGAATGAGGCAATAGGGAACTTTCCTTCCATGCGCTTCCTTACCTTAGGCTACAAGCCAATATTCATGAGATAAAGGTGCAGAAGAAACAGTTCGACAGAGAGAGGGTATATTGCTTTGCTATTCTTACCAAGAACACGGCACCCGCATAAATTGCTGCTTTAAATGCTCTTGTTTTGTGCATGATGGTTTGGGCTGTTTCCAGGAGGGGTATGCAAACTAGGCCTGAGATAACAAGCAACTGCATGCAATCAAAAGGAGCATGCGAGTTGATAAGCCTCCCGCAAAATCATGACAAAAACAGAAATGCACACACGGCATTTTGAGCTAAACAATAGCTTAAAGGTGAACCAAGGACAGTGTTAAGTGGGCTTTGTGTGATTGCTGCTCAAGCACAGAATTGTCCCTCAAGGTAGATAATCTCCTTACTGTTTTCCCTGCCCCCGATAACTATTGTTTGTTTTGGTTGAACACAAAACCAGACAACAATTTGAACATGTAATGATGTGTGTGGAAAACAGGGAACCAATGGCTACATTACAAGCTCACTGTCCTCCATGTGAAGTGCATTTAATAAGTCACTGACATGTAAGTCTATACAGAAAACATCTGGATCAGCGAGAGTGGAATTGGAAGTAGCGCTTGTACGAGTCATGTTTCACTGCTGATGCGGTGCAAATATTCCCAATAAAACGAAACGCAGTACAAGAATGTTTAAAGCCAGACGTTAAGAGTTGACGTCCCTTAGTTGGGAATTGCGTCCTGAAGACTTTGTCTATTGCAGGCATCCCCAAACTTCGGCCCTCCAGATGTTTTGGACTACAATTCCCATCTTCCCCGACCACTGGTCCTGTTAGCTAGGGATCATGGGAGTTGTAGGCCAAAACATCTGGAGGGCCGCAGTTTGGGGATGCCTGGTCTATTGTGTTAGTTATGAAAAGTAGAGGACCTTTCTTTCCCTTTTCATTTGCAAGGTCGTTTGACATGTTTTGCACAACTGCACAATATGTGCTTCTTCTACTCAATTTAGCATATTCTGCGCAGATCCAAGATACATTTAGAATTCAAATGGAGATAGCGGCTAGACTTGTAATCTACACCAAACAAGGAAACAAATATTTTGGGAAGAGACAGATCACTATAGGGTTTTCATCAGAGGATGAATAACTTGCCCTATGAACAACGAAGGCAATCATTTCTATTGCAGGGTACAGAAGAATTGTGTCAACCAGACAAACTATTTATTTCCCCCTTCCCTATAATGATTCCTTTGTCTCTGATGCCTCACTGAAACAGAAATGCTTAAAAATAAATAAATTCTAGGCTGCCTGAATAACTTTATCTTCTTGCTATGTGCTGCTTTTCTGTCTTCATTTCTTACTGAGATAATGGGCCAGTTCAGACGAATGTGAGAGACTGTGTAAGGCAGGGAAGCCACATGGTATTTTCTCACCCACCAGGTAAGAGTATCCTGCCTCCAGACCCATTGTGCAAGGCCCTAATAGCATGGCTGATTCCTAGACTGCACCTTTTTTAAAAAGAAAAAAAGAAAGCAAAGCAGCAAGAGAAGCAGCAGAAGACAGATAGGCAAATAAATAGTAAAACACACTAACTGTGCAATTCTATACGTAGGTATCTACCAGGGCCTTAATCATATCCGACACCATGGTGCGAAGATCCCTCCCTTTCCCAGAGTTGCCGACCTTTTTTTAAGGGAGGATGGTGCTGCCAGCGACACGCCCACCTTTGTGGGGCTGGAGAAGGTGGGCAGTGGCTGGAGGGCAGCTCCTCCAGTGGGGAAGAGGTTTCTCTTCCCGTGGTGGCCATGGCAGGTGGAGGCTCCGGGCGCGGCGCTGCTTCGGCGCGGCATGGCAGAGGCAGGCGAGGGCGGCGAGCTGATACGGGAGGTGCCGCGTCTAGCCTCCACTTCTTCCCTGGCGCCTTGCACCACTAGCCTCTATGGGTAAGATGCCCCTGGTATCTACTCATATGTAAGTTCCATTAAGTTCAACAGTGCTTACTATCAGCTATTTAAATACAAAGGATGCAGGTGGCTCTGTGGTCTAAACCGCAGAGCCTAGGGCTTGCCGATCGGAAGGTTGGCGGTTCGAATCCACACAACGGGGTGAGCTCCCGTTGCTCTGTCCCAGCTCCTGCCAACCTAGCAGTTCGGAAGCATGCCAGTGCAAGTAGATAAATAGGTACCGCTGCGGCGGGAAGGTAAACGGCATTTACGTGCGCTCTGGTTTCCATCATGGTGTCCGATTGCGCCAGAAGCGGTTTAGCCATGCTGGCCACATGACCCGGAAAGCTGTCTGTGGACAAACGCTGGCTCCCTCAGCCTGAAAGCGAGATGAGCCCTGCAACCCCATAGTCGCCTTTGCCTGGACTTAACCATCCAGGGGTCCTTTACCTATAGTAGTTGGGAGAGGATAATTCTGAATAGACAGGACTTTGGCCTTAACCGTCCAGGGGTCCTTTATCTTTTTAAATTAAATACAGGGCTGCAGCCTAAATCTGGACTCAGAAGTACTAAGTTGGATTCAAGGTATTGAGTATGCCAACAGTCCAACAAAACTAAGGGATATATCTTATCACACAACACACTTTATTCTTAATCCTGCACTCTTGTCATTTCCAGCCAGCAAGCCTTCTCTTTGTTTTTGTTTTGCATGGGCAGTTGAAGGAATCCATTTGCCATTAACATGAACATCCCATTTCCTCTCTTTTGGCATGCCCTTTTCACTCAGTTATTCAAACTTTGTAGCTCTCGTGCTCTCAGAATAGATACAAATACAACAGTAAGAACCCTGGGTTTTAGCCAATAAATCTAGGCCAAGATGCAGTCTGCAATCACATTTCACTTATGCCGAGACCTTTTTTTCTCTGAAGCGTGCCATGGTAATATGATTAGACAGCATGCATTTTAAAGTGGGCCCTGCCCTTTCACAATGGAATCAAAAGTCAGTAATAATATAACATTTCTGGTAAGCGGGAAGGAGCGAGTCAAGTGATCCAATAGATCCAAAAGAAACAGTTGAAGAATAAGGACTAAATTCATTCATGTGTTGTGTCTTCCAAACAGCTGATGGGTGAACATGGAATTTATTTTATGGGGCTACACTCATACAGCTCTAGGTACCCATCTGTTAGGGGTCCGTATTCAGAAGCCTGTCTCCACAGCCGAAGTGCAGTAACTGTAATTCTTAGGAAAGAAGTACAGTTTAAATTTGATGCTCCAAAAATGCACATCAAATCAGCAGGTTGGCATGACAGACAGGGTCTCTTCTGTGGTGTCCCTCCAGATTGAGGAACTCTTTCCCTTTGGGGCTGTAAAACGCCCGACATTATAAGCCTTTTAAAAAATGCATTTGCTTCAGGATGCCTTAAGATCTTATGGCGAGGTTGGCTTAAGTTACTGAGCCATTTTAAAAATGTTTTTTAGTGCTATGTCTTAATTAGTGGAGTCTAAGCTGCTGTTTTAGTTGTGTTATGTTGCTGTTTTAAAATGGTTTGCTTTTAAGAGCATTTCATGCCTTACAATAATAATAATAATAATAATAATAATAATAATAATAATAATAATAATATATTACTTATACCCCACCCATCTGGCTCGGTTTCCCC
The DNA here is from genome assembly GCF_963506605.1 of Zootoca vivipara. NCBI lineage: Eukaryota > Metazoa > Chordata > Lepidosauria > Squamata > Lacertidae > Zootoca > Zootoca vivipara. Next base: position 13,755,673 of record NC_083285.1, read on the forward strand.
ATCCACTCTGAGTGGCTTCCAACAGAAGAATAAAATAACCGATTAAAGATTAAAAGCCTCTCTAAACAGGGCTGCCTTCAGATGTCTTCTAAAAATCTGGTAGCTGTTTTTCTCTTTGACCTCTGATAGGAGGGCGTTCCACAGGACGGGCGCCACTACCGAGAAGGCCCTCTGCCTGGTTCCCTGCAACTTGGCTTCTCGCAACAAGGGAACCACCAGAAGGCCCTCGACACTGGATCTCAGTGTCCGGGCAGAACGATGGGGGTGGAGACGCTCCTTCAGGTATACTGGACCGAGGCTATTTAGGGCTTTAAAGGTCAGCACCAACACTTTGAATTGTGCTTGGAAACGTTCTGTCAGCTGTCTTGGGAAGACTACGTGTGACGATGTGTCCCACTCTCCGTTACTATCAATGCGACACAGGAATTCAGAGGGGAAAACACCCACCCTCTTCTCCTGCCGCCTCAAAAATAAACCCCTTTTACTTATGGGTTTCTCAGTAAGGAGAGCCTTCCAGCTTACGTGGCCTGGTACCTTAAGAAACTCTAGGCTGTCCGATGGAATAACCTCTTGCCTACAGTAAAGGGTCTCCCTCAGTTTGATTCCCCACTGTAAAAGTTTGCCCTTTTCACTCTGGCAACTTCTTGGCGCCTCAGGTTACCCTACTAAGCCTCCTCCGTTTAACTCCAGGACACAAACTGCCACCTCCCTGCCTGAGGTGAGTTTTGTCCTCTCTTGAGCCACCACGGCTGTGAGTCCTGGTACCTCGCTGGAATAATAAAGACGAACCTTTTTGGCAAAACAGAGATGAAGTTTTATTGTCTTAAAAGCATAAGTTTTTTCTTTAACGTGTCATGTATTTATCTGCCTTGTTTCAGTTGTACAAAAAAAAAACTCAGTCAAACATTTAACTTCAAGTTTTCCTAAATCTTATCTAAATTCACAGTCTCCTGACCTCTCCACTTTCTTCATATATCCTCACCACACCCTCCTCCCTCTCCCTAACTGACCAAACAGACACTCCCTCCTTTTTTTGAACCGGGCGCAGTCCCACCCCCATCAGAATTCCAGGTCAGTCAGGCTGGAGGTGGATTAACTCTTTGCCAGCCAGGTAGGAATAAACATTTCAAAACTGCGTCAATTTGTCACACTACGCTCTAAAAGAGGACCTATAAATACATCTAGAAATAAATATGAGGGAAACTTGCTCATCGATTCAAATGTAACACTATCCCATGAGCATTAGGCAGATTCCCGCTCAACTAGGGCTTGCAGACCACTTCAAACCCTGAATCCGCCCCCCCCCCGATTTGCAATCCTGGCTAGTTAGTACCAGTTCAGGTGTGACACTATACCAGCCTCTCCCCGCTCCCTTACCAGAGTCTCATCAGCTAGTCAGCATGACCGATGTTCAGAGCTGATGGTAGGTATAATCTAGTGCAGGCACCCTCAAACTCGGCCCTCCAGCTGTTTTGGGACTACAGTTCCCATGATCCCTAGCTAACAGGACCAGTGGTCAGGGATGATGGGAATTGTAGTCCAAAACATCTGGAGTGTCGAAGTTTGGGGATGCCTGGTCTAGTGTATAAAACAAACAAAAACAAGAGAGAGAGAGAAAGAGAAGGATGGGGGGGGGAGATCTAACCTTTAGGCCCTTTAACATTTGATAGACCAGGAACTGGATTCTGTCTTCAGTTAGTTTCTCATGCTTCATTATTTTACTCAAGTCTGTTCCCATAAACGGCATAACAAGGTAGCTAAAAAAAGAAATCATTTTGGTTAACTAAACAACACACCTATTCAAATAAAAACATTAATATTACAAATCAATCATTTCTGAGAATTACTTAGGTGCTATTTTGCAAGGTTGTGTTTAAGGCAAGATTTATTTAACCAAACACCGCAATCAGTTTATGCTTTCAAAAATGACTGTAAACATGCCACCTGCAGTCAAGCAAGAAATATTGACTGGTAGTAATGCCATTAGTTGCGTGTCAAGACCCTCAAGCCAACCCCCCCCCCCCCCCCCATTAGAAATAAGGAAATTCACACTGATGCAGAATTTTGGTTTAAGGTTAATGGGCAAAATTTGGCCACAACTTTATTGATTACAGCAAATGTGAGTGGTATTGGCTTAGGCATTGGCAAAAGACTATATCGGACTCCTACCCCCTTTGAAGTAGGCGAAAACCAAAAGGCTAATGCCAATCTGGAAAATGGAAAAAACTCCTACCAAGATGGGCAGCCGACCAAAGTCCAAAGGACACCTAAATTAAAGGGAGGGTGGGCAGGTGTTTGGCAGTGCAAAGCAGGTGCTTGGCACACGTCACGCTACCACTTTTATACCCCCCACGATCACCCCACTCGAAATGATTGGCCAATAGGCCTGGGGTGATCGTGGTGCCACCCTGGCGTGAGGGTATTACACTGCCCATGCCAGGGTGAGGGGAACTGGGTTGAGGGCCTGCCCGCAACCAGGACCATATTTTAAGATGTTCCCACTTGCCAGACGCAATTAATGATAAAATTGGATTGATTCAATACAATTATAAAGGCTTCCATAACGCTTTGGATCAAAATCTCTCTTAGTTTTAGATCTCACACTGGCTTGCAACCTACTACTATAGATGTTTACTAAATTCCACTGAATTTAATGACACTTACTCAATAATAAACATGTATAAAATGTTGCCACGGCAGTGCCTTAGGCTGTGATGGAAATTCTACCCTATACTCTTCAATTATTCAAGTTTCAAAGTGGGAGCAATGCAATTCATATAAAGTGACTAAATAGGCAGAATGTGAGGTGGAGAAGCCGAAACATTTCGGCTATATTTAGTGCAAGGGAAACAAAACAAAGTTCATCAATAACTCGGATACGCAAGCAACCAAGGTTAGTAATCTTCAGAGTGTGTGGGTAATCTTGAATAATGAAAACATAGATGTGTGCTCACCCCATGATTTTATTATAGCTAATTTGCTGAAAGCTCATGAATATTTCAAAGCCAACTGGAGATAGCTTGCTAATTGCTCCTAGAACACACAGGTAGTTAACGAGAGTAGCTTGCTGAAGCTGCATTCTGTGCGCAGGCTTTTAAATAAAAGCTTGCAGTTTGCACTGCTGTGTACACATTCAAGAAGAAAATGGGAGAAACCTGTACACCAGCTCATCCATGTATACAAAAAGCAGATGACCAGTTGCAGCCCCCGTCACCCTGTTCTCTCTATCTGTGTTATATGTAGGGCTGCCTCTGAAGACGGCTGATAAACTTCAGCTAGTGCAGAATTCAGTGACTAGGTTGCTCACCGGAGCAAGATGGTTTGAGCATATTACACCGATCCTTGTCCGACTGCACTGGCTACCGATTAGTTTCCGGGCCCTTTTCAAAGTGCTGGTTTTGACCTATAAAGCCTTAAACGGCTCAGGACCGCAAGACCTCAAGGACCGTCTCTTTCCATATGAACTGACCCGGACCCTGAGATGACCTTCTGAGGCCCTTCTTCGTGTGCCTCCTCCTTAAGAGGTCTGGAGGATGGCAACACGAGAACAGGCCTTCTCTGCAGTGGCTCCCCATCTGTGGAATGCTCTCCCCAGGGAAGTTCACCTGGTGCCTTCATTGTACACCTTTAGGCGCCAGGCAAAAATGTTCCTTTGTAACCAGGGCCTTTGGTTCATCTATTTGACATCCTTTTAAAATGTGTTTTTTATAAGGGGGGGGGCTATTCGGTTGTTGTTTTTATTTTTATTACGTATTTCGTTGTTTCATCCCTTGATTTTATTCTGTGAACTGCCCTGAGACTTCCGGGTATAGGGCAGTACATAAATTCAATCAATCAATCAATTAAATGTTGCTCTAAGGACTCTTCCCCAGGCATCCGCCCGGTTTTCTGCCTGGCTGCAATGCACCTTGAACTGCGATAAGGCATTTGGCTTGCCTGGATGGTAGGATTCATATGCCTATTGTACAAAGGTCATATCTACAGTGGTACCTCGGGTTAAGAACTTAATTCGTTCTGGAGGTCCATTCTTAACCTGAAACTTTCTTAACCTGAGGTTCCACTTTAGCTTAAGGGTGCCTCCCGCTGCCGCTGCACGATTTCTGTTCTCATCCTGAAGCAAAGTTCTTAACCCGAGGTACTATTTCTGGGTTAGTGGAGTCTGTAACCTGAAGCGTCTGTAACCTGAGGTACCACTGTATTGCTCTGGCTACTTTTGGTCTCTGCCCCTGCCATTGGCATGCAACCCCTCTGGAAGATCTATGATGTAAAGGTTTGATGCTAATTTGCAGTTGGGAGAAAACCGAAAGCGAAGCCTGAGTCTGGAGGGTACTGATATCAAAACATTGAGATACGTAAGTCAATTGTATAGTTAAGGAGCACAGGGAGGAAATATATACTAAGCTACTATGGTCAGCAATAATTTGCTATGCCACTCCCATTTTTTATTTCAGGGAATGTCTATTTGAAAGGTCATTTTCTCTAATAATACACTGGAACTGAAATTCTTCTACCAGCTGGAATAGGAGACAGAAGTAACATACTTCCACTTATTCAAAATAAACTCTTTACCTGTGAGAAACTCCAGGTCAGCCAACACACCTTACAAGTCCTTAACATGACAAATATTAGTACTGTACATACTTGTGTGGAAAGGTAGCTCCCACGGTGTTTTGGCTAATACATAAATCAGGCCTAGCTGTTTTTACTTAAGGAAGACAGTAATTCTACAGATACACTTTAAAGCAAATTAAATCAGAATCTAGCTTTTATATCACAGTGACCACCCAAGGGCCAGAAAGCAACCAGTCCTCTTGGAACCTAAATACAAATATTTATATATCATCCAAACTTTTCAAGAGAATTGTAAACTTACAAGTCATTAAATTTATCCAGCGACACATCTGGTGTGAAGACATCTAGTAGTCCAATTACCTATGAAAGGGGGAGGGGAATAATTAAAAACCCTGGCATTTAACAATCACAAAAAAGGGAAGGATCAGAAGGTACAACAACAACAACAACAACAACAACAACATAACCCTATGCAAGTTATTATTCGCAAGAGAAACACTGACGTCAATGGTGGTATATCAGTAATTCTATATGTAACAGATATAGAGCGCTGGATCCCAACAACCCAGAGCAAGTTGTGATTGTAGAATGGAGGTTTCCACCTCCTCACCATAGTTCCCCAACAACCTGAGGCTTGGGGGGCTCTCAAGACTAGTGTGGTAGAAGCATAGGATGTGTTTGGTTTAGTACTGTATTATGTGAGCAAGCCTCATGCTTTTCAGCGGCTGCCTCCCTTCTCCTCTTCTGATGTTGTTATGAGACCGATGGGAGACTTTCAATTTAGTATTATGTTCAAACGCAGATAAGCCACAGTTATTGTTAACTATTGTTTACTGAAACAAATAAACTTCAGATTGCGATTTATGAAGCTGGCTTGTTTCAAGAAACTGTAATTAAGATGAGCCACAATTCAGGGTTTGAGTAGAACACTAAAATTGTGGTTAATTGAAAACTAAAGCAAAAACCACCCGTCTCCCCTTTGCAGAATCACTGCTGGAGGAGATGGGAACAAACAATTGCAAGGCTCATTCATGTAGTACTAAATGGTTTAGCAGTTTAGCTGAAATAGGACACTATAACCCACGATCTCCGATTATTTTTGATCCATTACATAGCTGGTGAAGGTGGGAAAAGAAAGAAGACTGTACTTCAATGAAGAGGCACAGTAAAAACACCCGCTTTTCCTCAAATGAAACAGCTGCATTTGAGAGCTATATATATATGTTGTTTACTACTGCTTGACAAGCTTATCTGAAAACCAATGTACTATATTTTTATACAGAAAATGTATTTTGAGGCAAGACGTGCTATGTCAACTGCACTCTCAGATTCTGAATGAACTGAAACACAATGAGGGCATCGCTCTGATGTTTTACGGATCTCATCTTTGATGTTATGTATTAAAAACCGCAGATCAGTGAAGCCAAGTTGTCTTGGCAGACATGGAATATCATCAATATTTTTTGCCTTACCAAAACCACTCCAACTTGCACGTTTTCAATTTCACAACATGCTGAATTTCTGCAATGTTGCTTACAAAAACATTTAAGGTAAAGGTAAAGGGACCCCTGACCATTAGGTCCAGTTGTGACCGACTCTGGGGTTGCGCGCTCATCTCGCATTATTGGCCGAGGGAGCCGGCGTATATCTTCCAGGTCATGTGGCCAGCATGACAAAGCCGCTTCTGGCAAACAAGAGCAGCACTTGGAAACACCGTAGCGGTTCCTATTTATCTACTTGCTCAGTGGTTTAACATTTAGAGACGGGCATATGCAAAATGTTGTCTGTATTGCCTTCATTTCTATGGCACTGTATCTTGACCTCAGCAATCAAATTATAGTCACTCTTACTCCCAAATAGCTTTCATTGGCTGCAATTTTCATTCCGTTAGTCAGCAGAATGATAATAGATTTTCTTGCCATGTCCCCGTTTCCTGTTGACTCTCCCTACAGGAATCCCAGAAAACCTATTGCATTTTAATATCAAGAGCAAATAGGATTATAATGATGAGTCTCAGTATCCCCATTCATGTGGTTCATTCTGCTCAATCACAGAGGCTAGCAATAATTCCAAAGGGTCACTATTTTTGCTGTGGTTCTCTTCCCACCCCCCCTTCAGCTAATATCTCTTTTTTCCTAGATCTGCCCAGGTTGCTGCTTTTACAGTGCATAATCCTGACACGATACAATTCATTTCTTTATTGGAGACAGTGTCTTGTTTATTAACAATTTTAACCGAGTTGTTTTTCTTTACTTTTTTGTAACAGTGTGGTATTCTCATTGTTTTGAGCACAAACATTTGCATTATACAGTACATTTAAATAATCCTGCTGGGAAATGTAGCTTCTAAGAGTTGTTAGGAGACCCTTATTTCCCTCACAGAGCTCCGATTTCCAAATTCATTTGACAATCAATTCCTCTTCCTAGGAAACTCTAATATGAATAATAATATTTTATCATTATTTCTTGTACCTTACCCATCTGACTGGGTTGCCCCAGACACTCTGGGTGACTTCTGATGAATATAAAAGCATAATAAAACATCACACTTTTTTTAAAAAAAGCTTCCCTATGCAGGGATGCCTTCAGATGTCTTCTAAAAGCTGTATAGTTGTTTATTTCCTTGACATTTGATGGGAGGACGTTCCACAGCGCGGGCGCCACTACCAAGAAGGCCCTCTGCCTGGTTCCCAGGCAGATCCAGCGCCGAGGGCCTTTTGGCGGTTCCTTCATTGTGAGAAGTGAGGTTACAGGGAACCAGACAGAGGGCCTTCTCGGTAGCAGCACCCGCCCTGTGGAATGCCCTTCCATCAGATGTCAAGGAAATAAGCAGCTATCCCAATTTTAAAAGACATCTGAAGGCAGCCCTGTTTAGGGAAGCTTTTAATATTTAATGCTGTATTGTTTTAATATTTAATTGGGAGCCACCCAGAGTGGTTGGGGAGACTCAGCCAGATGGGCGGGGTATAAATAATAAATTATTATTCTTATATTATATTCCCTGTAACCTCACTTCTCACAGGGAGGGAACTGCCAGAAGGCCCTCGGAGCTGGACCTCAGTGTCCGGGCTGAACGATGGGGGTGGCGATGCCCCTTCACATATACTGGGCCGAGGCAGTTTAGGGATAATTCCCTTGGGAGAATTGTAGCTCTGTGAGGGGAATAGGAGTCACCCAACAACTCTCAACACCCTTAACAATTTACACTTTCCAGGACTGTTTGGGGGGAAACCATGCATGTTTAAAGTGGTATGAAACTGCTTTAAATGCAGATTGGGCCATTCTCCGCTGTTGTACAATGCTGTACAATGCTGTATTCCACAGAGAAAGCCACATGTTAACCAGTATCTGATGAGACCCCAAACCTCAACAACTTGGAAGATACAGTATTTATCAGTAACATGATCAATAAAAAGCCTTGTTAAACATTATATGACAGAAAGTTAATTGGATAACTTTCAAATAAAAGTTGAAACGAAGTTGACCTAAGTATGTTTAAAGCCTAGATGCGAAGTCCTATTGAAATGTGGAAAGAATTTCCAAGTATACGTCCAAAGGACTTGATGGTAATACTTCTGACTTTTAATTATATCAACTCTTTTCCAATATTTAGGATAAGAAATCAGGTTCTAATCCTATGCATGCTTCGTTTGGGATAAGTCCCCTTGTGTACACCAAGCAAATCTGCCAAGAACTCAGCTGCAAAGGCACAGAATTTTAGTGATACAGAAGTACATTCAGTATTCTTCTGGACAGAAACCACTGTTTAAAACTGAGTTTCTATTTTAAATCCTAACAAAAATTGCCGTATTAATTTACTTTACTCCCTTTACATCAATTCTACGTTATCTTTAACATTCCATCTCTATCCCTTTCAAAACAGTGTTTGTTCACATATGATATTTCCTCCACCTAAACGTAATCTCCAGATGGGGCAAAAAAACCATGTGCGCTGACTAATATACTCTGTCAGCGTCTGCACTGACCTCTTCCTCCTAATGTGCTCTTACGCTTATCTCCCTCGAGATTTCAAGATTGTCCAAATATCAACTTAAATTTAACTCATTCTGCTAAAGCTCTTACCTTCTTCTTTTGCTCTGGAAGGTGGACCCCAAATTACATTTTTATCCTTATCTTGACGCTTCTGCACATGCTCTCACATTGATAAATATAAAGAGCACCATGGTCACAGGGATTTCTGCCAGTCCCATGTGCAAGATTTCAGCCTTTAGGAACAAAATAAATTTTCTTCTTCTTCCAGTAGCACCTTAGAGACCAACTAAGTTTGTCATTGGTATGAGCTTTCGTGTGCATGCATACCAATGACAAACTTAGTTGGTCTCTAAGGTGCTACTGGAAGGGGAAAAAATTATTTTGTTTCGACTACGCCAGACCAACACGGCTACCTACCTGTAACTAGTCTTTAGGAAGTTCAAGAAAGGAATGTTTCCCATTCTCGCCCTCCACCCCTGGCATCAGTACTGCCCATATTTTTAGGTGCCCCCCCAAAAAACTTCCCAGAGAGGATCTTCATGGAGTGCTTTGGGGTCCAGGGGTGAGGAGGAGATCGGAAACATTACTATTGTGAACTTTTTGGATTTAACTTATCAGGGCTACACAGGAGTAAGCTTGATTGAACTCGATGGGCCTTTCTAGGTAAACTTGTTTAGGATCACACTTTCACGATCAAAGGTGCTGTACCCAGGGATGGCTGAGGCTGCTTGCATATAGAAAGTAATTTATTATGTGACCTGCCCTTGATATTACTGTGATGATATATTCACATATATTACACTCACTTGTAACCGTTAACTATATTTTGCATTATGATAATTGCACAACATGGAAGACTGTTGCAAACAGCTGCTAATAAGAGTTTAATTAAAGTTGCAAACGTTAACAATAGTCAAGTCTGAAACAAAACAGAGGACACATTCACTGATATAATGGCAGGATTATATGAAGAAACATTGTGCATATGCGCTCATATGCATAAACTAAGAGGCACGAAGATGGCCGGGATAGGAACAGCAATTTCTGGGCATATAATAATATTGGCTTCTTGGCATTATTATTATTATTTGCATACTTGTAAATCTGTTTTAATCCTTTGTTTACCATGCATTTTAATTATCTTTTGAATGCTTTCATCTTTTGAATGTTTTAACTTCAATGTTCTTTTTGTTTTTTGAAAGCCACTCATAGGTTTTATTACAATCATGTGTCAAGCCGAGAAATAAAATTACAAACATACATCAGATTTCATATGAAACTATCTGGGTTTTTCTTTATAGAAAAATGCAGGTGCGTATGAACACATCGGAAATAATTTCAATTTAAAGCCATGCAACTCCGTCACAGTGCGCAACAGCTAACTTCCTAAAATGTGGGGGAAGAGTGGAGGAAGAGAAGTTTGTTAGTGCCTCTACTCACATTTTCATGCTTCATGTGTTTCAGGAGACGCAGTTCCCGATAGGCTCGCTTGGCAAAAAGTTCCGATTGAAATGGACGGTACAACTTCTTAATAGCCACTTTTGTTCCATTTTTCCTGTCAATAGCTGAGCTTAAAGGAAACGGAGAACAGAAATTCCATGAATCAGAAGCTAGACGAAAGGGTATAGCTGCATCCTGGGAAAGAGACAAAGCGTGTTTATTGACGCAGCTAGGGAAGATGCCTTATAACAGCACCCAAGCAAGGGCGACAAAATTCAGTTTCTGTGTGTTCCCAACATTGTGTGTGCATTTCAACAGGCGGGTGGGGGTGAGAGAGTGGAAAAGGATAGATACATGTGCATATGGCTCCTTTTAAACCTGCTTTCTAAACTCAGCAAATTTAACTGTGGCAGGGCAGTTAGCTTCTTCATAAGTTAAGAGCATAGGCAGGCAGTTTCAGAAATCAGAGTTGGAAGAGACCACAAGGGCCATCCAGTCCAACCCCCTGCCAAGCAGGAAACACCATCAAAGCATTCCTGACATATGCCTGTCAAGCCTCTGCTTAAAGACCTCCAAAGAAGGAGACTCCACCACACTCCTTGGCAGCAAATTCCACTGTTGAACAGCTCTTACTGTCAGGAAGTTCTTCCTAATGTTTAGGTGGAATCTTCTTTCTTGTAGTTTAAATCCATTGCTCCATGTCCATTTCTCTGGAGCAGCAGAAAACAACCTTTCTCCCTCCTCTATATGACATCCTTTTATATATTTGAACATGGCTATCATATCACCCCTTAACCTTCTCTTCTCCAGGCTAAACATACCCAGCTCCCTAAGCCGTTCCTCATAAGGTATTGTTTCCAGGTCTTTGACCATTTTGATTGCCCTCCTCTGGACACGTTCCAGCTCTTCAGTATCCTTCTTGAACTGTGGTGCCCAGAACTGGACACAGTACTCCAGGTGAGGTCTGACCAGAGCAGAATACAGTGGTACTATTACTTCCCTTGATCTAGATGCTATACTCCTATTGATGCAGCCCAGAATTGCATTGGCTTTTTTAGCTGCTGCATCAGACTGTTGACTCATGCCAAGTTTGTGGTCTACCAGGACTCCTAGATCCTTTTCACACGTACTGCTCTCAAGCCAGGTGTCTCCCATCCTGTATTTGTGCCTTTCATTTTTTTTTTGCCCAAGTGTAATACTGAAAACTGCCTCATTCCTCGACATATTCTATTTTATATCTAGCCCAAGTATCATGTCCTGCTCGTGGGGTTTGTTTTCTTTTGCCAAATAATATTTATTAGTTTTCCAAATTTTTCACAAATCAATGCCAAATTACATCAAATTTAATACAATCTCCCCCCAAAATTGACTTCCTGCTTTGTCCTAAATGCATCCCTTTCTCTTGTTGCTGCTTGATATTACATATTTATTTCTAATTCACATTTCATTCCTTATATACAATTAACAATTATTATTTTATTATTATTATTATTTCCCCCTTTTTCATTATCCATCAGCTGCCAATTTATAAATTCCTGCTCGTATATTTACATAATAACAACATATTCCCTTAAAGAACAACAGAGGTTATACATCCCCTTGTGGGCTTTCCATAGGTGGCACTGTGGTCTGAACCACTGAGCCTCTTGGGCTTCCTGATCGGAAGCTCGGCGGTTTGAATCCCCGTGACAGAGTGAGCTCCCGTTGCTCTGTCCCAGCTCCTGCCAACTTAGCAGTTCGAAAGCACGCCAGTGCAAATAGATAAATAGGTACTGCTGTGGCGGGAAGGTAAATGGAGTTTTCGTGTGCTCCGGTTTCCATCATCACAGTGTTCTGTTGTGCCAGAAGCGGTTAAGTCCTGCTGGCCACATGACCCAGAAAGCTGTCTGTGGACAAACGCTGGCTCCCTCAGCCTGAAAGCGAGATGAGCGCCGCAACCCCATAGTCGCCTTTGCCTGGACTTAACTGTGAGGGGCAAGGGGTATCGCGAAGCCCCTCCCCTCCTGAGTTCCAGCCCAGCCCCGAGCGAGGCTGAAAAGAGGGAAAGCTCCAGCTCAAGTGGGGAAACAGGAAGCGGTGTCCAAGGCTCTGGCAGGGTAGAAGAGCCATCGTCCCAGGTGGGACAGGAAGGGGGAAGGAAGGGGGGCAGGCCAGTCCCCCCAACTCCGGAACTTCGCAGAAAGCGTCGGGGGAAGAGGATGGGTCTCCCCAAGTTGTTATGCTGGCGCAAGACGCGCCAAAAGCCACTTGGAGGTTCTGATTCAAGCTGAACAGATGTGTCTTTGTAAATAGCACTGCCATTAGCACTGTAAATACTCAGCACCAATAAAAGACAAAATGCAGAGCTGTGTAGAGTCGTTACTCTGAAGTAGCCTTCTCCGGCCACCGTGACATTAACCATCCAGGGGTCCTTTACCTTTAGTGGTTGGGAGAGGATAATTATGAATAGACAGGACTTTGGTCTACTCCAGTAGAACTCTTCCTGTGTTCTTATTACTACTCTAATGGGAACAGGCTCTCTGGATCTCAAACAGAAATATTCCCAAATACCTGCCACCTGAAGCTTTTCAAGTGGAAAACCTGGGACCTGCTGCACACAAAGGATGCGCTTCATCGCTATGTGTTCTACCCAGAGAGGCACAGCAGTTTGATCTCCCTCCCCCCAGTCACAGTGAGTCCAAGACTATTTAGACCAGGGATCGGGAACCTGTGGCCATCCAGCTGTTGCTGCATTCCAACTCCCATCAGCTCTAGCAAGCATAGCCAATGGTCAGGGGTGATGGGAGTCTAACAACATCTGCAGGTCCTCCGTTTCTTCACACTTGCACCAGGCTAAATCGCAGTTGAATTACAGTTGTGAGGATAAGATAAAAGATAAAGGGACCCCTGACCCCTGGGGTTGCGGCGCTCATCTCGCGTTATTGGCCGAGGGAGCCAGCGTACAGCTTCCAGGTCATGCGGCCAGCATGAGAAAGCCGCTTCTGGCGAACCAGAGCAGCACACAGAAACGCTGTTTACCTTCCCGCTGTATTTATCTACTTGCACTTTGACGTGCTTTCGAACTGCTAGGTTGGCAGGGAGCTGGGACCGAGCAACGAGAGCTCACCCCGTTGCGGGGATTCGAACCGCCGACCTTCTGATCGGCAAGCCCTAGGCTCTGTGGTTTAACCCACAGCTTAAATCACTATTGGCCGTTCCTGCATTTTATTATGATGTTTCAGGTGATAAAACACATGGGGCTAGATGTAAGTTTATATCTCTCTAAGAACTCCATCTCAGGACTGTTGTGTTGCGGGGCCAGGAGATAAGAAAAACAGCTATGGTGGTAGGGAGGACACAACATTGTCATTGAAGGTCACCCCTGCTTGTAAATTAAGGTGCGACACAAAACAGACATAAAAATAGCGAACGTTAACACCCGGAATGTGAAAAATTGACCCAGGGGCACTCCTAGAAAATGTCAACATATGGAAAGGAACTAAGACACATGGCTAAGGAACCATAATAGTAAATATTCAAGATGGGTAAAGCTTAACCCAGGGGTCGGCAACCTAAGGCCCACGGGCCACAAGCGGTCCATGGGGGTCGTTTAACCAGCCCACGAGCCGCCCCCAAACTGAGCCGCCCACTTGGTGAGTTCCCACGTGCTATGCTAAACCAGCATGGCGTGGGGACTCACTTCTGAGGCACTGGAAACCGCGTCTGAGCAGATGCCGGAAATTGTGCAGGTGCACGCACAATACGGCTCACAGAGGGATCTCTGCTGGAGTGAAGCGGCCCAGGCAAGGTAAACCTTGCCGGCCCCTGGCTTAACCGAACTTTTTTTTAAAGGGCTAATTCAGATGCCTATTTTGAACACACAAAGTAGACTTTCAAGGAGTCAGACCTTTGGTGCATCAAACCCAGTATATAGTGGTTGGTGGCAGTCCTACCAACTGGTGCCAGGGACTAAACATGGAAGCTTTTGACTTAAGAGACAAAACCAGTAACCAAATGTAATATAATATGTGTAAAAATATTATACTGCAACAGAAAACCCCATTATTATTTAGGACCCTGATGACGGATTTGTCTCTGGGAATGTTATATATAATAATAATAATAATAATAATAAATCAAAGATCATCAAATTGTAGAATTGGAAGGATCATCTAGTCCAACCTTCTGCAATGCCGGAATCTTTTGCCCAACTTTGAGCTTGAACCCATGACCCTGAGACCAAACGCCTCCTTCTCTACAGAGTGAGCTATCCCAGAATAATAAGAATAATAATACTGTATGTCTAAATAGATGCTTACATTAATGCTTCCGTAATACTGACTCAATTGCTCACGGGCGTCCTTCAAAAGTGATCCTGCGCGTGCCAAACACCGTCATCAAACAGACCTCGAAACACAGTCAGAGCTACAGTGGTACCTCGGTTTATGAACACAATTGGTTCCGGAAGTCTGTTCATAAACTGAAGCGTTCATAAACTGAAGCGAACTTTCCCATTGAAAGTAATGGAAAGTGGATTAATCTGTTCCAGACAGTCCGCGGAGTACTTAAACTGAAGCGTTCATAAACTGAAGCGAACTTTCCCATTGAAAGTAATGGAAAGTGGATTAATCCGTTCCAGACGGGTCCGTGGAGTACCTAAACTGAAGTGTTCATAAACTGAAACATGGGTGTAATTGGTTCCGGAAGTCTGTTCATAAACTGAAGCGTTCATAAACTGAAGCGAACTTTCCCATTGAAAGTAATGGAAAATGAATTAATCTGTTCCAGATGGGTCTGCGGTGTTCATAAACCGAAAATTCATAAACCGAGGTGTTCATAAACCGAGGTTCCACTGTATTCTGTTCCTTACCATTAGTTTCTCTGTTCCTATTCCTTGCCCCACCCCCAAGTGCAGGCATAGGCAAACTTGGCCCTCCAGATGTTTTGGCACTACAATTCCCATCATCCCCTGACCACTGGTCCTGTTAGCTAGGGATGGTGGGAGTTGTAGTCCCAAAACTTCTCTGGAGGGCCGAGTTTGCCTATGCCTGCCCAAGTGGATATATCTGGCAGACTGAAAATAGTCTTGGCTCCACTAGTTTCTCTCATTCTTCCTTCTTGCCACAAAATGGAAATGGAAAGAGAGAAAAGGAAGTGTGTGAGCATTGGCAATACAGTGCCCAAAACCCAAAGGAGGTGCAGCATTCACATGCAACTGGCGTAATTCTCCTGGACCCCCATGCAATTGCTATGGGGTTCGTGGGGATTGGCATATAAACCACATAAAGGAAGGGTTGCAGCTCAGAGGCGGAGCACGTGCAGAGAGTCCCGTTTTAATCCCTGTCTTTTTCAGTTAGGCTGGAAAATGCTCCCATCTCAAAATCTGCAGAACGTACTGAGCTGGGTGGGCCTGACTCAGAAATATGGCACTTTCCTGTGCTCCTGACACTCTGGGGGGTGGGATAAATCTGCATTATTTAAGGTATTTATGTTATTTCTGGGAGAACATCCGGACAGTAAGAGCTGTTTGGCAGTGGAAACGTTCCCCTCGGGAGGTTGTGGACTCTCCTTCCTTGGAGAGTTTTTAAGCAGAGGTTGGATGGCCACCTGTCATGGATGCTTTAACTGAGATTCCTGCATGGCAGGAGTTAGACTAGATGGCTCTCAGTATCCCTTCCAGTTCTATTCCACATTTTGAGGCAATTCTTCACAAGGATGCTAACAACAGGAGAGAAAAAAATGCCTTTCTTACATGTTAAATACCCTCTACCTCACCGCAGATTACTTCACCACTGTTCATGTAGGGATGGCCAAGCTTGACAGCCGTTCTCAGCAGAATATGAGGAACGGAAGGAGCTGCAAGGCTTGAATAGCACTCAACAAAAGGGAGCTTATCTGTGTCAAACAGTTCTTCCCTGAGCGCATCGTTCTGTATCTGACAACTGTCAGCCTCCTGTATTTTACTCTCAACACCTTCCTGTGTCATAAACGCAACTGTTGCTAGAGGTGCAGTTTCTTTGCACTAGTAGGGAGATCAGCCCTCACACAGCCTCCTTCCCTGCCTGTCTGAGGTTATTGGCATTTAACATCTGTAGAAGAAGCAGAGAACCGGCTGGTGAAGCCTGGAAATGCAAATGGGACGGGAAAGTCCACAAATTCTGTCATGCAGCCTTTTAAATGAAAGAATCCTGTGAAGGCACCCATATAAATGTATGTCTGGGGACCCATTTACCAAGAGTAAAAGTTTGCTTCCTATCCCCCCCACCCCACCCCCACCTCAAAAGGAAGTTTCTAACACCACAGGAAGCAAGGCAATAAAAGTGAAAAAAAAGAAGGCAATGCAGAGCGGCGGCGGAGAAGGAACATTTCTCCACGCACATTTCCACATTGCATAGATGTGGGCTTCAAGATGTGCAGGGAAACAGGCGAGAGGGGCATTTCAGTAGATGTGCCCACCCTCTCAGCAGATGTCAAACAGGTAAACAGCTTGGTCATTTTTCAAAAACATATGAAGGCAGCCCTGTTCAGGGAAGTTTTTAGCGTGTGACATTGTACAGTATTGTGCTTTTACTATTTTTCGTTGGGAGCTGCCCAGAGTGGCTGGGGCATAAACAAAATATATGATCATCATCATCATCATCAGGGGTTCCATCAATCACATGACACGGCACATGCACACCATTTGAATGGCAATGCCCATTCACTTCCCCCCTCAAATATTTTAGGGGGTGGCGGCGAAGGGACCTCGGCCCCTAGGAAGATGTGCATTTCCCCCCAAACAAGCTTATCCGACCACAGACTTTCCCTCCTGTCGCTTCCTCAGCTCTTAACCTCGGGCAGAGGGTCCTTAAGACGGGCGAGCAGAAGAAGTACGAAGCGCTGGGTTCGAATTCGGAGCCCCCTCGCCTCCTACGAACCGGGCGCGCGGCGAATTGACGAAGCGCAGCTGAGAGAGCAGACGGGAAGGGTGGGTGTGGAGCGCGCGAGCAGCAACAGCAGCGCGCAAACCCCCAGCCCCCTTTTTCCAGAGTCTTCAGGGAAGCAGAAGTTGCGAGGCGCCCATTGTTCCCCCCTCCGGCGAGTCCGGGATCGCTGGGGAACTTGGATAGTCTTCCCCCCACCCCCTTTCCTCCGGGGCTGCTCCGCCTCGCCCTCGCCCTCCACCCCGGGGTCCTCCTTCTTCCCCTCGCCCCGCTCCACACTCACCAGACGGCGCCGTAGGCTCCGGATCCCACCGCCTGCAGCTCCCGGTAGCGCTCCCTCACCTCCCACGCGGTCTTGGTGATCTCCTGGCGGTAGAAGCCTTTCTTGGGGGAGGACATGGCAGCTTCCCGCCTCCCCCGCGCCGCGAGCTCCCTGCGAAAGAGAGCAGCCGCGGCGGGGAGGCGGAGGAGGAGGGGCCGCGCGCGGAGGTGGCGCGCCTCGCCTTTTGCGCGCGCCCGTCCGCCCTCTCTCTCCTCCTGGGCGTGTGTTTCTTTTTCTCTTTCCCAGCCTCTGTAGAGGAAGGCGGCTCTCGCTTCTTCTCTCCCCCTTTTCCTTTCCACCATTCACCCCCTTTGGTGGGAGGGGACCACGTTGCAGGCATTGATGGATGGATGGGGGAAGGTCTCGCAACATGCGCCCTCTTCATCCAGGCTGTTTCCTCCCTCCCCCCCTCTTTTTTGGAGAGGTCGATAGACAACGCCGCTGGCTAGCTGGGAAATAAATCTCTCTCCCCCACCCCAGGTTATATTTTCTATATACATAAAGAATCCCGTAGGGCAAAAATGGGGGGAAATGGCAGGAAAGAGAAATCGTTTTGTATCTCCTCCTAAATAAGTACAGTACTATGATTTCCACGTTGTTGTTTGCGTGTGAGGGTTGCACTTTTGATTGTCAAGTGTCACCTTTGAGATGGTTGGCTAGAAAGTGGATTTTATAATTGAACTGTCCCTGGTGATTCAAACTAAATACACATCTTGTAGTTTTAAGAGCCTCTTCCACAGTGCTCAGTCGCGGCATGAAAGCAACATCTGGTACACAGACATAATGCATCTGGACTTGGAAGCTCTACTCAGTCACAAACTTCCAAATCCAGAAGCAGTGTACCTTACTTGTCTTCATACTATTGTTATTTTTCATTCATGCACAGCACACACACACACACACACACACACACACACACACACACACCATTCGTGAATGTGGAAATTCTTCCCCATATACATTTTATCCATGGTATCTTTTCATGTGCCTGATTTTCCACCCCCATCTATGTCAACAAACAATGAAGTTACTGAGTGAAAATAGTGGATTAGGAACAACAGAGAGACTTGTGGCACCTTGAATACGAATAAATTCAATTAGGGTACATAAGTAAAGTAATATTACTTGCAGTTTGCCAATTCTGCAACAGTCCAATAAATTACACTGCACTATTTTTCTATAAGCATCAAGAACCATGAATGTAAGTAGCTGCTGCGACTTGCAAAATTAATTCAATTGCTACCCTTTAATCTCTTTCATAAGCAGGGCAGCTAGAAATGGGAAAGGGTGCATTCCCCACATTTTTCCTTATATGTGTTTGTGATTAGAGTCTGCAGCTGGTTTACTTGCAACTGCTGGATTTGTGGCAGACTTGTTATTCCTTCGCAGAACTGTGTGACTCATTCACCGCTAGCAATAACTGTCTGTTTTGCATATCATGGTTAATCCACCTTAACCTTGCTTGTAAGTGGGAGGTAAAAATTGTGGCCATCACAAGTAACTCACCAAAAGGGAGGTTTACCACAGGCTGAACTAAAGAGTGGCTGCAGTGAACCAGCATTTACAAGAGTTGGCGTTGTTTCCAAATGGTTCCAGGAGAGTACCTGTGTTAGGGTTGATTCAGACAACCTCTTTCCACATTATGCTTTGGGCAGAGAGGCAGACATGACAAAGATGCCTTGTTTTCTGTCACACCTCTGGCTTATAGGCCAGAACATTTTTTGAAGTGGAAGCATCATAGGAAATGAGCTTTGGTACCATGATTGATTGTCTCCCTGCATGGTAGCAAACAGCACACAGTGGAAGGAAACCACTTTAATGGAATTGGACCTTGGTTCCTAACAACAGGGCCACCAAACTTAACAATAGCACATTGGGAAATAACTGTTATGAGCTATCCTTGCCAGCAGCCCGCTTCATCAAACAGATTTTTTTTTTAAAAAAAGCTGCAATACCATAGGATAAATCAGCTTAACAAGGTGAGAAGGAACGATAACAGAAATACAAAATCAATCAATATATTCTATAACCTGCACATTTGCTGGAACATGACACACAAACAACCAACAGTTGTTGGAGCACAAAATACAAAAGGGTTGCATAATCAACATGGGAAACAGTTCCCTTCTGTATGTGGGAAGACTGCCAATATAGCTTGGACTCTTGAAGAAGCCAAACAATTTTTGTTTTAAAAAAAATAACTTCCCGTTTTTGGAGCTCCTTGCTTCCAACTGGCTTTTGACAGAAATTGTAGCAGTGGGATTTCCTGCTTTGGCAGGGAGGGTGGGCGAGATGGACCTTGGAGGCCCTTTTCATACTCTTTGAGTGTGTGACCAACTGGGCTCTAGTCTACAAAAGCTTATGCCACAGTACACCTGTTAAGTCTTTTAGGGTGTTGTGTATGATAGTAACCCCAGGATCAAAGATGGTACACTGAGAGATTCTGAAATATTCTACCTTGCCGAATTCTTCTTTTAACAGCCATTCACTCCCTTTTTGAGGACATTCAAAATGGCAAGTACTTAGAAGCGTGAACTGCCACTACATATTGGTGTGGAAGTGGTTTTTCTGTATTAGAAGGCTTCCAGTATTTCAGGGATGGTGAACTTGCAGCCTTGCAAATATTGGACCCCCAACTTCCATCATCCTGACTTGGCATAGCTGACTTGAGATGATGGAAGCTGGAACCGGTTCACCACTCCCGTATTATACCAACAATATTCAGATTGCTCTTGCACAGGATGGTTCAAACCGGCTCACTTGTGTGGACAACTTCTTTACAGTTTCCATATAGTTCCCTGTTCCAAGTACCGACTGTGCCATTATGGTATATATCTATTAGTTTATCCCAAGAGATGCTCAAGACGCTGCCTCCCAATTTTGGAACCTTCCACTAATGAGACCAAGTGTATTAATCTCCTTGGGGAAGGGGCCACCACCGAGAAAGCCTCATCCCTGATAACGTGTCAGCAAGATGGCTCTTGGCTGGAGGGCTAGAGAACAGGGCCTCAGAAACTACTCTTAATGGTTAGGCCGGCTTACATAGCCTCAGATATGTGCTTGTGTGCGCGTGCAAACATACAAAGACTCTCAAACTCCAAGGCTGGTTTTTCCAGAGGAAGCTCCTAAGTGAGAGTATGAAAGAGGAAATGTCCCATTTATGAGTCTGCCTTTTAGAGGCAAGCATAGACCTGCCAGTCTCAGATCTGAACTAGATGTATTTAATGGACATAATGATATACACATTACCATACGCAGGCCAGAGTTGTCCACCCACTTCTTTATACATTCCATAGCAGGCATCCCCAGACTTCGGCCCTCCAGATGTTTTGGACTACAATCCCCATCATCCCTGACCACTGGTCCTGTTAGCTAGGGATCATGGGAGTTGTAGGCCAAAACATCTGGAGGGCCGCAGTTTGGGGCCGCCTGTTCTATAGTATGTTACAGATTTTATTTTATTTTTAATCCAAAGACGTTCTCATGCACAGCACATACAATTTTACGCAGAATAAAATTAATTGCTGTCATATATTTTTTTAAAGCACAGGAAACATGTTTTGTCTTTAAAACAGTTTATTGACAAGGGAGGGGGGAACAGGCACTCCAAAATTACAGAGAAAGTGCTCTAGTGGGGAGCTAGATCTTCAAAGAACTCAAATGTGTGCGATAAATTCCACTCATTAGAACTTGACACAGTGGACCATTTTAGGGCTAGATCACTAGTAAAACTGTGCTCTGCAGTTTTCTACAACTATAGGAAAAATGACGGCAAACTCTAATGACAAAACAATGATCTGACTCACTGACTTCCAACTGTTGGTCAATCACTCCAGAAACTCTTAGCATGGTCATGAAAACCACTACAGGTATCTATTATGACTAACTTACTACAGTGGCCCCTTCTCCTAAAGGCACTATCTATAAATTAAAAAATAATAAACATAACACAACATAGAATTAAGGTAACTCTTAAAAATAATAAATTGCTTGTATGGGCTTCTATTTTTGTTTCAACATACATTCATGCTTTAACTGTACAACCTCAAAATAATATTAAAATCACCATTTTTGGCATCACAACCAATAGAATGAGACATGCAGAGAAGACACAGTTGTTGTTGTTTTTTTTAAAAAAACCCTCAGTGCATCATTTGTCATAATGAAGCAGTTCTGAATGTCCTGTAATTATTACATTCGTAGTACAAGGCAAAACACACCCCGGATACATTTTCCTTCAGTGCTATTTATCTGCTTTCCCATAGCTTTTCCAAGATCTTTGGATAGTAAAATCTATGATTGTGGTATATGAAATTAAATTGCAATGCAATCCGTTTAATAGTCTTCATAGTACAGCATGGCAAGAAAAGATAAGGTTCTGGATTTATTGTTCAATTTCAAGGCTATCCATCTTTAAATCGGGTGGTTTGAAGCTGACCACTTCTTCATATGTAAGTTCTTGAATGAGAGAGAGAGAAAAGAAGAGCAACGTGAATATGAAATATTAGTAATTTAGATATGCATCAGGGCGTTGAAGGCAGAAGGAACACACATATTCAAGGAAGTGTCTGTGGTTGTTCGCTTTCTACACACACACACACACACACACACACACACACATTTTTAATATACCAAGAACCTGAATCTCGGATTTGCTGTGCCAATAACTATATACTGAAGGATAGGCTGTGCTGACTACTGTACTGTAACAAATCATGGCTATAAAATATCTAAAAACACATTTTTTCTCTAGCACTGAGGATGAATGACCCAACTCTGCAGGAGAAACAATCAGCTCCGGTAGACAGATTTCTGCATGTCTTGCCGAAGACCGTTTAAATACATTTTCCCACCTGTGTAAGGATCCCAACTCCTAATGAACTGAAGTCTCGCTTTTTAAAATCAAAAATCGGAATGCACAGTCCATATCAGGAACACACAGCGTCATTTGACTAGTTTGCCCAGGATACAAAATAACACAATTTCCCCACATTGACATGCCTGCCTATGGACATAACAACTATAGAAACTTTCCTTAAATTTGAATGAAAGTACCTACCTGTCTGGCTATTTGGTTTGAATGATCTCATGGATGTAAAACTTTAACGTTCTGCTTGCACACAGGCTGACACTGCTTAAATTAAAATAGAACAGCCGAGCATAGAAAACTGGTCTCTCCCATAACTCAGACATGGTGGAAGTGATGGAGATGAGATGTAGTATTAAGAGAACAACAACTGGTTTCTGGGTCAAAATCTAGGTACTTGCAGTAGTGTTTAAAGTCCTAAATAATGTAGCCCCACCCCGCAAAACTGAGCAACCGTCTCCTTCCCCCCTCATCCACTTAGGTGTTAATATCAGCAGATCTTACGTTAGTGACATTACTGTACGTACACATTAAATTAAAAGCCCACCCAGCTCTTCTGAAAGAACCGGATAAGGCAGCTCTAGGGGAAAATCTCAGCATCTGGATGCTGATGAGAACTAATACTAACATATTTTGAAACCCTTTTAATTTCAAAACATTGCTTCTACAACTTTAAGATGGTTTATGGTGGAAAACAGTAAAACATGGAGCGAAAGCTTTTGTGAAAATAAAACACAGACATTTTTAAAATCGAAACTTAAGAGAGATGGAATCAAAATGTGTTATGATTAATGATGGTTGGCCACATCACAGCAACAATCTCCAGGAAAACAACACATCTTTTAAAAATCGAAAGCCCAGTGTACGTAAGGATTTCACTTCTGCTTTTCTTTGCGAGTTTTGCTAGAAGGCATTTCACTGAAACATTCCTTATATAATACCCGCCTTTGGGTGAAGTGCATGCGAATAATAATAAAATCAGCTTGTTTCAACATTTCAAGTGGTAGGGAAAAAATACAACTGTGCCCTCTGCCTCTTTAAACCAAGGGTTGTCTATTATTTAAAGAAAGGGAGGTTACTTCATTTTACAGAAATAAATGTTGATAGGCAGTCAGGGAAAATTAGTGTGGAACAAAGAACTTCTTTCTCACTGTGTGAATACACATTCCCCCCACCCCCCACCCCCCACCCCCACCCAGTGAATTACCATTTGTTACAAGGTTTTAGGAATGGGGTTATTTTGTAGGGTCTAGCAGAATGTAGACTCCCTAGCTATACAACTGGGCAGTCTATCTTATCCCAGATTAGTAGATAAGGACCACTATCACCATCAAGTTGTGGAAAATACGCCACAAAACTTTCTTAGGTAAAGTATTTCCATAGCACACACGTGCACATTGACTAAAATTCTTTTAATTGGGCCACAGGGTACACTGAGAGATTTGTTATGCACACTTACTTGGGAGCAAGCAGTATTGAACTCAGTGGGATTCACTTCCAAATAAACATGCATAAGTTCTGGCTGCTAAATGAAAGGGTGCAAGTGTTTAAACTCCACCTAGTAAGAAGAAAATGTCTGAATAGACCTGTAACAAGCAGCAAGCCGACATTCAGATCCCTGCACCTAACTAGAGTGCAGGTGGAATTGTCTCTTGACTCAGCAGTCAAAAGAGGAAAAATAAAATTGGAATGTGTATGTATCAGTGTTTCCCAACCTTGGGTCATCAGCTGTTTTTGGATTACAACTCCCATCATCCCTAGCTAGCAAGACCAGTAGTCAAGGATTATGGGAATTGTAGTCCAAAAGCAAGCAGCTGGAGACCCAAGTTTGGGAAACACTGGGGCAGATGAAGATGATGCCCTATGTGTTGAGCACACAAGAGAATAAAAGAATACAGGTTAGAACCCGAACGTAAGGTGGAAATCCCCTGAGTCTTCTGAAAATGCTCTCTGGAGATAGGGTGTGGAAGGCTCATCAGAAAGGAACAAATGTGGAACAGGAACCTTCTGTGAACTTGAATGTTGCATTAGGGCTCATGTCAAATTTCAGACAAAGAATCCTGCCCTGCATTTTCCAACTCTCCATCCCACATTGCTGAGGGGTTCTTTCAACCCTTCAGAGAGGCTTCTGAATGCTGTTAACATAGGCTCCAAGCCATAGGATATTTTGCACAAAGCGAGTTACGCGTTTATGCAATTTTCAGGTGCCCGTCTTCATTCACTGCTTAAACCTGAAACAATATCCCTTGCTAGCAAAAAAAATGTTGCCCGTGGCATTATTTAAAACTTCAAGTTTCCAGTGAAAGCCTTACTCTGTTTAAAAAATGTCACAGGCAACATGTTTTGCTAGCAAGGGATATTCTGTGTCACTTCAGCCTTGAGCAGAAATGAGACTATATATCTTAAGGTGCTGAGGTTAAAGCAAACATCTGAAGTAATTCTAGCAAGAAGCTACAGGTCCCATAGTTCACAATGTACATACCGTGGGCCAGTTCCTATCGAATGTTTGCAAGTTCTGAACAAATGGCTTTCCTTCTTTAGATTTCAAAAGAAAGCTTAACCAAAATAAACAAAAAAATAGAAATCCCCCAAGTCACTGATAATTGAGCAAAACGAGTTTTTGAGCAAAGAGATTTCATTTTCGCATGCAATCCTAAAAATGGAATCAAAGAGTTCTGTAAAAATTGTCTAAAAACCCTCTTTTCTTTGGTCTTCTAAAATTGGGGGTGGGGGTTGCTCTGCATGTCAACTGCAGAACGAGAGACTTCTTTACCTTTCCATTCATCTATAATCCGTTCTTTATTCTCTATTGATTCGTCATACAGTTCTGCCTCAGGTTCATCATCAGGGTCATGGTATTGTACAAAGTAAGGGTGCGCAAGTGCTTCTGATGCCGTTATTCTTTTATCGCTGTCCAGTATGAGCATTTTCTCAAGAAGATCTACAGCTAGGATTAAAAGAAAAGAAAATCCAAAATTCGCTTTACATACCACCATCAGGAAAACTGAAATATCTTGAGCTTCAGAGTAAAATGCTGAATGCCTTCCATAACCTAATCTCAAGGTTGCAAAATATTTATTTTAAAAAAATGAACCCAAGGAAAATATAGCATTATATAAACATGTTTATTTGGTACCACTTTGTACAATGCATTTTGTATCTGGGAATCAGTTCCCAGGCACAGAATGCAAACAGTAAAGCATGAAATTACAGATGAACCATGATGGAAATTAAATCAACAGATCCCTCTTTGTGTATATTTTAAAGAAAGAAAATAATGATATATTTACACAGGCATGCTAGATAATTGATGCTTAGCTGAGTTAGGTTTCTACATACAAAACGTATAAAACATCCTTTAACTACCAACACGATCACAGCTTATTAATCACTAATTAATAACCAGCATGATCACAGCCAATATTAAGTGCTGCCTAGTGGCAAATCTGCTGCTGTGTTTCAGGCGGCTTGTGACATCTGGTTGCCATTAGCTTAGCAAATCTGAATGTTACAAGGTTTGGGAGAGCCTTGAACCAGATTGCTATGTGCTAGGGGTAAACGGGGAGACCTTAAGACTTTGAATTAAGATATCCATGAGTGACCTTGGGCAACGTTTTCGGTTGAAAAGCAGGAACAGCTAATGCAATAGACAATCTGATCCTCAAACCAAGGCTGCATTTAAGTCCCGCACTGATCAATTCCACTCCCTTCGCAGCTGCTGATCGGTGCCTGTGCTGTAAAGGCAAGGAAGGGTGTTGGGCAAGTGGGTGGGGGTCCTTGAGGAGGGGGTGGGATATATAGCACAACTTACTACTATAGTAAGTGCACACACATTCACCATCCAGGGCTTTTGTGCTGGTGTATGCTGAAAAAGAGAGGGGCTAGAGAAGGAGGGAGGAGAGACTTGCTAACCCAGTCCACTCTACAAGGGCTTCAGGCAAACCAATAACAACAAATACTGAACCACAGACTGATCATATATGCTACTGCCATTCTGGTAACAAGCAGAAGGATAGTGTCATATAACCAGGAGCCACATAGTAGTTGCTTGCTAGCTATCTTGCAGTTCCCGAAAATGCATGTTTAGGTAGTTACATGCAGTTAAGAAGGGCTGTGACGTTGTGTTAAAAGGGCAGGTATTGAACGGAAAATTCCTTTTAAAAAAGAATTATTCAGTGCCTTGTGCAGAACTTCTGTTGCTAGTCCTAGTATTAGTTTAGGGATAGGGTCCAAGGTCCTTCATGGAGAACCTTCCAGAGGCAGGTGAGGCCAGAGGCAAAAGGGGACAGATCAATGGAGGCAAATATTACCTTTGTACAGCAGGCTATGTTTCAGCCATGCAAAACTCGGGAGTTTCTACATACCTACATCTCTCCATTCTGGTAAGCAAAAGGTATTATCACATTCACATTTTAGCCAGGCAAAAGCTCTCAAGAAGGATGCAGGACAGAGCATGGCTTAGGAGAGACACGATGGCTAGTTAAGAGAGACCCTTATACGAGACTGAAGACATTTGAAAAATTGACAACACCATACATTTTCTACCTGAGTGGTCTGTACCTGTGCAAAATAAGCAGAGTAAATAAATACTAAAACCTCCAAGTTCATACCTAATGGGTTGGCTCCACGAAATACTGCTTTCAGATCCTGTTGAGGCATGTGTGGTAGAGATTCTATGTACTTTCTGGCCTGGAATAAAGGAAGGTGGATGCATGTATTCAGGTTTTTGGTAATATATATATATGTTCACACCCTTGGAAAATCAACACACAGAACTCCTTTGGTGCCTAGGCATAAAAAACAACGGCATTTAAACATAACCAGCCATCCCCAATTATTTGCAAGGTTTATAGAGCCAGTGAGAGCCAGTGTGGTGTAGTGGTTAAGAGCGGTAGACTCCTAATCTGGGGAACCGGGTTTGCGTCTCCGCTCCTCCACATGCAGCTGCTGGGTGACCTTGGGCTAGTCACACTTCCCTGAAGTCTCTCAGCCCCACTCACCTCACAGAGTGTTTGTTGTGGGGGAGGAAGGGAAAGGAGAATGTTAGCCGCTTTGAGACTCCTTCGGGTAGTGATAAAGCGGGATATCAAATCCAAACTCTTCTTCTTCTTCTCTTATAGATATCTATCTATAAGATAGAGAGTTAACAAAATTGCAACTCGAAGACGAGAGGCAAACCACTTTTTTGTTTAGCTCTCTTCATCCATCTCACCTCTGCTAAACATGGATGCAAATCAGATGCTATCGAAACCCTGATATAACCCTGTGACAGAAGAATTAAGTGGAAGTATGGTTGACATCCGGGGGTAACTGGTAGAGTGTTGCTGAGAAATGATAGTGTGGAAGTGTAGGTGGGAGAAGCCTGGGTGTGGGGGAGAATGAAATGAGAGAGATAATGAAAGTATATTGTAGAAGCACCAGAGCCCTGTTATGAAACTTAAGCTAGTGAGTTAGGAAATTAGGACTCTGCCTATAGTGACTACTTGTTCTGAATGTTACCTTAATTACATATACGTCTGCGTTCTCACATATATTCTGAAGTTCTGTCTGTGTTCTGGCCTGGGTGGTTTCCAAAGTAAACATACCTGACCCCGCATACCTAATGTAAATAGACTTGAGTAAAAATATAAAGGGATAGTCCTAATGCTCTCTATAAGACAGCAGGTGAAGACGGCAGGTATTCTGAGTTGAAGTCTGGACTGAGCAGTGTACCTGAGGGACTGCCCTGAATGGCCCTCAAGGAATATATAAAGAAACACCTTATTAAATACATGACCGCAGAATCTTCACAGGTCTATAGAGGTGAACTAGAAAAGCAGCGATCAGCAATGAGGTGTCATATCCTCTATTCCCAGTGGCAACCATATGAATCACGCAGTCATCATCCCTTTAACAGGCATCAGAAATGTCAAAATGTACTGTCACAGCAATAAAAAGGGCAGAAGCGACATTCTTGCTCATGCACACATTAAAACCTAAACTGCGTTTTTTGACCAATTATATTCATTCTTGTCTGTTCCATGTTTTCCTGCTCACTTCCGTTTTCCATATGAAAAATCATCCAGGTCAGACATGCTTGACGTTCCCACACCCATGCCACACTCACGTGCTGAAAATTACAGCCTCCTGAAGCTTTTCATTAAAAGCAAACAACTACATTTGTTAGCTGCATTTGAAAAGCGGGTATGCATTTTAATAGGATTTTAGGATTTACTATGCAGCAAGAGTTTGTCTAACTTGCTTGCAAGTCTCCACAAGCACCCTTCTTCTTCAGAACCTAGAACACTTATAACTGGCAATCTGGGGACATCACCAGGAACATCTCAGGAAATGGTCAGAGACTGCTATGATAGGGGAAAGAAGCCAAGCAACCAAGAGCAGCTTTGAGTACAACAGAGAAACAGAAAATGTAAAGTAATAACTTTTGTAATTCCCTATCGAGGGCAAGGTGAGATGGGAAAGAGACATTTTTGATGGGACGAATAGGTCCTAGAATCACAGAATTGTAGAGTTGGAAGGGACCATAACGGGCAACCCTCTGCAATTCAGGAATCTTTTGCCCAATGGGTTTGGACCCACAACTCTGAGATTAAGAGTCTCATGCTCTACTGACTGAGCTAGGAAGAGGCCATCACATCTGGAGGGCCGAAGTTTGGGGATGCCTGACCAAGATGGTTATGTTTGGTCATCTATATCAGTGGTCCTCAACCTTGGGCCTCCAGATGTTTTTTGCCTACAACTCCCATGATCTCTAGCTAGCAGGACCAGTGGTCAGGGATGATGGGAATTGTAGTCTCAAAACATCTGGAGGCCCAAGGTTGAGGACCACTGATATAGATGACCAAACATAACCATCTTGGTCAGGCATCCCCAAACTTCGGCCCTCCAGATGTTTTGGACCACAATTCCCATCATCCCTGACCACTGGTCCTGCTAGCTAGAGATCATGGGAGTTACAGGCCAAAACATCTGGAGGGTCGCAGTTTGGTTGTCTGCATCCTCCTACCAAGTGATGTATGGTAGGATATGTGATGTAATCTTTATCTTATACTATATACACCCAGAGAAGCGCTTCTTGTTCCAAATATATTTGCACCAAAGCAAATATATAAAGGTGTAAAATACAATCTTCAAATTGCTTTGGTCCTGAACTTCAGATCATTGTAGGGAGGCATGGCCATAATAATAATAATAATTTATTATTTATACCCCAGCCACTCTGGGCAACTCCCAACAGAACATTAAAAACACGATAAAAGATAAAATATTAAAAACTTCTCTAAACAGGGCTGCTTTCAGATGTCCTCTAAGATAGCTGTTTATTTCTTGGACATATGATGGGAGGGCGTTCACCACTACTGTGAAGGCCCTCGGCCTGGTTCCCTGTAACCTCACTTCTTGCAGTGAGGGAACTGCCAGAAGGCCCTCAGAGCTGGACCTCAGTGTCCGGCCAGAACGATGGGGGGTGGAGACGCTCCTTCAAGTATACAATGGTACCCCGAGTTACAAACTCCTCAGGTTACAAACGCTTCAGGTTACAAATTCTGCTAACCTGGAAGAGTTACCTTGAGTTGAGAACTTTGCCCCAGGATGAGAACAGAAATAGTGTCGCAGCGGCAGCAAGAGGCCCCATTAGCGAAAGCACACCTCTAGTTAAGAAGAACAGTTTCAGGTTAAGAACAGACCTCCGGAACGAATTAAGTTCGTAACCAGAGGTACCACTGTACTGGGCCGAGGTAGTTTAGGGCTTTAAAGGTCAGCACCAACACTTTGAATTGTGCTCGGAAACTTACTGGGAGCCAATGTAGATCTTTCAAGACCGGTGTTATCTGGTCTCGGTGGCCGCTCCCAGTCACCAGTCTAGCTGCCGCATTCTGGATTAGTTGTAGTTTCCGAGTCACCTTCAAGGGTAGCCCCACGTAGAGCGCATTGCAGTAGTCCAAGTGGAAGATAACCAGAGCATGCACCACTATGGCGAGACAGTCTGCAGGCAGGTAGGGTCTCAGCCTGTGTACCAGATGGAGCAGATAGACAGCTGCCCTGGACACAGAATTGACCTGTGCCTCCATGGACAGCTGTGCGTCCAAAATGACTCCCAGGCTGTACACCTGGTCGTTCAGGGGCACAGTTACCCCATTCAGGACCAGGGAGTCTCCCACACCCGCCCGCCCCCTGTCCCCCAAAATAGTACTTCTGTCTTGTCAGGATTCAACCTGAAGATGGGTAGTTCTTCGTCAGGAATTAATGTGGCACATTTGAGTTAAAAACATGCAAGCAGACAACAATGCTCTCATGTTATTGGCTTGGGCATTTTTCTAAGTACCTGCAAGTTTTAATTTCTCTCCTTAATGTTTTTTATGCTTTTTATAACAAAGCCACTATCACGGCATCTTATTAACAGCCATACCTGTTCATTGCTTGCCATCATTATTTGTTCACAAAATGGGTAGATAATTAATCCCTCAACTGCCCCCTTTAATCTCACTACTATTATAATCTTTCAATTATCCATTATCCATTTAATCTCACCCAATATGTTTAATGGCATTTAGGTGTGTAATTTGCAAAACAGGCATTTATTCCAAAAATGCTACTGGCAAGTCTTTAGCTAAATACAGAGACATATTTGACTTAAGACTGTTCTCGTGTGGCGTCTTGTAATTCTGCTGAATATTTTAAAGATGCCATTTCCAGTTGCTGTGTATTAAATAAGTTCATCTATGTAGATGCATGGAGTGGGATGAGAATCATCCAAAAGTATCATTTGAGCAATCACCCAGGGAGCAGTAGTGGGGGAAGGAGCGTGAATTCAACTCCCCCCCCCCATGTTCTGTGTCAAAACACAGTATATTAAATAGCAAAAGTTCCCCATGATTCCCACTAAAAACACATAGAACAGAGACAGTGGTAAACTATTACTTAGTGGCTTGGTTTGCAAGTCACATTAAGTCAAATCTGGGTTACAACCGGAACGCACTAAATGATGAGTCCTGGTTTCGGCCATAGTTTAGTTCAATCCATGGTGTCAACAGCAAAAATGCCTGTGACACTGCGACCATGATCTCTTGTGGGAGCCTGCATGTGGTTGCACTAACTAAACCATGGTTAGGCTTAGTGTGACATGCAAACCAGTGTCTTCTACAGTTGTGACATAAACTACTAAAATAATCTACAGCTAATTGTGGACAATGATACTTTTTTCTTAGAGCTATCTTGTCTGATAGGTCTGTTGTCCTTTAGAGACTCACAACCAACAATGGACCACCCAGCATTGATACAAACCAGGGCCATGCCTGCAGCAAGCCACACTTTCCCGACAATCTACTTCTACAAAACTACCTGTAGGACCCCAAAACATCAACCATACCACTAGGGATTCATTACTCATACATTCTCCAACATTATATACGCTACACCTTTCAGCTTCATATCAATTTCTATGCAAGAGAATAAATGGACACAACTTTGGCATCAATTTGTTGTTGTTGTTGTTTAGTCGTTTAGTCGTGTCCAACTCTTCGTGACCCCATGGACCAGAGCACACCAGGCACTCCTGTCTTCCACTGCCTCCCACAGTTTGGTCAAACTCATGTTCGTAGCTTCGAGAACACTGTCCAACCATCTCGTCCTCTGTCTTCCCCTTCTCCTAGTGCCCTCAATCTTTCCCAACACCAGGGTCTTTTCCAGGGAGTCTTCTCTTCTCATGAGGTGGCCAAAGTATTGGAGCCTCAGCTTCAGGATCTGTCCTTCCAGTGAGCACTCAGGGCTGATTTCATTTCTGAATGTTGCCAATGTTTCAGTCTCCTGGGACATGCTAACCTCAAAATCACCATACTTCACCATAAAAGGCTTCAAAAGGAGACTATGGCATAACATTTATGA
Source organism: Zootoca vivipara (assembly GCF_963506605.1). Classification (NCBI taxonomy): domain Eukaryota; kingdom Metazoa; phylum Chordata; class Lepidosauria; order Squamata; family Lacertidae; genus Zootoca; species Zootoca vivipara. The sequence goes on from NC_083285.1 coordinate 13,787,650, forward strand.
ACTAGAATTTATCAGCAAATTCAGTCTTACTCAAATCGGACTTCATCAGGACTGTGTGCTTCTTTCCCACGACAGGTGTTAAATTAACACAGCATAGCAAGAAAGTATTATCTCCGGCGACTGCATTTGTCAATGGTTTACACTGTATGTAATCTGCCTACTGAATGCAATGTCATGGGTTCAAGTCCACAAAATCTTATGCCATGATAATATATTTAGTTCTTAAAAATATGCTTTTCTCCCTGTTTTTTTTGCCCCTAATCTAGGTATCCCCCTGGAATTTGCAACCATGTATACATTCTAACCATGCTTAGAAAATGGCATCCATATTATGTGTTTGCCATGGCGAACACTGCTCTCCCTGTAGCAAGCATGTCTTTTTGCATAAACTATAATAAATTATGGCACATCACTGAAAGTGGCTTCCCTACGTACTTGTCTTTCACAGGTTGCTTAGATTACGTTGCCTACTAACCAAATGCTGTGGATCTCCTTTTCTTCACAAACCCGCAATAGGATTGTATTAAAAACACCTAGCATATTTTAACATTCTAAAATTCACTGCTCACACATGATTACCATTAACTGCTTAAAAAGGCTTTGTAAATTGCAAACAAAACAAGTTGTTTTGTTCCTGAACAACTCAGGAAACCAACATGAGACAGCAAATAGATCTCAATGATTATTCCTGGTGAAATATTGCACTTACATGCTCTGATGAGATTTTCTTGAGAAGTTCAGAACTGGGTGTACCAACCACTTCCATTATTCGTTTCAGCTGGTCAATATCTGTACAAATTTAAGAAAGCTACAGGAAACATGGGGAAATAGCAGATGACCCGCTTGCTTACATAAATTGCCAAACCCGTGTCCAACCTCTGCTTAATCTACTCCATTATACAATGGTGGAAGTTTAGAGTAGACTTTCCTTATGCCATAAAGCTCTTTGCAGACACAGTGCAGTCTTATTCTTCACCAGAAAATGGAAACTGAAACAGAGTTATACATGTATTTAAGTCCTTGGCTATATTAACTGAATGATCCATTGGTCTGTTTAGGAAATGATAAAAGAGTTTAGTGGAAATCTCAGATTTGGTTGTTATGTGTGTGATCCATCACCAAATACCAAATAAAGCTTGTCATTATATGGGTAGGCTGTGATTGATATATATCAACATATATCACAGCCTACCTATACAGTTGTACCTTGGCTCCCAAACGCCCTGGAACACAGACGTTTTGGCTCCCAAAAGCTGTTCTGGTTTGCAAACGTTCTTTTGGAACTAGAACGTCTAACGGGGCTTCCGCAACTTCTGATTGGCTGCAGGAGCTTCCTGCAGCCAATCAGAAGCCATGATTTGGTTTTTGAATATTTTGTAAGTCGACCGGACTTCTGGAACAGATTCTGTTCGACTTCCAAGGTACGAGTGTGTGTGTGTGTGTGTGTGTGTTAGCAGAAGATAAAAGGAATACCCAACTTTCCATTCTGCCAAAGTTGAAAGCCTTCACACTTCTAAGCCTACAGAGCGTGGTTTATTATGACAGTAGTCCAAGCACTAGGAGTGTGCAGAGTTCCTAGTGTCGGCTTTGAAAGGCAAAGCCCTTGTTTACAGTGAGTACATACTGTTCCTTTCCTCTTCACAAATGAATAAGGAGAGCCCTTATCCACCCATGGTCTTTGGGACTAAAGCCATCATCTCTTTTATCACTCTTTCTCTAACAGTGCCATTAATAACTACAGTGGGGAAGGTTTCCCCAGGGTCTTGTTGTTTGCAAATCCATCTCCTTATAAAGGTACCTGCCTGCCCAGTTCCTATGGTTACCTTGCTGGAAGTGTTGCTTATAACATGAGTCATTAAACAACGATGGACACAGAATGTAAGCCTACGGAATCTGCATTCAAAAGCGAACTTGGCACATGGGATGCATCACCCCACCCATGTTGGTTGGTACCAGTGTTGAAGTCCCCAAACGGATTGCTTTCAATATGCTCCAAAACATGAAAAGGACAGATCGTCTTCAGATAGTCCGGGGTGCTGCTAAATTAGAGAGGGATAATAATTTATATATTTAAAAAATTGTATTATTTTCCCCAGCCATTCTGGGCCGATACCCTGTGTTTTCCAAGGGAGCTATAAATCTTTTCAGCATCTCTGTTCTCCAGCCCAGCAACCACCATGTTTTTCAAACTGTTTTTGTATTTGGGTCATTATTTAAATGAAGCGTAGAAAAGCAAAGATTTTAGGCAGCCTACTGTGGCTTAAGGACACAATGTTTGTTACTCTTTATAACCATTATCACATCCAGCTGTGTGTGTGTGTGGGGGGGGGGGAACAGTCACTTTAATGATCAGCAATATGTTTATTGTACAATTTTATTGCACCAGCAGTGCGAGACCCAGAGTATATTTGCACTTGTAAGGGGAAGGATACAGTCGTTTCCAGGGAAAAGGGCCTTCCCTTTTAGCAGCTCTGCCATGATGCATCCAACTGACCAAATGTCAACTGCCAAAACACAAAACAACCAATCAGAAGGGGCTTGGGGGGTGGGGAGAATCTACATGACAAAGGTCTTCCCATTCAAGCCCCTAAGGAATATATTTCATAGCAAAACACAAAGAGCATTCCCGCCTCCGCCCCCATCTTACCTGTTTGATTATAGTGCATCCAATTCAACATGATTTCTGGGGCTCTGTACCACCGTGTTGCGACATAACCTGTCATTTCGTCATCCGTTTGCCGGGCTAAGCCAAAGTCTAAAATCTACAGAATAATAATAATAATGAAATTCCCATTATTTTTATTATATAAATGGTCAAGCCTATCTTTATTCTGGCTCTCGTGACTCATCTAAGCTAACAACAGGAACATGTGGTCCAGATCTAACCCACAGTTGTCACCAGCAGTTCCAAGAATTAGAGATTTCCTGCTTTCTCTCTACTACCCGAACAGATTCTCCTGCAACCGCTTGGTCTGTTCAGTGGCTTGAGGCCTATCATAGAAAACAGCAGGATCATTTGGAGGGGCGGGGAATCATGTGTGATGTTGCTAGATAATCCTGCTAGTTTCTTTCCTTCACTGGTCAGAAGAGGCCTAAAGTCAGTATGAACCAACTATGAGGTCACCTAGAAAACTGAGCTTGGCAGATCAGTGACAGTGGTGAAGGGGAAAATTTGGTATATTTTGGGAGGGTGCTAGAGATGGTTCAGGATTCACACATCAGTCCATCAGTCCCATCATCCCTGACCACTGGTCCTGTTAGCTAGGGATGATGGGAGTTGTAGTCCCAAAACACCTCGAGGACCGGAGTTTGCCTATGCCTGTCCTAATCTAAAGCATAAAGGAAGGTGTCCCAGGATTTAGGTGTATAGGAAATTGCCTCATGTCTGCTCAGACTATTTATCCATCTATCCCAGTCTTGTCTACTCTGATGGGCAGCAGCTCTCTGGGTCCCCTTTACATACAAAGCATGTACTACTCAGTCACTGACCTATGGTCCTTCCTGAGGGCAACCTTTTTCTCCCAGGGTGTGATCTCACCTGACGCCCGGTGACACAAAGCATGCACATAAAACCAGGCAGCACAAACCAGAAGGTGATGCTCTCTATCCATTATTTTGATGGTAATTTCTCATAAACTGTTATTTCTCAGACTAACCCAGTATTAGTGAGGTGTGCCGGTCTCTACCCATTATTAACTTTCAGGAGGAATCCGAAAACATTCCTGTTCACCCAGGCATTTGGTGGCTGAAGAATGCTGCTCCTGGCAGCCCCCAGACCCACAGGATGGAAGAATGTTTTTAACTGTAACTAGAGGCTTTTAATTGTAATTGCTTAACAATGCTTTAGAATGCTCCCCCTCCCTGTTCCTACATTGTGTATCTGTTTGCCGCTCTGGGCTTGTTGGGGGGGGGGGGAAGGGCAGGATATAAAATCAATGGTCAATAAAATATTTGTAAGATTTCTCTTTTCCTACTGTTTGTTTACTAGGGTGATTCCTGGATTATTTCCTTTCTTTGACTGGGAGGACAAAAGTGTCACCAGGTAGAAACATCTGTTTTGTATGTCTTAAGTTATAGATGCAGAGGCCTGAATCATTGATTCTTTGACTCAAGGAATCTTTTGAGGATACTTGATCCAGAAGGCTAATCAGTAATGAATTCACTGTGCCAGGCTTAATTCAGCTTTTTACCTGCCTCATTAAAATTTTCCATGAATATTAAGGGGATAATTCAGAAGCCATATGCTCTAACTTGGGCCTTGTGACTTAAGTGGGTCGTGACTTAGAGACCGATGTCTTTAAGGCAGTGCCTTGATGTAAATTTTTGTCATCCTAAATATCTTGCTGCCACACTGATTTACATTCACTGGAAAACTGTGTTGTCCAAGGGATAGGTATCACCCTAAGCATTTCAATGCATTGCAGCAGCAAGATTAGATCGTAAAGCTCTCCCTTATATTATAGTATTGTCCCATCGAGCCTTATGCTCAGTGAAGTTCATAATTCTCTGGACTGCTGTTGTGGATCTGGGATGAAAATAAAAGCATTTTCTATTAATTCAAAGCTTCTTGTAACTTTTTTTAATTAAAAAACACAGTATAAAAAATAACCCTTCCATGGAGAGATTGGGTCACACTTTCAAGACCACTTGGATAATCTACAAAGTCAATTACCATTCCATTAGACTTCAACGTTCAGGAAGTGTACTCTGACTGAAAGGATTTGGGAACATCTAAATACTTTGAAAAGGGCACCCCATAAACCAATTGATGCCAATTCAAATGTTTTTAATAATAATAATAATAATAATAATAATAATAATAATAATAATAATAATAATATATTTATACCCCGTCCATCTGGTTGGGTTTCCCCAGCCACTCTGGGCAGCTTCCAACAGAAAAAAAGAAATAAAATAATCTATTAAACATTAAAAGCCTCCCTAAACAGGGTTGCCTTCAGATGTCTTCTAAAAATCTGGTAGCTATTTTTCTCTTTGACATCTGATGGGAGGGCATTCCACAGGACGGGCGCCACCACCGAGAAGGCCCTCTGCCTGGTTCCCTGCAACTTGGCTTCTCGCAACGAGGGAACCGCCAGAAGGCCCTCGGTGCTGGACCTCAGTGTCTGGGCAGAACGATGGGTTTCTGCCCATTCAAGTAGGTTTCCGGCTGACGTCATGACTCATGATGGTTGAGTTCTGCTGGACTCCGGGGCAGTGCAGCTGTTTGGGCAGGAGAAAGCCAGGATTTATGAGGTAAAACTCCTGGCAATGCTCCTAATGGGGTTCTGGGGAGTTCACTGCATCCCGCGGTGTCGCTTAAGCCCATATCTGCCAACTTGAAAGGTAGGTCGGGTGTGACCTGGGAAGTATGTGCCTGCCATGGACGAACCTCCACCTCCAGCATGATTTGTGATCCTCACTAATTTGGAATATTGGCGTTAATTATGAGGCGCTCCTGAAACAGCGTATGATAAAGGGTTGCAATGCATCAGCTGCTGAAAGGACTGGGTTTGGATCTCTGAAGTTATTTGAGTGATTTTTAGGAAGCATGAAAACCCTTACAACAGCTGGGAAAGAAGGGGGAGGACAAGACGCTGTCTGCTTTCATATGGTTTCTTTCCTTCTTGACCTCCTCTGCAAAATGAGTGAGCCGTGTGTAGTCGTAGCTATTTTCAAACCACAGAATTCAATAGGATTACTCCCAGTGCTGTTTTTCTAGAAAAAGAGGTGCCGGAACTCATAATGGATAACTCCTTTGTTCAATGGCACCCACCTGAGAGGTGCCAGAACTGAGTTCCGGCAAGTTCCGGCTGAAAAAAAGGCCTGGTTATGCTCATGTTTATAAACCACCTGAGGCACTGCACAGGGTTGAGCAGCAGGCACAATCCATTCCATTCACCACAAGATGGCCTTATACATATGTGTGCTCTGATTATTGGTGGAAAAATTGGGAGTTAAGTCACCTGCATGCTGAATGGAAGGTGTGTGCTCTACGATAGGACAAGAAGTAGAACATATGAAGACGGGTTTTTTGCAGGGGTGGGGTGGGTAGGCAACAACCATATAAAGATACACAGAGCTTACCTCACAAAGAAGAATAAGGGACACAGCAATACAACTACCGATTAGGTAAAAATTGGTCTGCGTCCCCAAAGCAGACCATCATGCTTTCATTTGCCTTCCCCATGAACTAATAATTTATTTTTTAGATAAAACAAATTTACATTTTACCAAAATAAAATAAAATAAAATAACCAAGCAAATGAAAAGAAACTTGGGCCAAATGAGACTCAACTGGCTCCTATGTTAGAAAACATCACCTTTTTTTAATATCTCACTGATGGCGGCTAACAGATTGAGGTTGAATCCTGACAAGACAGAAGTACTGTTTTTGGGGGGACAGGGGGCGGGTGGGTGTGGGGGACTCCCTGGTCCTGAATGGGATAACTGTGCCCTTGAAGGCCAAAAACAGGATGGCAGGGGAAACCCAGCCAGATGGGCGGGGTAATAACAACAACAACAACAACAACAACAACAACAACAACAACAACAATAATACAGTAATAATATTAATACCAAGTTCAAATATAAGGCCACATGGACGGATATGTTAAGAGAACTTTAAGAGTTAAGAGAACTTTACTCCAAAGTCACTAAATCCAGAACTTTAATAATTGTATTTCTTTGGATATTTATATCCCGCCCTTCAACAAATCAGGATGAATTTTTAAGAATAGCTTCAGAAAAAAACAGGGTTTTTAAAAATAATATTTTGCTAGTGTTTTCTTTGGCTTTGTCAGGGGGAGTTTTTTTGTATATTTCAGTTTAATGGGAAAGGGATTCATCTGTTGTTTTGATCATTGTGATTTCTCAGCAGCGGTCTGCAGGTTTCTTCAGGATATACCGTATTTTTCCGTATATAAGACTAGGATATTTTTTTAACCAAAAATTTAGGTTTAAAATTGGGGCTCGTCTTATACACGGATGGTGCTGAGGGGGTGTTTTCTTAATTAGGAGTCCCCCAAAATAGGGGGCATCTTATACACAGAAAAATGTGGTAGATTCCATCCAGGAAGGCATCCCTTGCCTCATGCTCTGCACCCAATTCTGGTGGCTGTGAGCACCATTTCTCACGCTGCGTTGCAACAGTAGATGGAGTAATAACCACTCAAGGGGCATTTCCAGCTGCTGTTTTGAACACTCCATGAACAATGTTATGTTTGCATTTCTTCTTAAACAGGGCCGTCTTAAGCGCCCCTGGCGCCGTGGTGCCCCGTTTCCCAGCGCGGTGGGCGGGTGGGCGCAGCGCGGCTGCCACAGGCGCTGCTGTGCGGCGGGCGGGCAGGCACAGTGCGGTTGCCGTGGGCGCAGCTGCACGGAAGGCCGGCCGGCCAGCGGGCGAGCCGGCGCCGTGGTGCCCTGCGCCACCCAGCCTGGCTGTAGGGCCGGCCCTGTTCTTAAAACTGATTGGCTTAGTGTGGAATAGAGCAAATTAAAAAAACCTACAATGAATGAATGAATGAATGAATGAATGAATGAATAAATAAATAAATAAATAGAAGATGTCTTCTCTTGCTGTACAGAACGAAAAGTGGGATATAAATATAATTAACCAGGACTTCTCAACGTAGGGTATTTTAACTTGAAAAAAAAATCAGAAATTGGAGCATCTACAGCAACACCAGTACAAACAATAAGGTCTTATAAACTGTCAAGTGAGACTCAGAGACGGCCCCACTCTGTTGGTGTGTCCATTACTATGTAACAGTTTAGCCTGTAATCCTAAATTCAAATTATTTGGGAGCAAACCCCATTGAACAGGACTTATTTTGGAGCAGGATAAGGATTGCACTATAGTTAACACAGTGGTACCTCGGTTTAAGTACACAATTGGTTCCGGAAGTCTGTGCTTAACCTGAAGCGTATTTAACCTGAAGCGAACTTTCCCATTGAAAGTAATGGAAATTGGATTAATCCGTTCCAGACAGGTCCGCCGAGTACTTAAACTGAAAGTACTCAAACCGAAGCGTACTTAAACCAAGGTATGACTGTACACATCTTCCTTTTTAAAATGCTAGTTCCAAACTGCAAGTAGTTGCTTGATATCTGCAGCACTTACTATTTCATCTAGTTGTCCAGGGCCTGAAATGGAAGCAACACTTCTTGTGAGCAGTTACTGCAGAAACACTGCCCTAAAGGACCAAAACTTCCATAGTTGCTCATTTATTCAGAGAGCTTCCTGATCAGTTTAAAATTGGTCAGGTTTACAAAAGCAAACCTGCATTTAGTTTTTTACTCGGTACCAGAACAAGCATTAAATACAGATGCTGTCATGACAACAGCCACCACTCCTGTTTCAGTCTTGGTTCAAAACGTATCAAAATAGCATGAATCCTACCCTTAATTCACAGTCTTCATTGACAGCTAAGTTACTAGGCTTCAGGTCCTGCATCGGAACAAAAAAAGTTAAGAGCATAAAAACAGGGCTGAAACGAATGAGGTAAAAAACAGTCTTGCAACTATATCAGAGCAGCAAGCCCAACCAATGATGTGCTCCCAGTGCTTTATATCCCCAGTGCAACGTACCCGGTGAATGATTCCAGCCGAATGAATATACTGTTAAATAAAAAGAAAATAGGTGAGGTCAGACAACAAAGTCAAATGCAAGTGATTAATGATAGCTATTAGCTGTCATCCACTCAGACAGATTTTCTCTCTCTACAGAACAAAGAGATAAATGTTAACCTGCATTTCCACCTATGTAGCAAGTGATGTAAGTAAGGAGAGAATGCACCAATAAGAAAGACTGCTGGTGTTTTGCAAATCAATCTGTAGTTTTTGCGAGTTTAAAAGGCCCTTCCAGACACACCGTTTGTAACATAATTTCCCTCTGACACCAGGGCTCATCTACGATCATTTCTCCCGTCGCTAAAGCAGCAAAACTTAAATATATGTGCCAATTATAGAGGAACTTACAAATCTCATTAATCCATGATTTCAGCACTATTGACATCTGTGTGGCACATTGAGCTCCAGTGTTTAACCAATTAAAACATTTTGATTAACTGAACTGGTTGATCAAATCAATTAACTAGGGGTTAAAATGTTGTTATAAATACAAGCAGTTATGGAAAAACCTATGAGTGCTTACCCAACAAGTGTTGTCTGTTGGGCGAGGCTTTTGTAGAATACATACTAAGAACATTCAAATAACATGAGCAGCAGGCATTATCTTAAGAGATGTTTCATCCTGTGTTTCAGCTCAAGTACGTTTTTTTTCTCCCTCCATAGGTTTTACCTTAAGCCCTCGAAGTAACTGATATATAAGAAACTGTATATGGTCGTCTGTCAATTTCTGGCACTTCACAATGTTATTCAGGTCAGCACCCATTAAATTTGTGACAAGGTACCTGTAAATACAAAGCATTCAGATGACATCCAATTGTTTCTAAAGTCTTCTCCCCCCTTGTATCAGTGCTTTTCTGGTGAGGCTCTGCAATCAGTTCTTCCAGACACTAGTAAGAATGGGACTTCCATGCATTTTCCCCATTCCTCACAAAATTGAGGAATGGGGAAAATATGAAGTCTAGGTTGTCACAAACCATGGCTAAGAGAAACTGAACTCAGCGTAAGGTTTCTGGAATCGCAGGAGTGCGCCCAACTCTTCCTTCCTCTGACTCTTCCCAAGGGAGGAGCCAAAACTTTGGCTCCTACCAACAGAGTTCAGTGCAGGATTCATAGCTGTTAAGTTTCTCCTTTTTTATTTTTAAGGGAAATTCCCTTATGGTGAATAGGCTTTCTCACGAGAAAAGGGAAAACATGACAGCTATGGCAGGATTAAGCCAAGTATACTAAAGTTGAGCAACAAAGGCCAAGGAGGTTAAAGATACTGTGAGTACAGTAGCAATGGGGGAACATACCTCCCTAAAATAAACAAATAAATTTAAATAAATAAGCAAGCACTAGATGACGTCCAGGCAAGAGATCAATATCCTATGTTTATTCATTTAAAGCAGTTACTCTCCATGCTTTAGAGAAGGAGGCTCCCAGAGCTTCTTACAAAGATCAATAGTCTCTCTCTCCCCCCCCCCGCCGCCCTCAGGCTTACAATCTAAAAGACACAACACAGAAAGAAAAAGACTGGGAGGGTGCTCAGGCGCCAGTTCTTAGTCACCATTGTTATGACACAGTAAATAGTTCTGTCTATATGGAGTATGGGAAGCTTGTTGCCCTGCAGATGGTGTTGAAAAACAACTGCCCTCCTCCCTGGCAACTGGCCACGCTGAATAGACTGGTGGGATTTGAAGTCCCAAGATCCAAAGGTTCCCCATTATTGTCCCATACAAAGCACGCATGAGCACGCACGCACGCACACACACACACACTGCAGGTACCGTACTTGCTGTATATTTTAAACAGCACCTTCCCCAGCCCTGGTTCCAATGAAGTGAAGAGCAGCTGCATCGGAGCAGCTGTGTTGCTCACCTGACCTCCCACAGGCCAGGTTCCTGAAGCATCCTAGGATGTAGAGAGGTGAGGTGATGGTGAGGTCGGCGCTGTGCAAATGCCCTGGCGGAAGCATCCCAACTGCACTGTGCTGACCTTGCTGCCACTTCGCCCTTCCCCTCTCCATCATCCTGTATACTGAAACACTCCGGCCGCAGGAAGGTTGGGCGAGCAACGCAGCCCCACAGCGCCAACACTGCCTGCTACTGCTCTCAGGGCCTATAGATGTCAGCGGAAGACAGGTGAGCACATGCTTTCTACAGAAATAAATAAGACTTAGGTATGCATAACTCGGGCGTTTATCTTAGCAACTCGCCAACAAGTTTAGGTCAAACTTTACTTACACTTCATTAAAATTTTCTATTGATGCCGCAGGTGTGAAAACATCTAGTAATCCTATAACCTGAAACAGAAGAAGAGGGGTTTTCATTTTATCTGGAGACACAGCTATCTCTACTTACCAGTTTCAAATCTAAAATGAAGGATAATGGCAGCCCAGCACAGGATAAGGTATGCCAAAACCTAATGAAGTCAGTTGTGTCTAACTGATGAACGTTATAATAAAACTAAATGATTTGATGAATTACAAGCTCATTATTCACAATTCGCACAGCCTGTTCCACTCACGTTTTCATGTTTCATGTGCTTCAGTAATCTAAGCTCCCGATAGGTTCTTCTGGCGTGAATAAGGGACTGGAAAGGTCTCGAAAGCTTCTTGACTGCCACCTTCTGCCTTGTTTTGGTATCATATGCTGAGCTGAAACAAAAGAAAAGAAAAGGAATTTTACTATATTTTATTTCATAAAATTTATACATCACTGGATTGTAAAAAAAAAAACCCAAACAAACCCTCAAAGTCGCTTGCAAAAGAGAGTAAAATCAAGAAAAAAATAACAACTCTACTTTAAAACATTCAAAAGATTAAAGTTGCCTCAATTTTCTAAGTACAGTGGTACCTCTGGTTGCGAACGGGATCCATTCCAGAGGCCCATTCACAACATGAAAATCCTGCAACCTGAAGCGCCGTAGCTGCACAGGTGCGCAACGCAACCTGGCGCTTGTGCACATGCGCAAAGCGCGATTTAGCGCTATTGTGCATACGCAAGTGGCAAAACCCGAAAGTAACCCTTTGCGGTACTTCCGGGTCACCGCGGGACACAACCTGAAAAAACATAACATTAAGCAAATGTAATTGTCCTCACCCACAATAATACAACCACCAGACTTAACATGGACACTGGTACCAGAGCCTGCAATAAACCCAGATGCCAACTTTGCTGCCACATACACCCAGACAACACCATTACTGGCCCCAACAACATCCAACATATCATCTCAGGACTATTTAATTGCTCATCCTCTAACATTGTGTATGCCATCAAATGCCAACAGTGCCCTTCAGCTCTCTATATTGGACAAACAGGCCAAACCCTATGCCAAAGGATAAATGGACATAAATCTGACATCAGGAATTACAAGACAGAGAAACCAGTAGGAGAACACTTCACTCTCCCAGGACATTCTATACAAGATCTCAAAGTAGATGTCTTACTACAAAAGAATTTCAGAAATAGACTGGAAAGAGAAGTTACTGAATTGCAACTTATCACCAAGCTTAAAACCATGGAGAGACCTGGTTTGAACAGAGAAGTTGGATTCTTATCTCATTATACATGACTAGTGTCATTGAGCCCGTTAAATAAATGGGCGCTAGAACATATGTTGTCAAACATTTGTAAAAACCCTCGCGCGTGGAACCGCGCACGCGCCTGTCGCTTAATGGCTCGCGTGGGAGGGCGGACGCACGTGCACGTTCCCTCCCCGAAGCCCCCTCACCGGCTTTTAACACACCCACCACAGCCAATCTGCCCCCACCCCCAACCCGCCCACCAGCGCCGCGGCTTCCCTCCTTCTCACCTCTCCTCAGCGGCAGTAGCAGCGCTGCCTGCGCCCATAGAGTCCTCCCTCCCACTCGGCAGCTGCCCCCCAGTACATTCCAGAGAGAGCAGGCGAGGCAGACAGGACCCTCCATCCAACACCGACCGACTAACCGGCCAGAGCAGACCGTCCTGTCCTGCTCCGCCACCGCCGCCAACGAACAACACACGACTCTCAAGCACTGAAGAACTGATTGACTGAACTGAGGGAGGGAGCCGAATGCCTCGTGTCTCTGCGCTCCAAGTCCCAACGGCTGCCCGTGGGGCACATGCGCAGTAGCGCAAGCCCACGGACACAGGGACTGGACACAGAGACACTTGGACTTTATTATATAGGATAAAGTGATCTTCAGCCATCTCACCCCTTGCTTTTTCACGCAAGACCATTTGCAGTCGTTTACAGTCGTCAACTATCAATCACCCATTTCCACCACCCTTCTGAGTGATACCCCTCCCCACCCTTTCTCTACATATAAGCGTCTGGGGACTTCTATTTCAGTGTATCTGAAGAAGTGTGCATGCACACAAAATCTCATACCAAAATAAAAAACTTAGTTGGTCTTTAAGGTGCTGCTGGAAGGAATTTTTTTATTTTGTTTTGACTACGTCAGACCAACACGGCTACCTACCTGTATTTTGAATGCCTTTTAATCGGCTGATGTTAAGGTAAATAAAGCAAGTGAACTGGGTCCTTGCTCCATTTTTTCATGTTTGTTATGGCATCACACCAAAATGATGGCCTGGCAAATCGACTCAGACCTGTACATCTCTACCCAGGTCTTACATCGGGTCAAGTAAAAACTGAGACAAGAATGCTGGGACAGAAACAGGGAACGACATTGCTAAATATAACCCTACTGACATCAACAGGGCACTTCTGTACTTCTAAAACAGAAAGCAGCAATAATAAACTTAACCAAATTGAGTAGCAGACTTCAACATCAGTAACCTCACCATACCAGAGGATAAAAACCCGGAAAAAGCAGCAACTATTGAGACAATAGCTTTGCAGATGCTGACAGGATCAACCTTAGAGAAACGAAACAGATAAAGAGATAGCTACCGGTAACAATTCTACTAAGGTCTGCTGAGCAGCTTACGGTTTCTCTTTCATTGACCGGACCCGAATATCTTGTTTGATGACTATATATTTCCAAAATAAGCAAATGTCATTTGTGGGGGGAAAGTTCTTACTTACTTATTTCTTTCATTATCTTAACATAGTGACCTTTTACAGAAAACTCTCCTCTCCTCAAATTAAGTATTCCTTGTGATGACACTACAAGCTTTATCCCTAGGCGATATCTGTGGCTCCCATCTGCCATGACAAACACCCAGAGAATTAGCATCATTAATTTGGTTTCCCAGGTCCCCAAATCAAGACTCCATAGGGAGCACCAAGAATTGGATTCCGGGCCCCTGGTGTATCGACAGGAGCCTCTATTAATTACGGAGTCTGCCACCCTGTCTAGGTGTATCGGGTGTTAATTATGCCTGCCAAACATTGGCAAGCTGCATGCAGTCTTCTCATGTGCATCGTTAATTAAAGCCAACCAGATTACAAGGCTATAAAAGGTTGCCTTAGGCGCCACTGACAATAAACAAACCTTCAATATAAATGCTCGAGGCTTTGATAGTGTAGGCCTTGATGATTCAAAACCTTAACGTTTTCTTGTCAACCCCCTTTCTCCTATCAGCAGCTAGCTGAACACCTCCTTTCCTTATGATGCAGATATTGCGTTTGCTGTAATGATTCCCACAACCACAGCCTTACCTACGCGAAAGACAAAGCCTAAATACCAAAGGTTTTTGTCCTACTGTGGTGGTGGACCAAAGGGCCACAATAAATAGGATAATGTGAACCGAACCCCTATAAATCCTTGAGTGTGCTTCTAATAGAGAAGTTATGGTAACCTGTTACTTTATGAAACTGATTATTTTTGCAAGTTGCCACTGTATTGGGGCAGAAGTACAGCTAATACAGTGGTACCTCACAAGACAAATGCCCTGCAAGACAAAATTTTCGCAAGACGAATGCATCTTGCAATCTGATGGTGACTCTGAAGACGAATTCGTTTTACGAAAAATTCGTCTTGCGAATCGTGGTTTCCCATAGGAATGCACTGAAATTTAATTATTGTGTTCCTATGGGCAAAAAATGAAATTTCAATGCATTCCTTATGGGAAACTGCGATTCGCAGGATGAATTTTTCGCAAAATGAATTGACTCACGGAACGAATTAAATTTGTCTTGCGAGGCACCACTGTATGTGAATCACAAAGATACTGCTCATAAGCTAGAACATAAGTTGATACATGCTGCAAATGGATACACGTAATACAGGTTCCCAACATGCATACTAAAACAATGTAACAGAAGTTAGTATTTTAACAGAGAGCACTGGGAATCGAAGCTGAATCAAAAGAAATTGCTAATGCTTATTGCGCATCTGTATTAAACATGAAAGGAGGTAATGATGTACATGATTGGTGAAAATTGAAATCCTTTGTTTGAAATGTTATAAATACCGACAGTTTTGCGAAACAATTTGACTGTAACCTATTGCCTAGCAATAAGCAACAATGGACTCCTAACTCCTCTTGTCTCTGAGGTTTATTGGCGTAAACTCAGAAGATAAGCCATTTTTGGCCTACAACACTATGTATCTAGCTGACTCTATCTTGCTGGACTATTGTGTGCACAGAATGCCTTCAAATTAAGGTTACCAGGCGTCGGATTTACAAATCAGTCCCCTGACAAAATCCATCTATTTAGTGGGAAGTTGAAAAGTGTCCCCGGATTCGTTGAAAAAAAATCTGGTAAACTTATGTGAACACAAAGTACAGCCACAGAAGCTGCACTGCTGCTCATAATCCAAGACAATGAAGAAATTTAGTGCGTGTTAAAAACTATCATCTTAGCACAGAACAGGAAACTCCTATCACACAGCTATATCACAGACTCTATGAAGTTCAGGCCTGTTGAATAAATGGGACTTACGGACAAATCGCCTTCTTAAAAATGTGGAATAAACCAATGTTTTGAAATCTGAATTCTTTTAAATTTCACTTTCCAAAACTTATGTTGATATAAAAAATAATAAGGCCCTGGGCAGGTGCTTTATAGTGCTGAATTTTAAGGATCAATGTCTTTTTTTCTTATGTACATATGCTGAACTGATCTACAGAATTTCTCATATTATTCAAGTTACCTGCTGTATCTTGTTCCTGAAAGGAAGTTTGGTTTGATCTCGGCTTCTGCAAAGCTTTTCTTGCTAATATCATTGTTTAGGTAACCTGATTTAAAATATTATTAAACCCGTATTTTCAAGGTTGTTTTAAGATCTATGCTGTAGCCCATTTGAGGCAATAAGGGGGCTAATGACTGCCATTCATTAATAATTCTCCAATTTGCTTCTGAATAAGTATGAAAGAGACACCAATTATTATTTATATTATTTGGAGAACATCATTGCTTTGCATACAATGGCCACAACTTGGATAACTTGCACTGTGCAAATTCTGTATTCTATACACATATTTGCAAATATTTATATTCACGTTTCATTCATCACTTTCATTTTATTGTCAGTTAGGTTCCTGTGATTTGTCACTTTGTTATTTGTATTTGGAGTCCCCTCCTCTGTGTTTTTGCATGGGAGAAACAAACGCGTTTGATCTAACTATGGGAAGTATGGAGCCAGCCATAGCAATTGCCTTTATGAACTATTGAAAGCAGGGAAGGAGGAGGCTTCATTCATTTCTATGGATCCCATCATACATGCATTGCCTTATGTTTGTTGGTGTAAACTCCCCTTCTTTAGAACAAATTGGCTCAAAATGCACCTAGATTTGTCCTTTTATATTGTTCTTGATGCACACTTACTTGGAAGCTGCCCTCTCTTCTTATCATGATTCACAAAAGACTGTCCATCACATGGTAAAGTCAAAAACACAAACGTTTGATGCATGTTCAGCACACAAGTTGAGCAAGCTTTTCAATGGCACCATACCACAAATGGTCACACCACAATTTTTGAATTTCCAAAGAGAGCTGCTCCACACACATGGTTGCACAACCACCATGTGGCATGATCTAAAATTGTCTCCATGCATAAGCCAGCTAATAAACATATGAGGTAAGAAAAAGATTGGTACAATACAGGAACATTTCCAATACTCCTCTATCTCTTCAATATTTCTTGTTTTGTAGAATTTCAAGGAAATGGGAATTATTATGAAGTAAATTTATATCCTGCCTAGTGATGTTAAATTCTCGAGAATATTCTCGATTAATGACCAGTTACTGGCACTAAATAAAAATATAGAAACGTCAACTGTTTAAATCAAGGCCACCTCGCATGCTGTTACACATAATTGTATAGGCCTAGGTACTTTAAGTGTATAAAGCATTAGAGCTACTTTCGGGGGGGGGGCGAACCACACTGTATGGCCAATGGCATAGAACTGCTAAGAATACGGTCACACCAAAATAGAAAAAAGGCTATTACATATAGTTGAAATACATACGAATTCAAATGTTCATCAAATTAAATGAATAGCATTTTTTAAATTTTTTTAAAAAGTTTTCTATAGCCCACATTTCAGAACTGCCAATGGTGAATGACACAATGCCCAGTAATGTAACTGGATTAAAAAAATCATTATTCATTACTTACACTGGCAATATCACAGCCTGACTTATTATTTACTAGATTTTTTAAAACGTGGGTTGTAAAATTGGTTCTTACATTAGAATTTACAGTTTGTGGAGAATATTCTCTGGAGAATTTTCCAGCAGAGAATATTCTTACCTCATATCACTAATCCTGCCCTTCCTTCCAGGGCCGGATTTAGGTTTGATGAGGCCCTAAGCTACTGAAGGTAATGGGGCCCTTTATATGTCCAGCTGTCCTTTGTCAACAACAAATTGTCACTGTTTTTTGTGTTGAATATATGCTAGATGGTAATTTATGGACCTAATAGGTATCTAAGCCATTTGCACATGCAAAATGTAGGCACCCTATACAGTATATAGAAAGGAGCAAACTAGTGATATTTTAGGGAGCAGGCTAGCAGGCGGGGCCCATTACTTACAGAAGCCTACACAACACAAAACACTGTTGCTGTATGTAGGTTTTATTTTATTTGCTTTTTATCTTATATTTTGGAAATGTACATCCAGGTATTTTTTTCCCCAAGGGAGTGGGACCCTAAGCTATAGCTTGTTTAGCTTATACGTAAATCCGGCACTGCTTCCTTCAAAAGGAGCCCAGGGTGGCATCCACACAAGCGATAAAACAGCTAAACACGGTTCCAATGCAGATACAGTACACACTGGATAGACAAAACTTGCCTAATACGTAAGGAGAGGGAATTCCGAAGTGTAGGTGCCAGAACATGAAAAGGCTGGATTCCTATACTGTGCAGATCAGAACTCCTGATAAAATGGGTTATCTGTGGGAGGCCCTCACCTGTAGAGAGCAGTGATTGATTGGGCATATGAGGGGTAAGATGATCTTTCATAATCTTAAATGAAATGTGAACGCATAAATGGCTTTTCTGGCTAGAAAGCACAAAAGAGAACAAAGGCCTAGCGTGGGGGCTTAAACTCTGCCAATCTATCTGTATCGCAAGATTCCCCCCTTGGCTTGCCTTAACCATGTTAATTTTGACCACGTAATGGTGGCATCTGAATGCATGCTAAGCCATAAATCATCGTTAAGCAAATATGCATATGAGCTGCATGCTGGTGCGCACAAAGGGCGGAGTGCTCCTACTCTGCTCCTGTATTACCGTAGTTGAGCAAGGAAACGGGCCATGGAGCGGCTGGCCAATTGGCATGACATCTCCAGCCTGTGCTTGTGGTTCCTCTCTCCCAAACAAACCACAACAGGGTAACCAGAAACAAGAGTATTTCATCCATGGTCCATTGGTGATGGGAAGTCAGGTAAGTACAGCTGCCCTACCAACCACTACTCTCTTGAAGGAATCCCACTCATTTCCCTCCTCCAGCCCAGGAGGTGGGAGGGGGAATCCTTCTGCACCCAGCCCACTGCCACAGAGGTAACCTGGAGTTGCAAAATAATTGTTTTGTCTCGTTCCGCTTCCTCTTCCTCATAGTTGGGTCAAACAACATTATCCTTAATCATATTTACTTGGAAGTAATGGGAATTAAATCTGTTGGAACCGAAAACACCATGGTGGCTTTCCCCAATAGAAGCGATATCCTTAAAAAGGTTAACACAAAAGCGGAATGGGCAACTTTAAAAGAGTTGCTCATTGAGGGAGAACAGCAATTGAAATTAAAAAACATGGAAGGTATAAAGCAGTTAGTTACAGATTGGTTGCAATATCATTAAATAAATGATGTGTTTAAAGCAGATAAGAAAAGAGGATTCAGTACAGAATTCTCAAGGCTTGAAAAGGAATTACTGGAAAATAATGAGAAATTATTACTATCTAGAATGTATAAATTGTTGCTAGAATGGCATGCAAAATATAAAATGGGCACAAGATATAGGGCATAATATTCAACTTGAGTCTTGGGGGAAACTATGGAAGGAAAATTTAAAATTCACAGCGTGCTGTTTGTTGAAGGAAAACTATATGAAAATGATGTATAGATGGTATTTAACACCGGTAAAATTAGCAAAGATGTACAGAACTGCCTCTAATGTATGTTGGAAGTGTAAAGAAAAAGAAGGCACATTCTACCATATGTGGTGGACGTGCAAGGTAGCAAAAGCATTCTGGGAAATGATATATAATGAGTTGAAAAAAATGTTTAAAATATGGTAACATTTGTGAAAAAACCAGAGGCTTTTTTGTTAGGCATTTTAGGTACAGAGATTCTGAAAGAGCAGAAAAAACTATTTATGTTTGCGATGACAGCAGCAAGAATACTATTGGCCCAGAGATGGAAAGAAGACAAAATTCCAGCCAGAGAATAGCTTTGTGTATGCTAATTTATATATATAGAGGCAAATTCAGAAATAATATGGGAAGACTGATGTATATTGTCCTGTGTGGCTGCCCTGATACTAAATACAGTCATACCTAGGGTTACAGACGCTTCAGGTTGCGTCTTTTCGGGTTGCGCACTGAGCGAACCCGGAAGTACCCGAACGAGTTACTTCTGGGTTTCAGCGCTCGTGCATGCGCAGAACTGCTAAATTGCACATTGCGCATGCGCGGAACCGCCGAATCACGACTCGCGCATGCGCAAACGCAGCACTGTGGGTTGCAGGTTGCGAACACAGATCACATTTGCAACCCGAGCGTCCGCTGTATAGGACAACTTCAAGGTTCCTGATCTCCCTTCTTACGATTTGACTGGGCTGTTTCCAAACTGAGGTTGCTTTCAAAGAGAGGACTGTCCTTTGACAGCTATTCTAGTAGAAGGCTGCCCTCTGTTAAGTAGGACACATAGCCACTTTGCTTGCAGGTAGATCTGCACAGGATTGCAGGTGGAGCACTTAGCAGTACATCCTGGGTTTTTAAAGCGTTGGAAATGGAGAAAAGGGTTGGGTGTTTTACCTGCTCGTGATGTCTTGCAATGTCATTGTTGATACTTGTGTGGGAGCTCCTAGCAACAGCAACAGCAACAGCACAAATACAAGAACCCTTTCATTTTTTGCAATGAATCTCACAAAGATCAGCACACTCTTAATGAGAAGCAAATGAAAGATCTCACATGCAGCCTGATCATATGCATATTTACATGTAGACGAATCCTATGTAATAGGGGTTACTCCAATTAAAGTAGTTCTAAAGTGCATGAGATTGCAGCTTTAAATATTCAGCTCCTTACTATGGCTGTTACTGTAGCTGTTTTTGATGCCTTGCTATCTAAATAAGTAGCCACAGCAATGCACAGTTGAAGGAGGGTCCATAAAATAAAAAGGAAGGAAATCGAATTTAAACATCTCATTTAAGTTCCAAGAAGAGTGATGAGCAACACTGAATGGCAGACCTAAAGCACTGATTCGTCCCTGGAGTATACAGTATGTGACTATTAATTGACTGGTTTGTCAGTGAAAAGTCAGATAATCAGATTTAAAGCATCCTTAATGGTTTGGTAGTCCTAGTAACAAGCCAATTGTTTGTGCAGTCTCAAACTCGTAATATTTGCAGATGTTTCAGTCCACAGTGATCCACTGCAGGCAAACTTTCTCTTTCTACTCAGAGAGGAAAGTAGAAGTCAGCAAATAAAGAATGCAAACTCATCTAAAAAAACAGTTTTGAAGACAGACGTTCTGGTCAGAATAAGACCATTAACTCAAGCTTTTCTCCTAGAAATTGCAAAGGCTTATTTCTAAGAAGTCTATGGGTTAAAACCTGGTATTACTATTCTTTTAACATAAATTATCCCTTTCACAACTGCTTGTTTATCTGATGTGACACAAAGAGGAAGTGGTATTGCCTGCTATATCATGCAACACACCAGATACACTCAGAGAGAAATGTGAAACGGATACGGGATATGTGCAATTTTATATTGTTTTACTGGTTTTAGTATACAGCACTCTGGTCTTCTTAGAGAGGAAGAGCAGAATAAATATTTATAAATTCCTGTGTTGGGTGGTGGTGGAATGAAGCAACTTACAAAGTTACTATTCACCCTTGTTCTAAGGGATGTAGATGCAAATGCTAAAATGACAAAGAGATTGTCGTCATTACAAGGTGTTTCTCAATAAGACAGCTTATGAAACTGATGTTGCACTGAACCCAAATGCCCAGGATTGCTTGCAGTGCTTTTATCAGCAAGGTAACGGCAATGGGCTCAAATAGCCAAAGAAACCCATAGCTAAAATAATCCAATAGCCCAGGAAGGCTCTCCAGAGATACTTTTGAACTCCAGCTCCCATCAGTCCCAGCCAGCAGGTTGTTTCCAACTAAATTTTGGAATAAACCCATTAAAATTAATGGACCAAAATTAGCCAGAGCTGTTAATTTCAGTGGGCCTTCTCCAAGTAGAATTGGCTACAACCCAGCATGGCCAATGTTCAGGGATTATGGGTACTGGAATCCAGCAACATTTGGAGAGCCACGGGTTCCCCATCCTTGAAGTATCCAAGCAAGATTGAGAATAGAACAAGACCGCTCTCACGGCAACACACACTATTCCCCCCCCCCTTCCCAACTCGAAACCACCCAACTCTGTAAATTAGCATTATGGAACTGAGCAAAGTGCAACACAAGGGATAAGCATTTAACTAAGGTTATGCAATATGGTAAATTTTGTCCTGAAGGGGAAATTGGCAGTTGCAAACAATACAGAAAATGTGACACAAACCCTCATGGCAGTAACCTTCCTAATGAAAAAGAAGACAAAGGAAGAAAACCACAGCCTTCACACACGGAAGTTATGCATATACAGTGGTACCTCGGTTTAAGTACACAATTGGTTCTGGAAGTCTGTACTTAACCTGAAGCGTACTTAACCTGAAGCAAACTTTCCCATTGAAAGTAATGGAAAGTGGATTAATCCGTTCCAGATGGGTCTGCAGAGTACTCAACCTGAAGCGTACTATACCCAAAGTATGAGTGTAATTGGTTCTGGAAGTCCGTACTTAACCTGAAGCGTACTTAACCTGAAGCGAACTTTCCCATTGAAAGTAATGGAAAGTGGATTAATCCGTTCCAGACGGGTCCGCGGAGTACTTAAACTGAAAGTACTCAAACCAAAGCGTACTTAAACCGAGGTGTGACTGTAATCCTGGATGCAATGTGTTCCTCAAGTAGAAAAGAAGCCACTCTTAGCCTCTCCAAGGCAGTCATGTGAACACCGCTACTTATTATTGTTGTTGTTTATTAATTTCTTATCCACCCTTCACTATAAGGCCCCAGGATGGGTTGCAACCATTTAAAAACCACAGCATTAAAAACAATTAAAACAGATTACAATGAAGAGAACAGAGTAGGTGCTAAAAAATCTCTCTCAGGTATCAAAGGCAAAGTACAGAGGTGCATCATCATCAGCACACAATTAAGGTCCCAGACACACTGCTGTGGGGAGGGAATCCCAGAGCTTAGGGGCTACCACAGAGAAGCCCCCTCTCTCAGGCAGTTGCACACACCCCAAACCTCTGAGGGCAGTGGGACTACCAAGAAATGAACCCCCCCCAAACCTTCACAGCCAAGAAAATACACTGGGAAGGAAGCAATCTTTCAGGTATTTGGGACTGAACATTTGATACACCTTTAATCGAAGTCAGAGTGTTGGTCCATTGAGCTCAGTGCTGAATACTCTGACGGAGAGCAGCTCTCCGGGATCTCAGGCAAAAGCCTTCCTCAGCCCTCTTGCTCAAGCTCAATCTTGAGATAACTCAAGATACCTCAATGATTCAAAGCTGGGGCTTTCAACACGCAGAGCATGTGAGCTACGACTAAGACATAGCTACCACTTAGCCATAGTTCCCCTGCCTCCCCAGAGTGCCCACAGGCCTCAAAAGGTGGCCAACCCTTGGTGTAAAACGAACTGGCCCTTAGCTGCCTTTAACGTGACAGTGCAAGCTCACGGTTTAATTGTTGCTGATCTGTTACATCCATATCAGACAATTCCTCCATATAACACAAATAAACAGAGAGAAGGCTGTTTTTCAATTAGCTAATGGCGAGGCCAAAATCAATGAGGCTCACACATCTGTTTCCCAGATATTCCAAGCTCTGAGAGCATGTAACAACAAACAAACAAACAAACAACAACAACACAATCAAATTGTTTTACAAGGAAATGCTATTATCAGAGCCGGCCTGCCCATGAGGCAGGGTGATGCACTCGCCTCAGGCGGCAGAAGTACAGGAAATGGCCCGATCGCTTCTGCCGCTGGTGGTGACAGAGAGGCGTTCTGGCAATGCTTTACAGAACACCCTGGCTCTTGCTGCATTCGACTCTTGCTACATATTCCCACATGCCACGTTGCCACTCAGGTTTCCCTCACCCCCAGGGGGTGAAGCTGAGCAACAACACTTTGAAGCATGCCTCAACTCTCCCAGCGTTTGGCAAGAGCCAGGGCATTCCCGTGGCGGAAATGGTGGTGGGCACAGTGGTGTGTTGGAGGGCGGGGCATGGTGGCGGTGGGAGGGGAGACTGGGGCACGGCTGTGAAGGGGGCAGGAGGCAGCAATTCCCATTTTGCCTCAGGTGGTGGGATGGGCTGCCCCTGCCTATTATATAAGTTGGCTGCTGCAGCAGTCGTAATGCCGGGAAACATAAGCCCCCTTCGCCTGTTTTCCATGTGAAGACTTTCAAGCAATTAATAATAGTAATAATAATAATAATAATAATAATAATTTGATTATTTGTATGCTGCCCATCTGACTGGATATCCATCTCCCTGCATATCCATGCCAGTGTGTCAGGGATCAACACATGAAACTCCCTTCACACGGCTAGCTATCGTCCTGATTTTACGCACTGCAAGCAGTTTCGGAAAGAGAAGCTTTATGTACATGACATTTATTTATCTGTTGGCCCTGGAGATTGAATTTTTGTTGTTTGCAAGCTTTGCACAAGATGCTCCACCATGAAGTCCCCACTTTTGCGCTCCTAGATTTCTAGACTTGGAGTCAAGAGTGAGGGAGACCTGCACTTCCTTGGGGAAGCCTGTATACTTCGGGTGGTGCGTCATGACTGGCTGCACACTTAGTTGGGACCTTATGTGTCTTCAGGCAACACCAGTGTGTTTAGGATCAATGACAGCCCAGCCAGCAGGCACAAACTGAAAAAAATTGCAACCCTAATTATAGATCCTAGGCAAAATCAATCAAGTTTATAAAGCAAGCAGTTCTAAGGCTTCCAGCACTGTCTTGTTTGCCTATTATTTCCTTCCATGCCATTGCCTGCTTGCAGTGAATTCTGAACGCCACACACCTCTGCATATCCAAGATAATGAACAAGTTATTGAGTGCAGATGAAAAAGATGTGACTCCAAAGTCTTCCATTATTGAGCAGCTCTTTGCTTTCTTTTCAGTTCACTCCTACCTTGGAAGCAAGTAACTGATTACAAAAAGAAGACACAAAAACATATAAATTTGAAGCACCACCCTTTTTCAAAATAATCTGTCCCTTAATGTTCTCTCTTTCCCCCCTGGCATTAGGTACAACAATTCCTTTATACATAAAGCAATGGGACATCGGCAAACCTGCTGAGCAGTGTGTGTGAGGCACCACATGTTTTCCACTTCCATCATTATGCCCGGGGAAAAAAAATGGCACTCTCACTACCCCAATGGTTTTCATAGCTACATGGGCATTAGAAAACAACAACCAAGTGCAATTAGGAAAAAACAAATCCTTAATGGGTAACAAGGGATAAATCTCAGTCTCACAGACTGAGAATTATTGGAAAGAGGAAGATTTATGAAAAAGAAGATAAGCTTCAGATAACAAGAGCAGAATAAACACCCCCCCTCATGTTAAATTGGAGGCTGAATTGGCATGTTAACCAATTGAGATTTACACACACACGCACCCCACAGCTACAAGAGAGAAACTTGATATAAGGACAGAGGTGGCTAATTTGTGCTCCATCAAATGTTTCTGGGTTACAACTCCCATTTGTCTGACTGCTGGACATTGCACTGATGGGAGTTAGGAGCCCAATAACATTTTGAAGGCCACACCTGCTAAAAGAACAAGAAGCAGTCTATGCAAGCAAAACATTGCAACAAATATGAGGCAGAGCACAAAGTAAACCAAAGTTAATCTACACTGCGCACACAGTCTTCCCTTTTTCCCAGTAGAGCGAGCGACTGTTCCCAGAGACACAACCAAAGAACAAGCCTTGGCCTCATACGTCTTCAGATGACCTACATAGCGGAAACATGTAATTATTTTGTTGTGCAACTGAACCCAATACCTCAGCCCTAAACTTGCCACTTAGGGCCACTTAAAAGCATACCAGATTTCCAAGTAGGATAACATTTCCACGCAGCATAGTGGGGTAGCCATGTGCAGAACATCATGCGTGGCAAATGAGCACACATCTGTGTGACTGCAGAGAGGCTTCTGAGCAGGGCCGGCCCTATGGCCAGGCTGGGTGGCGCAGGACGCCCAGCCACCAGGGGGACACCGCGCTGTGCGCAGCGCCCACCCGCCGCGCTGGGAAACAGGGAGGGGGTGCCAGAGGGATCTGTCGCACCACGGCGGCAGGGCAGCAGATATACTTAAGACGGCCCTGCTTCTGAGCTACCTGCATCCTGAGTTTCAGTAGTTTGAGTAGATGTGTGGCAAATCTATGATCTTTTTGACACATAGGCGCAGAACTTCTATTGATGTAGGAAGGCCATATCTGAAGCTATTTTTAGAAGCAATTCAACAGCCTCTTGGATACTGGCTTGAATCCTAAGCTATTCCTCCTTTCAGGTAAGAAAGTGGGAGATGGCCACCAAGCCCCCACCCAACATTTGCAGCCCATGTCCCACACTGTTCCCAAGAGTCCTCCAGACACAGATTTTCAGGTGAGCACAGGCTACAGAAGGGAGGGAGGTGGAGATGGGAGAGCCCCACTCTGTAAATGTAAACTGTTCTATTCATGGAAGGAAACGACAGCTGTTGGGTTCTATCCTGCAGAGTTCCCCCTCCCTCTCCCTACACATCCCTATAGCTGCTCTCTGGAGCCCCCCAAATCTCTGGAAGACATTTTGAGGTGCACAGGGGCTGCATGGAAGAGGAGAAATAGAAGTTCTGTTGCACCAGTGGAAGTCCATTAGCAGAACAGCACACTGGGTAACAACCCTTAGAATTTTCCAGCAGGGATTTTTATTTCTTTTACCTCAGCGTAAAAAAAAAATGCTTTCCCATCCTAACCATTTCATTTGCAATAAAATTTCATTCACCTTAAAGAAACAGAATCCCGTGAAAGTGGACATAGGGTTGCGTCGTTATAGCTATTTCACATAATGATTCAAATTACTTGGGGGTGGCAGGAATGGAGTGGGGTTAAGTCCCAGACAAAAAGAGAGATCGAATAGTACAAATGCTGTAAATCTTTTTTTTATGTGCATTAGAGATGGTACTTTTAACATCACACACTGTGTCTTAATTCAAACTTTGGTTACAGCGGTGTGCAGTATCTGATCCAGTGCTTCTGACATCAGACAGCAGCTACTTGAGTGAGACTGGTCATTCAGAGGTTGCATGAATTCACTTTAAAAAATGACTATGACTGAAACACTTCTACCAGAAAAGCCAGTCCCGCCATGATGTGTCCTAAAATTAAATTTTTAAGAGATGTGACACAGTTTATGAACTTACTAATTGCAAAACAGGAAGTTAGGGTTTTTTAATTTATTGTTTAATTACCTTTTCACCCTGCCTCTCTCCCAAACAGCTAGGGCAGGCATCCCCAAACTTCGGCCCTCCAGATGTTTTGGACTACAATTCCCATCTTCCCCGACCACTGGTCCTGTTAGCGAGGGATCATGGGAGTTGTAGGCCAAAACATCTGGAGGGCCGCAGTTTGCGGATGCCTGAGCTAGGGACTTCATATCAATTTTGTCCTTTCAACAAAACAAAGCTGGGAGACAGCCCAGCGAGCTTCATGGCATAGGGAGGGTTTGAACCCAGGTCTTAATGGTCCAGTTCAACACTCATTAGGAAGGAAATAATTCTTAGACTAAAGGCTGCATTCACTTTCAGGGTCTGCATGCCAAGGTGGGCCAGAGCAAATGTGGGTGACAACTGAGCAAGTTGGAGATATATATACCGGTATATATCTCAAAAACAGGATCTGCACCGGAGTGTCAGGCCTAATGAGCACAGCATCTCTTCTCTGGCAGGTCTTGCTCCCATGAAGCAGTTGCTAAGACTGAAGGTTGAAGTCCCTTCCTCTCCAAGGTTTCCCCCAAGCAATCTGAGGCTGCCCCTGTGTGAAGCTAACTTCTCCTCTGCCCTTTCCACGCCTCTTCTGGTTCTGGGAGACCAAAGGGGATGAATTGGTCACAGCAGGAGGGGGGAAACACCCATGCCTCTTCACCAGCCTGAATCATCCCTGCCTCTTTGTCTCCTCCCTTTCCTGCTTTAGCTTCTTCCTCTGATTCTTGACTTCTCTCTGCCACAGACTCATCCCACCCACTAAGCCCCTTCAGCTTCCTACACCTCCTTTTCCCAGTCTTCTCCCTCTGACCACTCATTGTTGTCCCAACCTTTTTCAGCCATGGGCCGGTCCACCATCCTTCAGACCATGTGATGGGCCGAACTATATATATATATATATATATATATATATATATATATATATATATATTGGGTGGGGTGTGAACAAATTCCTATGCCCTACAAATAACCCAGAGGTGCATTTTAAATAAAAGCACACATTCTACTCATGTAAAAACATGCTGATTCCCAGACTGTCTGCGGGCCAGATTGAGAAGGTGATTGGGCCACATCCAGCCCACGGGCCTTAGGTTGCCTACCCATGATCTCTAGTCCATGGGTAGGCAAACTAAGGCCCGGGGGCCAGATCTGACCCAATCACCTTCTAAATCCCAGACAGTCTGGGAACCAGCGTGTTTTTACATGAGTAGAATGTGTCCTCTTATTTAAAATGCATCTCTGGGGTATTTGTTGGGCATATGAATTTGTTCATCCCCACCCCCCAATATAGTCAAGCCCCCCCCCAAGGGCTGAGGGACAGTGGACTGGCCCCCCACTGAAAAAGTTTGCTGACCCCTGATGTAGTCGAACCTGCAATACTGGTGTTATCAGCTATCCAAGAACCTGTTACAGACCGATAGCTAGACAGACAGACAAATATAGACAGACAGATGCATGATAGATAGGTAGAAGTTTACAAGAGTCTATTATTATTATTATTATTATTATTATTATTTAAATTTCGAAGTTTCACTTTCCACTCAGTATTCTAAGCAATATGTACCATGCATCATCATCATCATATATCCTAACAAGGCAACAATCTAGAAAAAATATGAAGCACCCATTTATTGCCTCTCCAAACAAAAATCTGTGAAGCTGAACCTTGGGCTGAGTGATAACTGAATCATATGATATTTTTTTTACCAGTAACTAACCCCCCCAGCTACTTTTCTGTTGTGCCCAATTAAGAGTTACCTGTAAGCTGAAAGTCTGGATGTTTTAGCATATATTCATCCAATTAATTGATAGCCCTGTGCCAACATTTATAGAAGCAGTGGGAAATCTGTGGCCCATGGGCACAAATTAAACCTGCCGCAGGTCCAAAGTTGGTCCATCACACCCACAAGCCCCACACCTGACACTAGGAAAAGATGGCGTTTAAAGTTTGCTCCCAATTGTTCCTTATTGCCTGTCAAAGGTCTATAGAATTGAACATTTCTCTTTCAGACAACAGTAATAATTCTGGAAAACCCAATCAACACAGGGCTAAAATAATTGGTTTTAATCAAGCCAAGATTTATCATTCATTTCTGTAGTTTTGTATGGCAGAATATAACTCAGCGAGGCTGGTAGTAGGGGTAAGTATTGCTATGAAAAAAGATGGTGACCCCCCTGAGAAGCACAGGCTGTTTCTCACCCCCAAATCAGCATTGTTTCCAATGAGATCATTGTTCTCCTGCCTTTAGCGTTACCCTGTTTGCCAACAGCGGCATCACTTACACAAACACAAGGGGAAAGCAATCATGGGAGCAAGTGAGAGGGAAGCAAGCCAGGGAACCAAATAACCTGCAGCAGCTTTTCTCAGAAAGATGCTATCAATAAGCTCTTAAAACAGTCCTGCAAATAATTCGCAGTATCACGCGGCTACTTTGGCTTCTCAGAAACTAAATTTTATTTCTGATTCACACAATGAGTCTGTAAAATCACTGGCATTGCTACAGGGAAGAAGTCAATGTTTTGACAAGAGAGGCTGGCTGTAAATACACACACACACACACACACACACACACACACACACACACACACCACTTCTCCCATGGTATTGTCCAACTGATGTATCCCTGTGACTTATCAAATATTGCAAATCATGCAAGCTTTTACCTCCACAATAATCTTGAGGCTAAGCAGATATGATAAGAAAGTTTTGAGACAACTTTTTCTTCTAAGGAATTGGCATGTAAGCAATGTAAGGGGTCGGGCTGCAAAGCTTTGCATGCAGAAGGTCTCAGGTATAATCCCCATCATTCCTAGGCAGGGCTGGGGAACACTCCTGTCTGAAACCCTATTGAGCCACAGCCAGTGCACGGCCATTACCAAGGAAGAGAAGCCAATGGACCGACTGAGAATAAGGCAGCTATTCTTAACATGTGGTCAGAAGTCACATGAGGCCACCAAGTCTTTTGGAAGCTAAGCAGGTCTGTGTCCAGTCAGTGCCTGGAAGGGAGACCTCCTGGGACCCACAGGTTGGGTTCCATGGGAATACTTCAAGGAATGCCACCCCTGATCAGGACTCTTCAACCATCATCTGAGGCCTTTCTTCATGTGCCCTCCTCCATGAGAGTACAGTGGCGTTTTCTGTGGTGGCTCCCCATCTGTGGAATGCTCTCCCCAGGGAAGCTCGCCTGGTGTCTTCAATAAATATCTTTAGGCACTAGGCAAAAATGTTTCTCTATAAAACTATAACCTTCTATGGCCTTTTACGTGTGCCTGTGGGAGTGGGGACTTCTTGGTTTGTTCCTGTTTCATTATGTATGTTGTGTTCTCATTTTGTATTTTCATGTCGTGAGCCTCCCTGTGAGGGATGATGGGGCAATATACAAATTTAATAAATAAAATAATGCTATGTGACATTCCCTTTTTATTTTGGGGAGGCTCAGGGCTGAACCCGGAAGCTTCCGAGGCATGCATATGAAAAGGCTCCCGACATTTCTAGGCCGGGCATTCTCAAGTGCAAGATTATTACTAGCCTTCTTTGGTCACCATCATGAGCTTCCATGGTTCCAACCTTCTGAAGAAACACATCTCTGGTCTTATCAGCAGTCATTGTTTAGACAGCTGAGGCACAATATGTTCCCTGCTGTAGCACTGACACGCCGAGCGTGTGAAAACAGAGACACTAAAATGCTGCTTTTGTCTGCAACACACAAGAAACCGAACGCATGCATTGCACATGCCAACGCAATGAATCCTGGGTTTCCCCACCATGTCATATCACACAGCCAGGGCTTCCAACTGCATCCTCCAAACCACACGACCAAATTATACCTTTGCTTGAAGCATGCTGAGTGGGTTCAGATGATGTCGCGTTTACCCATCACAAAACGGCAACCTCATGCAAAAAGAGTTCTTTTAACATGTCCTGGACACCTGTGGCATCATAGTTTAAGCAAGCCTCGTGCTTTAAGGCAGACAAAAAAAAAATAGGTTAACTGAGAGCTTCCCAGTTCCACCTGGATCGCACCATGAGGTCCCAGCAAAAATCGCCACGCAATGACTATGATCACTTGAGTAGCAACACCAGTCATCAAAAGCATTTGGCATTTACATAATACATTTTGAGTACTCAAATCACTTCTCGGTAATCCTTACAAAAGCCAAATAAGAACTTAAGAACATAAGAAGAGGCCTGTTCAATCAGACCATCTGGTTCATTGAGCTTGCTTGCACCTTATTTCCAGCAGGGGCTAGCATAATGCCTCTGGGAAACCCGCAAGAAGGGCTTGAAGGCAACACTTGCTCTCCTTGTAAGCCCAGCTTCTAGTATATGGCCTCTGAACATGGACATTCCCAATTAGCTATTCAGGAGACAGAACTGATGATATAACTATCCTCTTAAATTTGACTTGTTCTCCTTTCAAAGCTGTTTGAGCTAGCAGCCAGTACCATCCTGTGGCACCCTGAGTTCCATAAAAATTGATACTGCATTTTCTGAAACAGCACTTCCATTTCACGGCTGTTCTGAGCCTATTGCTGCTCAACGTATAAGAGAAAAAAGTTTGTCTCTCACCACTTTCTCCATAATGTTCTTAATAGTTATTTTAAAAATCCCCTTTAATCCTTTCAACTCTCCTCACGGGGAAAAGATCTCCAAACTCCAGATAGAAGTATTTGTTCTTTCCTATAGGTTTTCCATTGCGAGATGTTGCACTGTTCCTCATCAGGGGAGCCATCTCACCACCAGAATTGTGGGTGCCCACTGCCGTAACATGGACGTGTGTGTGTGTGTGTGTGATGTCGCACGTCCGAGTTGCGCTGGTGGCTCCTCTTCCTCCTCCTTTCCACAGCCCAGTGAGACACCCTTTTCCTTTTCCTTAGTTTTTTTATTCATACTTTTCAAATGTATACATTTTCATTCGTTTTTACAATCAATTTAACATTTCAAAATTTGACTTCCTTCCCCCCTCGTTCTGTGGTTCTTTAATTTTATTTTTTTTATATCTACTGCATATCCAAATTCATTTACCTTGCTCATTTAATTATATACTCTTTAAAAACTGCAGGTTATTACAATAATCCTGCTAAATGTTTTTATCTGTTTGCAATTTATCTGTAAATATTCACTAAACCATTTCCATTCTTTTATAAAAAGTCTGTTATCTTGATTTCTTATTCTTCCGGTAAATTTCGCCATTTCTGCTGCATATTCCATACGGTTTTGTATCCATTCTTCCTTTGCTTCTTTCCATTTTGGGGTGGGGAGGAGCTTAGACTCAGGTAAAGGTAAAGGGACCCCTGACCATTAGGTCTAGTCGTGACAGACTCTGGGGTTGCGCGCTCATCTCGCATTATTGGCCGAGGGAGCCGGCGTATACCTTCCAGGTCATGTGGCCAGCATGACAAAGCCACTTCTGGCAAACCAGAGCAGCACACGGAAACGCCGTTTACCTTCCTGCTGTAGCGGTTCCTATTTATCTACTTGCATTTTGACGTGCTTTCGAACTGCTAGGTTGGCAGGAGCTGGGACCAAGCAACGGGAGCTCGCCCCGTCGCAGGGATTCGAACCGCTGACCTTCTGATCAGCAAGCCCTAGGCTCAGTGGTTTAACCCACAGTGCCGGAGGCAGAGAGACCCTGTTTCCTTGTCCGAGCCCCGCCCCCCAGGGAGACTCTCTGGCTGGCTGAGGAGGGCGGAGCTGAACTGCTTATCTTTCAGAGGCAGCACCACACAGAAGCTGCCTGCCTTTCTTTGACTTTGTGGGTGCCCCCCAATTATATTATTGTGGGTACCCAAGCACCCACATCCCCCTTGAGTTGGCTCCTAGGCTGCTCACATATTCCTAATGTGGCTGCAGCAAAGACTTACATAAAAGCATTATGAGGCTAGCACTTTACTTTCAACCCCTTTCCAAGAAATTTGAAACACAAGAGTATTTCCTATCCAGCGAGGTGTTTACCACAACCTCAAGGCGCATTTCCTGTACACTCACAGGACCCCATCAGGGTGCACAGGTAACACTGCAGATTGTTTATGACCCAGTGTTTTGGGCCCTTTGTTACCTGACTATCCTCTTTGCCGTTTTTGCTGTCAAACCGCAAAGTTTGGACAGATCCTTTGGCCGTTTTCCCACAGGCAGCTTCGGGTTTCACCCTTATGAATGAACTAGCATCATCCACACAATTCACTGCTCCAAATGGTTTATTGAACAAGCAAAACAGCAGCAGTCCCAATGCTTACACCCCTCCATTAAGGAAACAGTCAATTCACTCCCATTCTCTGCTTTCTACTGACCACACAAAAGCAGGAGGTCGCGATGAAAACCTTACAGTATTTATATATTCTTGTCTTTATTGCATTTCTGTCTTCCACACATCCTTTTCCTGCATGGACTATACATAGGATTATTATTTTTAGGGAAGGGCCACCGCTCAGTGGTAGAGCTTGGCTGCAGAAGTTCCCAGCTTCAATTCCCAGCATCTCCACATAGAACTGGGAGAGAACCCTGCCTGAAACCTGGATAACTACTGCCAGTCAGTGAAGACAATTCTGAGCTAGATGGACTCATGGTGAGTACCGATCACTCACCCAGGAACTCACCAGGCCCAGAGACGCTGCTTAGTTTCCACAACTTTGGTTGTTTCCAACCATGCCCTAAACAAGTGACAGCTAACATCATTACTATTGCTAAATCAATGCTTCTGGCTTGCACAACAGAGCCAACACAAGCCCACCCCCACCCCCAATGATGCATGCAGTGTAATGAGTGACTGGGAAAAGGATTACATTATTTCAGAGTTTCTCAAACTGTTTTCAGACTACAACTCCCATCATCCATAGCTAGCAGGACCAGTAGTCAGGGGTGATGGGAATTGTAGTCCGAAAGCAGCTGGAGACTCAAGCTTGGGAAACACTGTTTCAGAGGAATGTATCTTACGCTGCCATGCAATGCTTTTGAAGCTACTCAAAGGTGGTGGCAGAGAACTGGGTTTAATATTTCGCTCATCCAGAGGGGAAGTCAGTCCGTATTTTCATGCATTGCTCCCAGTTCCTAAAAGCACACTTAGGACTTGACCACAATGGCTGTGTGAATAAAAGCACCGCCCTTCCACAGTCCCATTCAGCCGTGCGCTTCGATGGTGGTGAGGTGGAGGAGGAGGAGGTCTTAAAAATAGTCTGGGGAAACCTCTTTCAATGGCTGGCATGGCCCAGGGTTACCCTTAGCAACCCGAGAGGAATTCCAGGCTGAATGGCATTGTGAGAGCACAGCTCAGCTTTGCCTCTCTCTGTGTGTGCTCCGAACTCCCGGTGGGGGCAGGGAAAAGGCAGGGAAATGAACACAGCCCACCCCCACCCATGACACACAGCACAGGGCTATAGGTCAACTCACAAATGCATTCCATGGGAAGCGGTGCTACCTATTGTTATACTATGCACCTTGCACGCAGCTGTCCGCAAATACACGCTCAGCCTCTGCTCACAAAACGCAAGACAAAAACGAAGAAGCATTTTCTTACTATGCTATATAGGTAGGGGTGTGTGGGTGTGGGTGTGCGCGCACCCACACACCTGCTCCTGTTCAGAGCACCTAACCCACCTTGAATCTCTTGTTTTCCACCCCAAAATTATCATCCTTAGTGAAATATGATCAATTTGTGCATTGCATATGCACACTTTCCTGTATGCACACCCAACGTCCACACCTTCGCCTGGCCTACTAAGGCACACATGCCAATCCATCACCTGTGCACCTGCTTTCGCACCAAGCAGCTACCTGGGGCGGGATCGCACCTGCCTCCGAGCGAACCTTCCCGTACGTGTACGTAACATGCTAGGTGGTCTCCGCACCCACCTACCCGGTGGGTGTACATGGCTAGATGGCTGGCTTTCGCCCATGCTCCCAGGGAGGCCCCTTAACTAGGGCAGTGCGTAGAACCTGCCCGTGCGTACAATCCGCGCAGGTGTCGTCGTCCCCCCCCCCCCCCGCAAGAAAACCAACCCTGGACGCATGCAGATCCTGGGGACGCCTTGTCTATGGGCGCACCCATTGTGCGCGCTGGCTTTCCATGCATGCCCGAGGACGCACCAGGCAGGCCTAGCGGCTCCAGCGCCGAGCTGCTCGCTGGTATTGTTTGCTTCCCGCAGCTCCAGCGAGGAAGAAACCTTGCACGGCTGGAGCGGAGCCTTTTTGCCTGGGGCTCACCGCTCACCTTCTGCTGCTGCTAATGCGCAGCAGAGCAGCCCTCCTGTCCTGCCCCCCCCCCTTTCCGGAGCAGCCTCCACCTACCATACGGAGCCGTACGCCCCCGAGCCCACCGGGGTCAGGTGCTGGTAGCGCTGGGGCACCTCCCACACCGTCTTGTTCAGCTCCTGCTTGTAGAAGCCGCCTCGCTCGGACATTTTCCCCCAGCCGGCAGCGCCGGCAGCAGCACAAGCAGAGGCAGAGAAGCTCAGACCCAGCCAGGCAGCTACAGCTGGAAGTTGCAGAGCCAGCTAGCCAGCCAGCCAGGAAGCCAGCGCCGGCAGGGAGGAGGCGTTAGGGGGAGGGGAAAAGGGAGGAGGAGGGACAGGATGAATGAAGTCGAGGGAGAGGGAGAAGGAGAAGGAGCCGAGGGGCGGGATCTCCCCTCGAAAAGGGGGCTCCGGCTTGATCAGAACGAGCTGGCAGCCCCTAGCATTGTAACTAAAGGTGGGCGGAAGTGAATTGCGGCCATTAAAGAAGAAGTGCTGGCGCGCCTTAGGCCAGGAAGCCCCAGGTGGACCGCCAGGTATTGCTGCGACTGGAACCCCTTGGAAGGGACCGGCAGGAAGCCAGTGCCGGATTTACGTATAAGCTAAACAAGCTATAGCTTAGGGCCCCACTCTCTTGGAGGCCCCCCAAAAATTAAAGGAAAAGAAACGGATGTACATTTCCAAAATATAAGATAAAAAATAAATAAAATAAAGCCTACATACAGCTACAGTGGTACCTTGGTTTAAGTACACAATTGGTTCCGGAAGTCTGTACTTAACCTGAAGCGAACTTAACCTGAAGCGAACTTCCCATTGAAAGTAATGGAAAGTGGATTAATCCATTCCAAACGGGTCCGCGGAGTACTTAAACGGAAGCGTACTTAACCTGAAGCAAACTTCCTATTGAAAGTAATGGAAAGTGGATTAATCCGTTCCAGACAGTCCGCAGAGTACTTAAACTGAAAATACTCAAACCGAAGAGTACTTAAACCGAGGTATGACTGTACAGTGTTTTGTGTTGTGTAGGCTCCTATGATGTAGGCAATGATGTAAGCCTGCTAGTCAGCTCCCTAAAATATCACTGGTTTGCTCATTTCTATATATAGGTTGCCTACATTCTGCATGGACTGGTTGCATGGCAATATGTACAAATGGCTTTAGATACCTATTGGGTCCATAAGTTACCAACAGCAACAATTTGTTGTTGACAAAGGACATATAAGGGGCCCCATTACCTTCAGTAGCTTAGCCATCAAACCTAAATCCGGCCCTGCAGCAGGGTCATAATTCCTCACCTTCTTTGGCGATCACTCGTAGCTGGGTAAGATTATCTTTCATAAACACGGTTTTTAACAGTGAGTCCGTAAGTGACTGTGGAGGCCAGTTTTGGATCCACATGTCCTTCCACAGTGGGAACACAGGTTTCCGGGCAGGAGTTGATCACGGTGAGGGTTTGCCAAGCATGCCTTCCTCTTAGCACATTTCTCCCTTTAGTCTTCAAAGCCCATGGCACCTTTGGTAAAGGCTGTTCTCCAATTGGAGCGCTCGCAGGCCAGAGTTTCCCAGTTATACTACATTTTTTTAGATTTCCCTTGAGAGAGTCTTTAAAACTCTTTTGTTGACCACCAGCATTACACTTTCCATTTTTAAGTTGGGAATAGAGTAGTTGCTTTGGAAGATGATAATCAGGCATCCGCACAACAGGACCGGTCCAACAAAGTTGATGTTGAAGAATCATTGCTTCTGCACTGGTGATCTTTGCTTCTTCCAGTACTTTGGCATTAGTTTGCCTCTCTTCACAAGTGATGTGTAAAAAATGTTTGGAGACACCGTTGATGGAATCTTTCGAGGTGTTGGAGGTGGCATTCATAAATGGTCCATATTTCACAAGCATACAGTAAGGTTGGTAGTACAAAAGCTTTGTAAACAAGCATTTTGGTTTCCCTGCAGTGCAGGAATCCTTGCCCAACATGGGGCTTGAACCCACGAACCTGAGATGATGAGTTTCATGCTATCCCGCAATGTCTATCATCTGTTAATGACACTGGCTGGGGCTGATGGGAGCTGGAGTCTTTGGCAACACCTGGAGGTCCCCTAGCCCTGTTCTGCAAATCGAATTGTCCTTCAGGAAAATTGGGGTGGGGACGATGACACACGTAGCACCAGCCCCCTAAGCAGGCCCGGCTCTAGGTATAGTCCTGGTGGCGCGGGGCACCAGGGCACCGGGCTGGCAGGCGGAGTGCTGCGTGACGAAGCCGCACGGAAGCCATGCTGCGCGCTGCAAGGGCGGGGGCATTGGAGCGATCTCCGCGCCTCAGCGCCAGGGCACACAACCTAGCTGTTCGGATTGTCAGTGCTACATAAAAGCAGAGTTGAGGCCCATCAAATTCTGGTTTCCTAGTGACTTCCCTAAGTGACTTCTTTGCAGGCTCCTTGGTTTTCAGCAGCAACTATCGCTGTTTACATATTATCCTAGGTAAAGGTAAAGGACCATTAGGTCCAGTTGTGGACGACTCTGGGGTTGCGGCACTCATCTCGCTTTACAGGCCAAGGGAGCCAGCGTACAGCTTCTGGGGTTAAAATGGCTTGGAATACAGTCGTACCTTATGGTAACCCTCTGATTATGTAAACCTCAGAATGCACGCACGGCAAACCTGGAAGTATTTTACCGGGCTTCACCATGCGCGCATGCGCAGAAGCAGTCCTCAGGTTGTGGAAACCTCGGGATCCGACTGGACCTCCAGAATGGATCCCGTCCGCAACCGGAGGTACCACTGTACTAATAAACACAGCACCCCAGAGAACATTTCCAAATTTAATTATGCCAACATTTTCCACTGTCTTGTTTTATTGTACCTTGCCATAATTTTGGATAACAAAGCCAGTACTGTCCGTGTGATGCTCATAGTTTCTCCCCCAGGTAGAATTGTGTTTTGTCTAGAATAGCTTCAAGCAAATCCTGAACAGCCAGCTTTAATTTATGTGAGTCTGAGGTCAAATTGTAGTCTGGAGAAACAAATGAATTATAAATATAGGAGACCAAAGGCCACCAGTGTTTTCTCCTTGGCAGTGATTGAGTGGAGAAGGACACATCATATTGCTATGACCCTCTTCTGAACATTCTGAATTTACTCAGCTGGGTGGTTTTCGTCTCCATGTTCTGTGCATCAAATAGCCAAATATTTTGAATCTGATAATGCCTGTGTGAACAAAGCTTCTGCTGAAAGAGTATTGGATAGTAGTTTTCCAGGGAACCCAATGAATCCTCAGTGACTTATTTGAATGTGTGTGTGCAGTCCCAATTATAGAAGAGATCGGTATGACTGCATAAACAATATACCTTTAAAGTGCATTCTATCATTCTAAGAATTCTGGGCAATGTAGTTACAATTTCCAGAAACCCTTAACAAACTAGTGCCCATAATTCTATTCCTTATGTTTAGTCAGAATCTCCTTGCAACTTGAATCCATTGGTTTTGGTTCTGGTCCTAGCCTCTGGAGCTGGAGAAAACAAGGCTCCTCCATCTTCAGGTGTTGGGAAATGGCCATCATATTTTCTTTCAGTCTCCTCTTTACCAGGCTAAACTTACCCAGCTCCTTCAACCATTCCTCATAAGGCTTGATTTCCAGACTCTCCTCTGCACATGTTTCAACTTGTCAATACAGTATCCTCCTTTTGTGGTGCCCAGGACTGGACACAGTACTCTAGGTGTGGTCATACCAAGGCAGAATAGAACAGGATTATTACTTCTCTTGATCCGGAAAGTATACTTGTCACTTTTTTCCAGGATGATGAGGAACCATTAGTGAACAGACAGTTGGTATGCATGCTGAAGGCAGCTGAGGTGAAGATGTACCCAGGGTTTGTATCCCTTGCTTAGAAAGATAGATAGATAGATAGATAGATAGATAGATAGATAGATAGATAGATAGATGATAGATAGATAGATAGATGATAGATAGATAGATAGATAGATAGATAGATAGATAGATGATAGATAGATAGAGACAGAACAATGAAATTACTGTAACAGCCAAAGGTTAGCTGCTTCTAACTTGTCTCCTACAAAGGAAGATGCATATGAATCTAAGAACCTAGTTGTGTTCTCTCCCCACCCCTTCCAGGTAGCAATTTTCAGTGTTGCTTGGTGCATGGTGAAGACAAATGCTTTTGGAATTAAAGGAAGCAAGCAAATTTTACCCAGGTTCTTGAAAGATTGTTTGCAAGCACACGTGTTGCGAAGTAGCTGTTGGTGATTTCCTTTTTTAGGAGGGGACCCATTTCGCTTTCATCGTGAAGATAGCTGTGCATTGCTATACACCACAAAATAGGAGTCTTTTCCTGGGAAACAACTTCACGGTACGGTACTGCAGCTCATGTGTTTATTGCATCAATGTATTATATCTGTTCCAGATACAGAGTTTTTCAGCCTTGCTTCTATACGTGGAGGGTTTCCATTGGATAATTTTTCAGGTATCAAGTGCACAGACTTGTTGCGCTGAGACCTGAACTTAACCTTGGCTGGATGGTGCTCAGACATAACAGTTGGCC
Source organism: Zootoca vivipara (assembly GCF_963506605.1). Classification (NCBI taxonomy): domain Eukaryota; kingdom Metazoa; phylum Chordata; class Lepidosauria; order Squamata; family Lacertidae; genus Zootoca; species Zootoca vivipara. Next base: position 13,827,199 of record NC_083285.1, read on the forward strand.
ATCTTGCAAGACTACGTTACGTTAATGTAGTTTACATGTTGGGGAAATGCTGTAACATGCACAGATGTTCTTTGATTAATCATTCTCTTTAACGTGGCAAGTCATTGTAGTCCCCATTTAACAGATCATTAAGTTGTAGTGTTCTGATGAGAACAGTGTTCCTTTGCATTTATTTAGTTATCTACCTAATTTATGTTCACACACGACAGATACTGTTGGTAGGTAATGGTGTCATTCCATCTGTTCTGGATATAACTGCACTTTCTTCTGCATCAAGATTGTAGCCTGGGGATTCTGTTATAGATTTGGCCCTTATTGTAGAGGCCGAAGCGTTTTCCATGGCACAAAGTGCCGTTCAACAGCTTAGCTTGGTGTGCCAGATACAACTTCTCCCAAGCAAAGACAGACTTGCAAAAGTTATGCATGTCTTGGTAACTGTGATCCATTAAATATAACACCGGTCCTGAAAGACCTGCATTGGCTCCAGTACATTTCTGAGCACAACTCAAAAAGTTGGTGCTCACCTTTAAAGCCCTAAATGGCCTCGGCCCAGTATACCTGAAAGAGTGTCTCCACCCCTAACGTTCTGCCCGGACACTGAGGTCCAGCTCCAAGGGCCTTCTGGTGGTTCCCTCACTGCGAGGTTACAGGCAAAGGGCCTTCTCGGTGGTGGCACCTGCCCTGTGGAACACCCTCCCACCAGATGTCAAGGAAATAAACAACTATCTGACCCTTAGAAGACATCTGAAGGCAGCCCTGTTTAGTGAAGTTTTTAATGTTTGTAATTTTCTGTCAGGAGCTGCCCAGAGTGGTTGGGGAAACCCAGCCAGATGGGTGAGTATAAATTATTATTATTATTATTATTATTATTATTATTATTATTATTATTATTATTAGCTACCCCTGTTTCAGAACTGTCCTGCTTCTGAGGTGAGGTAAATGGCAACCAGGCGGAGGAGGAAATGATATGGGGTGTCTGCCAGGGAATATCAGCAGGTGCACATTCTTCTAAATTTTAGGTGCCAGATTAAAAGTATATTCTCCAAAGTTTTTAATTAGATGCCATCGCCTCCACTCTGGAACTCCTTGCCCATTGACATTAGGTAGACATCTTCACTGTGCTGTTTTCTTTTTTGTTTTGTTTTAAAAAGCTTTATTTCTTATTCTTTTAAAAAAGTTACATGCATATAAACTACAAGATCAACCAAATCAACGCAAAGAAAACGAACACAAATATAGCTACAAATAATATATACAAAATTATACACCAACACCCCAAGAAAAGGAAAAAAGGCGAAAAAGAAAGTAAAAAGAAAAAGAAGAAGAAAAATAAAATAAAATAAAATAAAGGTAAAAAGGAAATGCATATATGTATATATACATATATTTAAAAAATAAGAATAAAAGAATAAAAGAACTTCCGATTGTTGATATACCGTTCCTCACCATTTTTTATTTTCCCTGTTTTCCTCTTTCTTGTTTTCCCACCCTTTGTGGGTAACTCTTCTCCCATTGCTTCCTCTATCTTCTCTTTAAGCAATCCTTAAATTAACTTAGACAAACTACCAATTCACAATTCAAACCCTCTTTCTTCAGGTGATCCTCCACTGGTTTCCATTCCTTTTGTACTCTCTGTTTTGCTACATTCCTTACGGCCGCTGTCATTTTGTCCAAATTCATATATTCTATCACTTTAACCAATCCTGAATCGAAGGCACCTCCTCCCCTTTCCATTTTTGTGCTATTACTATTCTTGCTGCAGCTCCCGCATACAGTATTACATTTCTCTTCTCTTTAGGAATATTTTCTGGTAGCATGCTTAACAAAAATAGTTCCGTTTTTTTTTCAAATGTTAATTTTAAAATATTTTTTAATTTCTCGTAAATCCTGTTCCAAAATTCTTGTATTTTTCTGCAATGCCACCAGCAATGCATAAATGTACCTATCTTTTCTTTACATTTCCAACATTTGTTGGATCCTGTCTTATATATTTTATGTAATTTTTCCGGAGTTAGGTGCCATCTGTAAAACATTTTTTGCATATTCTCCTTTATTGCCGTGCAAGCTGTAAATCTCATACTTCCATTCCAGAGTCCTTCCCATTGTGTACAATATATAATTCTGCCAATATCTTGTGCCCATTTCACCATTACATTTTTGACTACCTCATCCTTTAAATTCCATTCTAACAAGAATTTATATAATTTAGTAATTTGTTTATCCCCACTTTCAATTAATAATTCCTGTAGTTTTGATTTTCCCTCTTGAAATCCCAATTTTTTATGGCATTGGAAGAGACTCTGGACCTGGCTGTAATGGAGCCAGCTTGCACATTCCTTTTTTACCTCTTCATATGATTTCAATAAATAATCCCCCTCTTCTCTCCTAACTATTTCTTGATATGTTTTCCAATTCCCCTCTTTTTTCCCTCTATTTATGGCTGTCATCTCGAATGGAGAGGCCCACCAGATTAAAAGTATATTCTCGAAGTTTTTAATTAGATGCCATCGCCTCCACTCTGGAACTCCTTGCCCATTGACATTAGGTAGACATCTTCACTGTGCTGTTTTCAATAACTGCTTAAAACCTTCATGTTTAGGCAAGCATACCCAGATATGTAAAGCTGACATGCGTTTTTATATTCTTTTATATAATGTATATTTTTAATTGCTGATACTATTTATATTTTGATTTTATTTTTAGGTCTACTTGTTTTTCATGTCTGACTTTTTATGGATAATTTTAATGCATGTTTTATATTTTTTCTGTAAACCGCTTAAGCCATTCCCCCCCCTTTTAAACAATTAAGCAGTATTCAAATTATGATAAATAAATGTTAAAAAGAGGACACGAGTGGTGCTGTTTGGGCTTGCCAATCGGAAGGTCGGCGGTTCAAAACCCTGCAATGGAGTGAGCTCCTGTTGCTCTGTCCCAACTCTTGCCAACCTAGCACTTCGAAAGCATACCAGTGCAAGTAGATAAACAGGTACCGCTCTGGCGGGAAGGTAAGCGACGTTTCCGTGTGCTGCTCTGGTTTCGCCAGAAGCGGCTTAGTCATGCTGGCCGCATGCCCAGTGCTGGATGACTGTAGGTCACACATAACCATCTCAAGCATTAGCCATTTGCATTGGCAGTAGAGTTCTCTTGATCAGAGCTATGGGGTTGCTGCTGAGGCATCACAGACTCTAAACTGGTTTAAGAGGACCTGTGCTTTCGTAATCAATGACTTACTGCGTCAGAGGCACGAAGTGATCTGAGATCATTCAACTGATAAAGCAAAACAGGTCTGCGCAAAAGCAGCATCATTGCCCTTATTGCAGACACACTTTCCAATACACTGTCTTGCGTCATTATGGCATTTCAAGGTACTTCTGACGTGTGCCCTCAGATTTGTTTCCATAGCCGGACGGTATTTTGATTCCAACAGCTCCATGCTGACCTCGCCTTTCCTTCCAGATGCCTACTTGGAAACCTCAAGGTCCGCTTGTACTGTTCTCATCTGAAAATTAGCTCGATTATTACAAGGTAGTCACTTCTTAGATACATAAGGAATGTTTTGAACATGATACGGATTCCAGAGATGCACTCTGTATCTGACCTGAAAGTTTTATCAGGCAGTGAACAACACCACACAGTTTTACTAAACAGATTTACTCAGAATTAAGTCCCACTGTGTTCAATGGCTCTCCCTCCTTCACGTATTTAGGTTTGCTGCCCTATTCATGTTTTGGAGGATTCAAAACATCAACGTCACAAGGCAGAGGACAAGAAATGAGCAAACTGATAATGAGTATAAAAGGTAAAGGGGCCCCTGACCATCAGGTCCAGTCGTGTCTGACTCTGGGGTTGCGGCGCTCATCTCGCTCTATAGGCCGAGGGAGCCGGCGTTTGTCCGCAGACAGTTTCCGGGTCATGTGGCCAGCATGACAAAGCTGCTTCTGGCGAACCAGAGCAGCGCACGGAAATGCTGTTTCCTTTCCCGCCGGAGCGGTCCCTATTTATCTACTTGCACTTTGATGTGCTTTCGAACTGCTAGGTGGGCAGGAGCTGGGACCGAGCAACGGGAGCTCACCCCGTTGCAGGGATTCGAACTGCTGACCTTCTGATCAGGAAGCCCTAGGCTCTGTGGTTTAACCCACAGCGCCACCTGGGTCCCTCTGATACCACGTCATAAATGAGAAGGCGAATTGTCTCCAGCCATGAGAATGGCTGAGGATATTTTTCAGGCATTTGGTTTTAGCTAATTCTTTGTTAAATTATTCAGCAGAGGCCAACTTGTCTGAGCTATAAATACCATCGGCAGGTTTCGGTAAGGAAATTGAATTGGCATATGTTTGTCAATGCTTTGGAATAGCTGGGGAAATGTTTGAGCCATTCTAGCAAACGTTGCTTTGGGAATCAAATACGTACACCCAGACATGAGAGTTTGGCCAGCATTAATGACATACTTGGCAAACCATGACATTAACTGACGGATAACATTTTCCTTTTTATCCGCCTGCTTTTACAAAATTTGCAATATGAAGAGGACATAATGCAAAGAGCACGCAATGATATCCTTCAAATTATTTCCCCGATGTATTTGCCAACTGGCACACAGAGAAACTTACTGACTGCAGAATGCTGCCCATCAGCAGATTTGCTATGTCAAGAGATGCTGAATATTTGGTTTTCCCCAAATATCCACCGTCAATTTATGCCACAGCTCATTAAGTCTGAGTACCAGAATATATCTTCAGTAAATGTCTTGAGTGGGCTTCGAAGCTATTGGCATTTCCAGGTGAAGGAAGAACATCTCCAGAAGTTGTCTCCATTTTACAGGGTTATCTTGGAAATATAGAGTAAATTGGCTAATAATAATAATAATAATAATAATAATAATAATAATAATAATTTGTACCCAACCCATCTGACTGTGTTGCCTCTGCCACTCTGGGTGGCTTCCAACATAATATACAGAAACACAACAACAACAACAACAACAACAACAACAACAACAACAACAACAACAACAACAGAACATCATACATTAAAATCTGCATCAACTCATAGCCAGCAGTTCACAAAGTGGCTAAGAGAAGTTCCTGGTCTGAACCTTGCTTCTACCATGAAACCAGGCAAGATTCTTGTGGCACCGCAAATGCTACCAATTTAACCAACCATTTTCTCTCAGCCTCAGTCTCCACATCTGCAAAATGGAGAATAGAAATTCTGAACTTATATTACAGAGTTGATGTAAAGGTAAAGGGACCCCCTGACCATTAGGTCCAGTCGTGACCGACTCTGGGGTTGCACGCTCATCTTGCATTATTGGCCGAGGGAGTCGGCATATAGGTTCCAGGTCATGTGGCCAGCATGACAAAGCCGCTTCTGGCAAACCAGAGCAGCACATGGAAACGCCGTTTACCTTCCCGCTGTAGCGGTTCCTATTTATCTACTTGCATTTTGACATGCTTTTGAACTGCTAGGTTGGCAGGAGCTGGGACCAAGCAACGGGAGCTCACCCTGCCGCAGGGATTCGAACCGCCGACCTTCTGATCAGCAAGCCCTAGGCTCAGTGGTTTAACCCACAGTGCCACCTGGGTTCCATGATGTAAAGGTTACAAGTACATAATGCATATGATCTTTTGAACACTCGAAATCACTATACAGTACTGTACAAATGTTTAGTATTAAGATAGGATCAGCATATTATGCGTTTGCTGGGCCTCTTTTTCTTCTGACTGAAGGAGCATATGCAAAAGGCCTACTGTTTTCAAAAGACAGCAGCCCCAAGCCCCACCCTCGCTGGATAAAGAATGGTGCTCTGCCCCCTCCGGCATGTACTGTATCTCGTATTGTTTCATGGGTGTGTTAGCCTAGGAGCCATTTCTTATCTACACACCTGGATTTGGAAGGCAAAAAAATCTGCATAAATCCATGTGGCTTCTAGTACAGTGGTGTTTACAGATCAAGCAATAGCAGAAGCCCAGAGTTGGGGGGGGGGGACCAACACATTCTCTCTTGCACTTACAGACATTGTGGGTTTGCTACAATGAACCTTGAACTAATCCGCCTGCTTCTTTTTGCAAAAGAATCGTTGATTTGCTTTTAATGAGCTCCCGTAAACTGGTATATATTTATCAATGGTGGGCATGGAGAGACCTGTCCCCTCCACTTTTGGTGAATACAATATTCACATCCGAGGTCCAAAGTGCAAAAAAGCAAAAAGCAACAACCAAATAGCTTCCCGTCTGTCTCAAGTTTCCTTTTTTGTTCTTAAAAAACACGTACAAAATAGGCATAGATTGTGCAGTCTCGAGCCAGCTTCAGCCTGTTTCCAAAGCAGTAGCAACACCCACCCACTTTTCTGGGAAACATTAGCAGTGCCAGGGACTCTGTGGAGAAATGCCAAGACAGACTTCCTTTCCACAGATGGGAAAGCAAATGGGCCCCATTGGACTCGCCCTCCTCCTCTAGTAATGGGACACTCCCCCAGGAGGAGAACATATCCCCAACCCTCGGATGAGGAGGGAGAGTTCCGCAAGTCACAATTTCCTGAACTCACAAGTCCCATGGCCAGATTAGATCTATAATCTAATCTTGAAGGAAAAGCTTTTTACAACCCAGACATCAATATGACGGAAGAAAACAAAACAGATAAAAGAGCTAACAGGCCAAGGGAGTGAAAAGGAATGCCCGGGGGGGGGGGTGGATACAAGACTACTGTTCCGCCATCTCTCTGCTATGGCTTCTGTAGGCGCTAACCAGATTTCCGCAGAGATTAATATATTTCCCCCTGTGATCCCACATCAGTCATTAGCCTAGCTGCACAATAAAAAGACTAAAAACTTATACAGATTTGAAAGAAATAAATGGTAGGATTTTGATTATTTGGGACGTGAAGGGAGAAATACAAGCTGCAGAGGAATTCCTGGGATGTTGTTGCTGTTTAGTCGTTTAGTTGAGTCCGACTCTTCGTGACCCCATGGACCAGAGCACACCAGGCACTCCTGTCTTCCACTGCCTCCCGCAGTTTGGTCAGACTCATGTTGGTAGCTTCGAGAACACTGTCCAACCTCTGTCGTCCCCTTCTCCTTGTGCCCTCAACCTTTTTTAACACCAGGGTCTTTTCCAGGGAGTCTTCTCTTCTCATGAGGTGGCCAAAGTATTGGAGCCTTAGCTTCAGGATCTGCCCTTCCAGTGAGCACTCAGGGCTGATTTCCTTAAGAATGGATAGCCTATGCAAAAAACCCCAACAACTTGTCCAAGCTAGGGCCATTAAGAGACAATATAGAGCCACTGAGAGCCATTGGCAATGCAAGAGAACGGTCACCCCCTTTGCCATGAGGTGTGAACAGAAACTAGGGGTTTGGAAGGTTGCCAGGGTAACTAGGTGTGTGGTGACAGGAAAAGAGTGTTTTTAAACAGGGTGTTCTGGGAAGGAGGGGGAAGTACGTTTCCGAGCACAATTCAAAGTGTTGGTGCTGACTTTTAAAGCCCTAAATGGCCTCGGTCCAGTATACCTGAAGGAGCGTCTCCACCCCCATCGTTCTGCCCAGACACTGAGGTCCAGCACCGAGGGCCTTCTGGCGGTTCCCTCATTGCGAGAAGCCATGTTGCAGGGAACCAAGCAGAGGGCCTTCTCGGTGGCGGCGCCTGTCCTGTGGAACACCCTCCTATCAGATGTCAAAGAGAAAAACAGCTACCAGATTTTTAGAAGACATCTGAAGGCAGCCCTGTTTAGGGAGGCTTTTAATGTTTAATTGATTAATTTATTTCATTTTTCTGTTGGAAGCTGCCCAGAGTGGCTGGGGAAACCCAGCCAGATGGGCGGGGTATAAATAATAAATTATTATTATTATAAATAATAAATTATTATTATTAATTATTATAAGAAGAAAGATTGGGATCCATCTTGGGCAGGCTGGCTGCAGGCTGGCTGGGAGAGATTCCTTAGACTCCAGGGCTGCATTGCTGTGCGGTACAAGCCCCTCTTGAAATGATTATGCTGTAAGATCTGGACTCCCTCCATGTAGACTGAAGGTGTAAATAGGCGAATAAACCATATTTCTTAAAGCTATGACAGTCTCCGCTGTGTCTCAATTCTCCAAAGGAATTGAGAACTTGGATGAGTACCTGGAACCCCCTGGAAGTTGGTGGCACCCAGCTTTTGTAACAAAATTATCCTCACATAAAAGATCAACAACATGACCATTTTTCAAACACATACAAAATCCCAGTACAATGACTAATTTGATGCACCATTTACAGATCAGCAGTAAAATGTCTGTTTCAACAATCAAGTTCATGTAACACTGTTCTGATATTTCAAATTCTAAAGTTGTTGTTGTTGGCCTCTGTCTGCCTCAAGAGACAATGGAGTGCGCCTCCGGAATGAAATCAAACTACATAGTGACCTCTCCGGGGTGCAAGCCTGAGCAGTGTATATGGAGGTCCTGGGCTGCCCAGATGACCAGACCCCCCTCTCATTATATAGCATATTATCAAGGTGAGAATTATATTTTTGTAAGGAAGCAGTTTATTAAAAATAAAAATACAGCAAGTTTGAAGCATCGCACCTATTTGGGGAGGAATCGTCGTCTTATTGATGCGAACTGGAATCTGATAACTATTTTTATATATAAAAGCATGTCTTTATTTATTGTGCAAATTATCGTACGACTCCAACAATTATCAACAGCCTATCTATAGCATAGTGGGACAAGAGATGCCGAAGAGCTTGGTGCTGGTGTGGTGCAGTGGTTAGACCTGGGTTTGGGAGACCAGAGTTCAAATCTGCTCAGCTCACTGGGTGACCTTGGGCCAGTCACTGTCTCTCAGCCTAGCTTACCTCACAGGGTTGTGGTGAGGATAAAAGATGAGAAGATCCGGGCACACCACCTTGATTTCTTTGGAGGAGAGATTAGATATATATGCAATAAATAGAATAAATATTATTATTATTAGTCAATATGCATCCCATCCTCCCTTCAAGGTAAGGGAGCTTTGTGACTGAGAGTGAAATGATGCATGAAACATGGGCTTCAGAACACATGCTTACAATTACTGAGTACCCTTCATTTCCCCCAAAAAATGGCACAGAGAGGAAGGGGTTAAGCTACTTTTTAGTAAAGGGAGTAGACAGATGCAATGTAACATGTAGTTTGACCCTGAGTGGAGATGTGAATCCAGCCCTCTCTGATCCAAGTCCCAAACTCTTATCTGGTGACTTGCATCTGTCTCTCTCTCTCTTTCATTATAAACTTGCAGGAGGAATTGAAAAATAATAATATTATTGTTTGCCCAGGCATTGAATGGTGGAAAGATACTGTTCCTGGTAACCTTGAAATTATTAGCTCTGAGGATATGTGTTTGAAAGATATTTTAAGTTGTTTGAAAGTTGTTTTAACTTGTTATGTTTTAAATATGATTTTAGATGTTTTAAATTGTTTGTAAAAAATGCTTTTATTCTATTCTTGTTTTGTCACTTTGATGTTGGCCACACTGGGCTCCCTTGGGAGGAAGGGTGGGGGGTATTAATTAATTAACTAATTAATTCTACCATTCTCCACCAGCTGCCCAGTGTAAGGTATCCAGCTCTGCCAATGCAAACATGAAGGAAGTGGGCAGAGATCAATCCTCCCTCCGTAATAACGAGTTGATTTTTAACTCGAAGCTGCTTATTATTAATTTTTCTCCAATGGGTCTTCTCTTCTTCTGCTCCCCCCCTCCCTAGTTCTTCAGGGGCACCATTTCAGTATTTGTGGAATAATAATAATAATAATAATAATAATAATAATAATAATAATAAATGTATACCCCGCCCACTCTTCTCCCTGCATTATTGGAAGGTTCCTCCACTCTGATGGGCGAGCAATATCTTTGCATACTCGATTTAACATAAAGACAGTGTCTCCGAGCATGAGAGCAGTGCTTTTCTCCACTAGGTACAACCATAATTTTAACTGCCCTAAAGCAAGTCAAAACAAAACAAAATAGCACATCCAACTCCCCTCCCCAACTTTTCAGTTTCCTGTCCTGGCAACTGACCAGGAAGACAAACAACTTTACAAGCAAGTCCCTTGTGTGAGATAGCCAAAGCGTATGCATTAGCAAAGCCTCTTGTTCTCTTAACATTTAGCTGCTTGATTTAGAGTTTATGCAGCTTGAAAGACTGCGTTTGCACATCCACCGACAGAAGCTGGTTCGACACAGTTAATCCCTTTGTTGACTTTGCACTGTTTACTGGAACAAGCATGGCGGGAGGAGTCAGTGTGTCATGAAGGCATGACTGGACTGGTGGTAAAGCTGGTCTAGATAAGTTGGTCAACTCCTGACCACACAAGCAATCCCATACAGCTGAAGATTTCTCTTCTGGGTGCCTGTAAAATACAATTAAGCTTGTCCTTAAAATTCAATCTCTGACTGCAGTCCTGAAAACAATTGGCACTTACTTCTTGGGGAAGGGGGGTGATCTAGATGAGGCACTAAGGGCTGAACAGGGCAATATGTTAATTGCGTGGGTGCAATTAGTATGTTGTAAACAAAATCTGCCCTTTTCCCCTTATGGGGTATCCAAGAGCCCATATAGAGTCCTTAAGTGGGTTCCCTATCAGTAGGAGAAAATAACAGAGGCCAACCAGAGAATATTGAGAAGCAAAGCAGCTGGTAAGCCTGGTCTTTATTAACACTAAATAAAAAAATTCCTTCCAGTAGCACCTTAGAGACCAACTAAGTTTGTCATTTGTATGATCTTTCGTATTTAAACCCTTGCAACAGGGTGCTCCCCACACATGCAGGAGAGAGGACACAGGACAAGCCCTTATATAGACTTTTGAGCTGCCCACCCTGGAGCCCAAGACCACCACCCCAATACATTATACCTACATCACAGAAAAGGCGGTCTACAACAGAAATACATCACAGGGGGCGGTCTAAAACAGTATCCTTAGTGTGTTGTTTATCTCCTGTCTGCCAAGTTACCTGATTGCATTACCTGGGTTTTGGCCACTCTTTTGTTATTGTAACTACTTAATTCCTGAATCCAGGTCACAGGTCACAGACTCACCCTGTTCGTATCTTAAATGTGCCCTTGAGGCAGGATTTGTGAACAAAGAGACAATAGGGAGGCTTCCCATTTGCCAGTGTGGTGTAGTGGTTAAGAGAGGTAGACTTGTAATCTGGGGAACCGGGTTCGCGTCTCCGCTCCTCCACATGCAGCTGCTGGGTGACCTTGGACTAGTCACACTTCTCTGAAGTCTCTCAGCCCCACCCACCTCACAGGGTGTCTGTTGTGGGGGAGGAGGGGAAAGGAGATTGTTAGCCGCTTTGAGACTCCTTCGTTTAGTGATAAAACGGGATATCAAATCCAAACTCCTCTTCTTCTTCTTCTTCTTCTTCTTCTTCTTCTTCTTCGACCTTGCAGAGAAATATTTGAGGTCAATTTGGGGAGAGACAAAATGGTTTCAAGACTTTTTTTTGTGGGTTTCAGACATGTGGTTCATATTTTTATGTATGTGTTTGCTTGGTACATTTATGAACATTTATTATATATATGACCTTAAAATTCTTCTTATAACAATATATTAATTTTTTTTATTTGCTTTTAGTAGACATTTTAACCAGTGCTTTTTTCTGGGGGGTACTCAAGTATATCAGTACCAGCACTTTTTTTCTAGAAGAAAAGCACTGGGTGTTCTTCTTGTTGTTTTTGGAGGAATTGAAGCCTTTTTGGTTTATTTTAAGAAATACTATAGCATGAAGAATCCATGAGCAGGTTTCAAACTATAAGCATCAGAAAGAATTAAAGATTATTGTGTTGTGACAATGTTAAAAAAGAGGAAAGACAGGGTGCAGCAAAATGGGAGATAAGATAAACATCACGGAAAATGGGAAGGGAAGTTGACAATATAAAAGATTTTTTTAAAAAAAAATGCATTGGAATTTTATGTGATTTTTTGATATATACTCTCTCTCTCTGTGTGTGTGTGTGTGTACTTATTACAAGTGTGGCACTTGCTGTAACAACTTCATGGTGAGTACCGGCACCCTTTTGATCTTCTCAAAGAAAAGCACTGGTTTTGACATCAAAAATAGCCATGGGAGGATGAATCAGTAATGGAAGGGGCTTTGACTAGACCCCAAAGCTGTGATCCCAATCAAAATCATTCCTTGTTCATCACTCTAGAAGGGAAACTTCCAGTTGCATTAGGGTGGTCACCCACGCATTGCCACTGGACACTGATTTGTATGAAGTTTGCATAATGATTTATATTTATAGGTGTGGATTTAGAAATAATTACTTATAGTTTGAATAGAAATACAATACATCTCAGCATAGTGGGGAAGACTGTGTTGGGGCGAACCTATCTGCTGTTCAGGTGCTGAATGTTGACGGGCAACTTCAAGGCCTCTGCTCTCTGTTATTATGGTGCTTTATCTTTCAAAGAGCCCTTCAAACAGAGGGCTGTTGTCTGTGAAACAGTGTACATGACCACTCGATAAGTGGCACCCAAGCTTTCATGGAACCTTAATCAGTCTCCACACCCTGCCCTGCTCTCTAAACTTTAAAAACTGTGCACATCAATTGCATTTACACAACTCATGTTTCGTCTTGGTTAGCTCTTGGTCTTACACATGCAGTTGTAGGTGGCAAAACTAAACACAGTTCGGTTGTTTATTTCACAAAATGAATACACTATTCAAATCCAGTTGGAATCAATGGAGCATAAAGGAGTCTGTGTGCAAGATGCCAGCCTCGTGTCTCAACCTAAGTAAGATCTTCCTTACATGTATGTCTGGATCAGTGGTAACCAACACAGTTCTCTCCAGATGGTGCATTCCAGTGTCCATTATCCCTTGATAATTAGCGATACCGGCTGGAGCTGACAGAAGTTGGAGTCCAACAGCATTTGGAGGGCATTGATTGTGTGTTGACTACCCCTGGCCTAGATGGACGGGGAATTGCGCATGCCCAAAAGGTGCTACACATACAGTTTCTGTGTTTGGCCCTGCGTACCTGAAGAAGTGTTGCCACCTCCATCGCTCAGCCCAGACACTGAGGTCCAGCTCCGAGGGCCTTCTGGTGGTTCCCTCACTGAGAGAAGTGAAGTTACAGGGAACCAGGCAGAGGGCCTTCTCGGTAGTGGCACCCGCCCTGTGGAACACTCTCCCATCACATGTCAAAGAGATGAGTAACTATATAACCTTTAGGAGACATCTGAAGGCAGCCCTGTATATGGAAGTTTTTAATGTTTGATGTCTTACTGTGTTTTAATAAAATTTTAAAAAATCATTCCAGTAGCACCTTAGAGACCAATTAAGTTTGTCATAGGTATGAGCTTTCGTGTGCATGCACACTTCATCAGATACACTGAAACCAGAAGTCACCAGACCCTATATATAGTCAGAGGGTGGGGAGGGGTATTACTCAGAAGGGTGGTGGGAATGGGTGATTGGCTGATAGGAGTGGTAAACCTGTTGATGACTGTTAACGACTGTTAATGACTGCAATTGGTCTTGCAGGAAAAAGCAATGGGTGAGGTGCTAAAGAAAGCTTTATCATGTATAATGAGATAAGAATCCAGTGTCCTTATTCAGACCAGGTGGCTCCATGGTTTTAAGCTTGGTAATAAGTTGCAATTGAGCAACTTCTCTTTCCAGTCTGTTTCTGAATTTTTTTCTGTAATATAACAGCTACTTTGAGATCTTGTATAGAATGTCCTGGGAGATTGAAGTGTTCTCCTACTGGTTACTCTGTCTTGTGATTCCTGATGTCAGATTTATGTCCATTTATCCTTGGTTTGGCCTGTTTGTGTTTTAATGTTCTGTTGGAAGCCACCCAGAGTGGACTCACCACAAATATCTCCCTTGGTTATATTATAATGGCAGTGGCACCCACCTGAGAGGTGCTGGAACTGAGTTCCAGTGAGTTCTGGCTGAAAAAAGCCATTATTATTATTATTATTATTATTATTATTATTATTAGGCATAGTGGTGAGGAGAACAGGAAGACTGGCTGAGGCCTTCATGCTTATCCAGCCATTACAGGGCCCCAGTATCGAATAAAGACCAACACCGACTGCTATCAGTATATTTTATTGCTATTTGATGTTACCACAACATCAGGCAAACCCCATATTCAGGCTTCCGCTTTCGCTCCTGTGTGCAACACTGAAACAAATCTATTGAATTGTCAAAGCTTTCTTCTTTGTAACATCTATCATGACAATTAAGCTTTCTGTTTGCTCACAGCTCATCTTTAACAACGTAGCGCATCAGGATCAGTACAAGATTTGAGTGTACCCAATTAAATACAAAATGAGATGATTGTGCAGAATATGGTTTAGAAGCATAGTTTGCCAAATTCAGTACAGTACACTATATAGTGGGGGAAACATCCATTAGCAAAGGTTTGCAGCAGTTAAAGTCACAGAAATCATACCAGGAAAAATAATTATTGGTTCCCTTAAGGCAAAATGGCATACTGCTAACTTGAACAGAAGAACACATTATAAGCCAAAAGAACTCATGAGAACAAATTAGTGGCTGGGCAAGATGGCTGAAGTGGATCATAAATCTGAGGATTTTTCAAACTGATCTGATCACATGTCATCGATTACCGTGGAGGTTGACTTTGAAGGACCATGACGTTTGTTTAACAAGTCTAGAAGTTAACTTGTACTAGTTTCTAATGAAGGTCAATGCAGATTGCAATCAACTTCAAAGCTGCCAGGTAAAATAGCAACATGCTTACATCCTGCCTCTAATCATTAAGTGCATGATGAGTGTGGGGAACTGCCACAGTGTAATGTAGGCCGCATTCAGATATCACAATAATCCATAGTTTAGTGTGACATAAACAGGCCGAAATGAGCTTGGAGTTTTATAGCTTCAAGTTGGGCTTCTTTCGAAGAAACCACAATTTACCAGTAGATTCCCCCTTGTATATACTTTTATTTATTTCCCCCTTCTTCTTCTTCTTCTTCTTCTTCTTCTTCTTCTTCTTCTTCTTCTTCTTCTTCTTCTTCTTCTTCGACAAAGTAATAATAAAAAATAAATAAGAATAAAAATGTGCACCCACCACCGAGACCATTCCATTGTAACTATCCAACCTCCCAAAATTTCAACACCTCTTGCAATGGTTTGACCCCTTTCCATTTTGACAGTATAAATTCTATAAACATCCTCCATATCTCCTCAAAATAATTTCTCCTGCATATTCCCCATCTTACCTTAACGGCACATGTTAATTTATCATTAATAGCTATATCCCACACTTCTTTATACCATTCTTCCATTTTATATTCTGCTTGCCCTTTCCACTTCCTTGCTATTATAATTCATGCAGCTGTCAATAAATTTGTGAGCAAGTCCTTCCTAGCCTGCGAACTTTCCACCCCACCGTAAATTGATAATAACGCTATCTCAGGATTTCCGGTCAGCTTTAACTCAGTGATTTCTGTTATCTCATTAAACACACCTTGCCCCAAAAGATTGTACACATTTACACCCCCACCACATGTGGACACGATTCCCTGTTTTACTGGCATCCCCTCCAACATAACATCAAATATTCCTTGTTTAGAAACCACAATTTAGATTTTACATGGTTGTTTGTTTCAGGTGACATGACACAAGAAGATGCAGCTGAGTAAAAGAGGAAGCAAAAGTTTCCAGAGTCCTCCTCACAGCCATGCAGGCAGGAGTAAGAGAAGGAATGAGGGTGGGTGGGTGCATGCAAGCATGAAGCTCACCAAGACTTGTTTGTTTGTTACATTTATATACCATCCTTTATCTTCCAAGGATTTCAAAGTGGTGTACATGGTTCTCCTCTACATTTCATCCGTACAACAACCCTGTCAGGTAGGTAAGGCTGAGAGGTAGTGACTGGCCCAAGGTCACCCAGTGAGCTTCATGGCTGAGTGGGGATTTGAACCCTGGTCTCCTAGGTCCTAGTCCAACCCTCTAACCATTACGCCACACTGGTTGAGTCTTACTCATGGTTCAGTGCAGAAGTGTGCACAAATGGCCTTTCAGATTCTCTGTCTTATTTGTGGGCGGAGGAACCATTTAACGAACTTTATTCAGAGAAATTTGCTTCTCAAATGATGGGGCACGCTATTCGCAGTAGCAGGAACACAGCTTTCCCCCACATGCTTACCACTGCAAGTAGCAGCAGCATCAAGAGTGTTGGTAGTCTGGCCCCCATTTTGCATTTTGCCCTAGAATTAGCGCTGTTCCCAGAGCGTTGTGAGGGGAAAATGGCAGCTACCACACAACCAAGTAACAACAACAACAACAACAACAACAGATACTTTTCTGAGAGAATTCTGGAAATAGGGAGTGAGGGAGAAAAAAGAAACATCTCGTACATTTTCTCCAAAAAATGTCTTCTGAAAAATGTCAGCTAACTAATTTCGTATGGTATCCAAACATGTTGTTTCTCACACACTTTACTTCCTTGCAATCTGCTCCCAACATTAACCCCTCTGGTGCGCTCTCGTACCAATAATGAGTCCCATGGTTTGAAAAACAACCATCACATTTAGGCTGCAGGGAGGAGAAGGAAGTCGTCAGGGGAGGATTCCACCTAACTCAGGAATGGGGGGTGGGAACCGGGCCCTCCAGGGATTGCTGAATTGCAACTCCCATCATGCCTGATCATTGGCCCTGCTTTCTGGGGTTGGTGGGAGCTGGAGTCTGGGGAGCCAACATCTGGAGGGCCCAAAGTTTCCACATTTCTAATTTTCTGTATGTATCTCCCTATATCACACCTTGAATATGTCCCGCACTGAACTTGCATATATCCCACTACAGTGGTACCTCGGTTTACAAACACAATTGGTTCCGGAAGTCTGTACTTAACCTGAAGTGTACTTAACCTGAAGCAAACTTTCCCATTGAAAGTAATGGAAAGTGGATTAATCTGTTCCAGACGGGTCCGCGGAGTACTCAACCTGAACTTAACCCGTACTTAACCCGAGGTATGAGTGTAATTGGTTCCGAAAGTCCGTACTTAACCTGAATTGGTTTCGGAAGTCCGTACTTAACCTGAAGCGTGCTTAACCTGAAGTGAACTTTCCCATGGAAAGTAATGGAAAGTGGATTAATCCGTTCCAGACAGGTCCGCAGAGTACTTAAACTGAAAATACTCAAACTGAGGCATACTTAAACCGAGGTATAACTTGTATGCCTCAAATACAACACCAATGGAAATCTGTCCATGTATTCAAGAGAACCCCTAAGTTGTAATACTAAAGTAGGTGCTGTACATGCGTGTGTGACGGCCTCAAGTATATGTCATAACATTTTTTTGATCCTTCACCATGACTCAACGATGTTGGCATAAACCGAATTGGCTTTCTACTTAGGAGGGTGTAGGAATGCTTCTTTTGCCTCGTGAAGGATGTTGCTTTAATGCCTTATCTGTACTGGGAGAATGTGACACACACAAAGCCAATGCATATTTTTAGGCTCCAGGTGGCAGGGAGCTAACAAGCTGACCAATTAAATGTATTGTGAAATGTATCATTGATAGTTTCTGTGTTGTTTGTAAAACGATTTGCTGAAGTGTGATTACGATCCCAGACTTCCTCCTTGGCATCTCATCTTCTTCACCACAGGTTTCACCCGACAACTTTTTCACATGATGGGACTGAGCATATTATTATGAAGTCCACATGAAGGCCGTTGGATGTGGCTCATGGAGGTTTACCACGAAGCAGAATCTAGGTTACATCATCAATTAGCCAAAAGTGATTTCATTGGCATCCTCCCATACTTCTTTCTTTATTGAGAGAACATGACTGGTCATAATATCTTTTGGCTTTTGCTATGACAAGCTAGATGTCACAAGGCTAAACGTCGGACCACATTGGACTAGTCACACTAAGCTCCATTTGCATGCAAATTGTTGGCACTAAAGTTGACATTTTAGTGGCTTACCAGCAAGTAGGCTAGCAGAGAGCAAGGAAAAAAATTATCTATATTCATAGAAGGAAAGCCGGACAGGTAGGAGTCTAACTGGTGTTGTGACTAGGGATGGATGAACCTGTTAAATTTTGGCCCATCCCAGTTCTTAGAGGGCACAGCACTAAGTTTATCCCATCCCATTTCCAGGCAGATTTTTAGTGGGAAACGCTTTTAAAATCCACAGACAAACACACATCTAAAAATACTTACAAGTTACAAGGTGGTTGGAGGGTTGCGTGTTGCCTCTGCCCTGCTCCATCCTCCCCACTACAAAACTTCAGAAACTATATATCCAGACCCTCAAAGTTTGTGGCTTCTCCCTCCCAGGAGTGCTCGGAATTAATGATGTTCCATTGCTCACAGTGGGAACTGTACCAGAGAGGCAGCCAACTTTTGGCAAGAAGCCCTGCAGGCTAGTTGCTTAGGGTGGATGAAACTTACTTCAATATCATCCACTGCAGCTGGGGGAGCTGCAGGACAGTTTGCATGGCATGTGCACCACAAATTTGCCCACTCATAGCCCCTCAGCTGCCTCACTCTGCCTAATGGTAGGATCAGCCTTCCTGTCTTTTCCTTCGGCACGAATACAAGGAGACTGGAAGCTTTGACTTCTCATTCACTACAGTGTACAAGATCTCAAAGCGGCTGTTTATTACAGAAAAAATTTCAGGAACAGACTGGAAAGAGAAGTTGCTGAATTGCAACTCATTAGCAAGCTTAAAACCATGGAGCCACCTGGAATGAACAGAGACATAGGATTCTTACCTCATTATACATGATCAAGCTTTCCTTAGCACCTCAGCCCTTGCTCCCCCCCCACCCCGCAAGACCAATTGCAGTCATTAACCGTCGTTAACAGTCATCAACAGGTTTACCACTCCTATCAGCCCATCACCCATTCCCATCACCCCACCCCCACCCTCTGAATATACATAAGGGTCTGGCTACTTCTGTTTCAGTGTATCTGATGAAGTGGGCATGCACACGAAAGCTCATACCAAAATAAAAACTTAGTTGGTCTTTAAGCTGCTACTGAAGGAATTTTTTTTATTTTATCTAAACTGCAGTTAACCTTAAAGCTTCATCACACATGGCTTGAAGTTGGTATGTTGTGAACAAACCATAGTTGAGATTAACCATAATGTCATTTATCATTTAGTCATCTATATTTGTTTTAAAAGTTTTGCTGATATCGCTTGTTTTTTATTGATAGTTGTTTTATGTACGCCACTGAAAGAGTGAATTTCTGATTAAGTGGCCTATAATTTATCCTAAATAAATAGATTAAAGTAAAGCTGCCAAACTCCTCCCTGCAAGCATGGGGAAACCCAGCCAGATGGGCAGGGTATAAATAATAATAAATTATTATTATAAATTACAATTATTATTATGCTGGATGCAGAGAGGAGAAGGAATGAGGGAGTGCCTAAGTCTGAACCTCTCCTAGGTTTGTTCCTGTACCAATGCAGCCGCCATGTGAACTAGCAGTCCTGTTGCTCTTAGAATAATGCTCCCTCACACAACTCTGAACAAAATGGTGCAATTGTGATTGCACAAAAAGAATGCCATCCTTCTCAGATCTTTTGTGGTTGTTGTACTTACCAGTGCACAATCTATTTTTATTTTGAATTGCAACTTTCAAACATCTGTATGCCACTGTTTTCCTCTCCCTTTGCATCCTGTAGTATCTTTTCAAAGGCTAAATAATCCAAGAACATTACTAAATTAGCAGAAACAAGACCCTAGGTTGTGAGTTGTACAAGCTAAATATCTAAAGAATGCAGAGCGGATCATTCATCTTATTGAACATGAGGACAGCCAAGACATTAAAAAAAAACCACCATAAGATCTTGTGTATTTTAAAAACTGACAATAGTTATTTCAGTAAAAAAGAAAGTGTGAAACTAAGAGATTTGCTTTTGTTTTTAATAATTTAGAGTGAAATTCAGTAGTGTTTTCTGCCACTATGAACACTGTTGGAGGAATGGCTTCCTATTCCTTCCTACTCAGGGCCGTCTTAAGCATAGCTGGCGCCCTGGCGCCCCCCACATCTTCTCGAGGAAGCTGAGGGACACTCCCCCCGGAACAGATTTGGAGAGACCATGAGGGGCCGCAGGGGGGAGAGAGAAAGGGGAAGCTCCATCTCATCTTATATTGGCCCAATGATCCATTCTGTTTCAGAACGTTTGCAGTGCAAAGACATTATTACATGTCTTTAGGCACCAGATGAAAACCTTCCTCTTTAATCCAGGCCTTTGGTCATTAAATAATCTATGCCCTGCTATTATTATGCTGTGTGTTCTTATGCTGTGCATTATGTTATTACAGTCGTACCTCCATTTACGTAACCCTCTGGTTACGTAAACTTTGGGATGCATGCGCGGCAAACCCGGAAGTATTTTACTGGGTTTCGCCCTGCGTGCATGCGCAGAAGCAGTCCTCAGGTTGTAGAATCCTCAGGATCCCACCGCACCTCTGGAACGGATCCCATCTGTGACCGGAGGTACAACTGTATTATTATTATGCTGCGTAAATTATGTTCTTAATGTTGTACACAGCCCTTGGATTTTTGGATAATGGGTGATAAATTGAATGAATGAATGAATGAATGAATGAATCAATCAATCAATCAATCAGTACATGACATTCATAATCTTAGCATTCCTGTCAGGAAAACTTGTGAAAAGAATGTCAGTTTCAATGTCACACTGCGTCACTTCAGCAGCAAAGTGTGACACCACACACTACAGTTTCTGACAAGGTATGTGTATTCTGACGCTACTCTTGGCCAAATGAGTAAGTTTTTCCTACCCACACCCATTCCTCTTCAGTCACACCAGTGTCACAGATGACTCATTCTTCTTTTGCGCAGAACAATTCCAATTGCACACATGTAATTTTGGAATTCACATAATTGCATCCAAGGGAGGATCCTGTAAACAGATTTCCCTACGGAGTTCCTCTGAATCAAAGATGGGGATTATCTGTGGATGAGAATATTGCTTCACATCTGGAGCTTGGAAGAAAGAAATCATAGGAAGCATTACACTGTGATAGTCCACAACCTTTCCCACCAGAGAACGACAGTATATTCTGTTCCTATGGAAAATATCTCTGGGCTTAGTGTAAACCAAGTAAATCCACAGTTGACTGAAGCAATATGCTTATTTGGACCGCTATTATTCCCTAACCTGTCCCCAGAATCCCAAACAAAATGGTCATCCAGGTTTTCCATGCTTTTAGGTTATTTCTAATTAAAACACCTTTGGCTGAGGTACCGTAGGTAGTCTAAGACCACAACCCTAGTCATGCTTACTCAGTAGTAAGTCCTATTAAATTCTGTGGTGCTTACTCTCGGGTAACTGGTGTTACCTGATTGGAACCTAAGTTTGTAGATTAACCCCATGTGATCTGATGACTGCTTTTTCTAATGGGAATTCTGGTGGTATAGGTTTGGTTTTTTTTAAAGAAAACCTTACAGAAATCAAAATTATCTTAAGATATTTGCACCGTGGTTAAGATAATATACTATGATAAAATGTCCTTCCTTGAACCAAAATGAATGGTTGATTTTTTTACACTGTATTGTTTTAAACTTTTATTGTAAGCCACCCAGAGGCCTTTAACGATTGGGTGTCATATGACTGTAAATAAATAAGTATTAACATTAATAATAGTTAACATCTGTACAGTGTTTTCAAGTGTTCAAGGTGCTCTGTATGCATTATCTAGTTGCAATCCTTATAACAAGCCCTGTAATGTGGGTCAGTATTATTATCCGCCATATTCAATATTGCTGGGGGGATGGGGGACGGACCACCTGAATTCAAGGATGAAACTGGATCCAGAGACTTGCTAATCCAGACCTCAGCTGATCCACTATGCCCATAACTTGTTTCCATGCAGCCAGGTTCCATGTTCACAAGAAGATCTGGGCATGAAGAATAAAATTTTATCTGCAGAATCCCCATTTGTCCATGAAACTTGCTGGGTAACCCTGGAACAGTCTCTTTTCTTTCAGCTAACTGAACTCATAGAATCATAGAATAGAATCATAGAGTTGGAAGAGACCACAAGGGCCATCCAGTCCAACCCCCTGCCAAGCAGGAAACACCATCAAAGCATTCCTGACAGATGGCTGTCAAGCCTCTGCTTAAAGACCTCCAAAGAAGGAGACTCCACCACACTCCTTGGCAGCAAATTCCACTGCCGAACAGCTCAAAGGGTTCTTGAGAGGGCAAAACTTTTGTAACAGCTTTTGACAGTTTGTCATTTATGCATTTATGCATTATGGGGGGCAGAATCTCAGTTTTAGACAGAGATTTGGTCTAGGTTTAATCTAGAAGTCTGTTATATAGTTTTCGCAAATGTGAGAGATCGTAATTGCACAATCCAAAACTAGCTATTGCTTTTTTTGTCTTAATCTACACAGACTTCCCAAAAAGAAAAAAAGGCCTCTTATTTATCTTATTGTGCCTTATTACATCATCACCGGCCTTTTGTCAGGGCTGCCAGCTTTTGATCTAGAAAATTTTCCTTTACAGATATTTCCACACTGTATCCAGCTCCACCCTGGAAGCCCTTGTCCAAACATGTCCATAATAGTTAAGGAAAACTGGCTTTTATTTTTCATTAAAAATGTACGGTAGAGCCTGACATCATGCAGAAACAATCTACACTTCCTAGTACTGTGGCAGGGCAGAAAGAGGCATTATGCTATGTTCTAAAAGAGCAATCTAAGGGAATCTGTCTTTTCATGTGGCTGCCAGTGATCCAACACACACACACACACACACACACACACACACACACACACACACACACACCAAGCCTCAGTTGCCCTGCATACTAACTCTCAACAGCCCAACGGATCCATGTTTTTGCTTGCACTGCATATGTATTTTAATTATTTTTGTATTTTCATTTTATGAAGACCACCTGTTAAGGGTGGTTTATAAACTTATATATAAACATAAAACATATACTATACAATAAATGGAATAAATAGGCATGTTAATATGTAAATTCATGAATACTACCAAGAGCTGTGGTTTGGATTTCTTCTTCTTCAAACCAAACAAACACATTCTTGTAATTAGGCTATCCTATCTGAATCCCAGTTTAACATCAGGTTTTAGAGTGACCGTTTGTCCCTTCTGGAATTTGCACATTATTCGCAAATGCCTCATTTAGGCTGCCTAAAAGCTTCACCAAGTGGTCATCAGTACAGGCATCATAGCTGACCACAGCATGCCATGTGTCCACACCTCAACTGACAGTCATCTCTTCCAACAAAAACCCACCAGCCTATGACTGGCGCCTCCACTGCTCACCAAACTCTAGGATGAGGGATCTTCGCAAAGTTGCACTACCGCCATCCCATAGAAAAGCTGAAGTCAAAGAGACAAACAACTCTAGAAAAGGTGAAATTGCTGGCTCACTGACCCAGCATCTTCTCCACAGCAAGGATGCAAGCAGGAGGAAGGGGTACTCATAGACGCTCTACCTAGCTGTGTCAGCCTGGGAAGAGGAGATGAGGTCCCAAAAGCCAGAGAGGAAGGCATGGAGGGTTGCATTTGGCCTGAGGCTCCATGCCACTGAACTAAACATTTCATAAATGCTGCTGCCAATGTTGTGTGGGGTTCACAGGATTCTTGTGGGTTTTGCTTTAAAGGTATGGTGTGTACACAAGCCTCAGAAACCACAAATTGGGCTTGACTCCCAATTAGACTGCTGGTCAAGGAAACCCTCCTCCTGCTCTCCCTTCAGCTGTTCAGCATAATGAACTGATCTGGGTCTCATCCACACCACACATTTAAAGCCCTCTTATACCCTGGGAACTGTAGTTTGTTAAACATGCTAAGCAATGTTAGAAGTTTCCTGGATTCCTGCGTGTGTGAGGAGGAGAGTCGTGACTTTGAAGCTCACATAAGAATGCTTTGAATGGGTGGTGCGATCCCGCACCAGAATGAGGATAAAGTGCTGTGCCAAACATATAAAGCACTGGAAATCCATCTGCGATGGGTGAAGTGCTACGAGGGCGTGAGTGACAGAAGCACCAGAAATTATGGCCGAAATATGGCTTTGGAATGGCCTGCCATTTTAATGGCCTACCATCCCTCACAGCCTCTTTTGTCAACCCTGTGATCATGCCAATTGGCTGGTTGCTTTTAGCACGCCAACACTTGTAACTCATTTTCTAAAGCGCTTTCTGGAGGTTGGCAGGCACACTAAGGAGTTTGTGCTTCCTGATTTACTGATTATAATTCCGCTGAACATACAGATATATTTGTGGCATTTCCTCTGTAGGCCCTCGAGAAATGAGGAACACACAACGCCCAAGTCGCTTACTAAGGGAAGCGAAAGCCGAAAAATCCACTAATAAAAACATTCTCAAGAATAAATCTTACTTGTTTTGTACTCCATCAAGTGACTAAATTAGGCTGTGCCAAGAGAGACCAAGGCCTGTGCTTTGGACGACTGATTGTCAATAGAGAGAACTCTGGGAAAAATACTGCCTTCAACTACATTATTGTTCCTTCAGCCCCTCGCAGTGCAAAACCATTGTGCCTTGCAGAGATGAACAAATCTGTCAATTTGGATTTCTCTTAGGTTGTAATTTTTTCAGCCTTGGGTTTGGTTCAACCAATTTCCAAGTAAGTTTTCATTAATGTAAAAAGAAAAAGAAAATGGTTTGCATGAAATCCATACACATTTTCAATATAGACGTATATACTCCCAATATACACATTTTTGCACACAATTTTGCCTAGCATTTTGCAAGTAATTTTCTTTAGATTCTGCTGGAACATAAAGCCTGAGCACACTTGTGGGAAAAGTCCTCTCCAGCATGGGACCCACTCCAACTTGGGTGGGGAAAATGAAGTTCAACAGCACCAGATCTTTAAACTAGGCTGGGAAACAAATCGGGCTGTTATTGGACTACAACTCCCATCATCCCTAGATAGCAGGACCCGTTGTCAGGGAAATTCTGCTCTAGGATATAAGTGGGAAACCTATTGCTTGCCAGATGTTGTTGGACTACAGCTCTCATCATCTCTGACTATTGGATTTGCTGGCTGGTGCTGATGGAACTTGGAGTCCAACAACATCTGGAGTCACAGGTTTTCTACCCCTTATCTAGGAAAAGCTCGCAAGTCCAAGAGTATACCACCCAAAGTGGTTGAATGATGCCACTTTGCAAATTGTAAACCTAGATCAATAAGCTCTTCCACCAACCAACAGTACACCTACCACATCTGGATCAAGCCTCACTTTGTGTGCCTACATCTGACCTTTCACTGGCCCCAGGCACCATTATGGAACCTTTACTGCCTACTTTGGATTGGAGAGTAAGGAGATAAAGTGTTGAGAGTACCCAAAATAAATGCATAATCTTACCAAACATTCATGTAGATGTTAAGTAATGTGGGAGACAAGACTGAAACTTGTGGATTCCAATAATAATAATAATAAATTATTTATACCCCACCCATCTGGCTGGGTTTCCCCAGTCACTCTGGGCAGCTCCCAACAGAATATTAAAAACATGATAAAACATCAAACATTAAAAACTTCCCTAAAGAGGGTTGCCTTCAGATGTCTTCTAAAAGTCAGGTAGTTGTTTATTTCCTGGACATCTGGTGGGAGGGTGTTCCACAGGGCAGGTGCCACTACCGAGAAGGCCCTTTGCCTGGTCCCCTGTAACCTCACTTCTCGCAGGGAGGGAACCACCAGAAGGCCCTCCGAACTGGACCTCAGTGTCCGGGCAGAACGTAGGGGTGGAGACGCTCCTTCAGGTATACTGGGTCAAGGCTGTTTAGGGCTTTAAAGGTCAGAGCCAACACTTTGAGTTGTGCTCAGAAACGTACTGGGAGCCAATGTAGGTCTTTCAGGACCGGTGTTATGTGGTCTCGGCGGCCGCTCCCAGTCACCAGTCTAGCTGCCGCATTCCGGATTAGTTGTAGTTTCCGGGTCACCTTCAAAGGTAGCCCCACGTAGAGCACGTTGCAGTAGTCCAAGCGGGAGATAACTAGAGCATGCACCACTCTGGCGAGACAGTCTGCGGGCAGGTGGGGTCTCAGCCTGCATACCAGATGGAGCCAGTAGACAGCTGCCCTGGACACAGAATATTTGTCACTGGTGCTATCAAAATTTGCTGATAGATACAGGATGATGCATCCCCCCTCTTTTTCTCCTTGCGTAACCATTCACCAGGGTTGACCAAGGCTATTTCAGCTGCAAAGCTAGGCTGCAACCAGATGGGAAAGGATTCAGATAATCAATTTCAGTAGTGCAGCAGGAGGGGAATACTTGAAAGGTGAAGGAAGGCATGGGCCTTAAGGTGGTGCTAGAAATCATTCGTTTATTTAATGTAGAATACCCAGTTTTCCATTCTTTATATGAAGGTCAGGTTTTTTATTATTACTATTCATTTTTAAACGGAATTTTAATATGTAATTTGTTTTAGTGCCCTGCTGTCAAAGCACCTTGGATGTTTTTCATAAAATTAATTGCTGCCTTTGAGCACAAATTTGAGGTCCAAGTCTTCCTTAGCTGTGCTGCGTTAATAGAATACAGATATGGCTTCTGCTTCAGAGAATTATAGCCATTGCACTATTGGTTTATTCAACCAATGATCCAGCCTGAGATGATCAAACAATAACCACTACCATCAAGGATGGAACAAGGTTACAACTCAGCCACTCATAGCTCAGCTGCTCTTGCTGTTCACTTTCCACAGTAGTGCTGCCAGAGGAGGACTTCAGGGAGATGTCCTGAGACCCACTCAGCAGAAGGAGCAGGAGGACCCCCAAATACAGCCAGGTTGACCTACCACATTTTACAAGTTTCTGTAGCCACTGCAGGTGCTGTGATTCTCCAGCGGTTTGACCCCCGATGGCACGCTCCATTGTCTTTTGAGACAAGATGGAAGCCAACGGACTACCCTTCGTTGGCTAAAGATCCCAGGTCAGGTCACAGCATGAAATGATAAAACAATACAACCATAGTCCAACAAACAACACTAGCAAAAGTCACAATTGAAACCAGTATAAAGCACCTCTTGACTGGTTGGTTTTGTGGGTGTCAATATGTCACTGACACAATAATAATGCACTAGTGTGGTTTTATACTGGAATGTATATACAACATTCCACTTTATTGCTTAGAAATGCTTCCCCAGTGGTTATGTCCTCAGGAGCTAGGAGTGTAGCATAGCTGCCAAGTATCCCGTTTCCGCCGGGAAACCCCCTTTTTTCCTACCGTTTCCTGGCGGTCTCTCATTTAGTTTTTAATCCCGATATTCTCCCTTAAATCGGCTTCTGCCAGCGGCCATTTTTCTGGTGCCGCTTTGCCCTTCTATGGGCACCAGAAAATGGCGGCGGCGGCGGAAGTCGCTTTTACGTGTTTCCGGTCATGCGTGGAAGTGACTTCCGGCGCCGGCGCCGCCATTTTCTGGTGCCCATAGAAGGGCAAAGCGCCACCGGAAGTTGCGTTCACGCAACCTCCGGTGTCACGCGCTGCCGATCCTGGATCTTTCCATCCAGGACTTGGCAGGTATGGTGTAGACAGCTGCAGATCCAGGCTGGGTAGTGTGCTTACTTCTTCCTCCTCTTGATGTTCTCAAGATGTTGCCTCTGATAGAACATACCAAGTTTCCAGTGTTACAGCATTATTGCTGTCTGGAGGGACACCCAACAGAGGCAGAAACACTCTCTCGCTCCCTAAACATCTGAGGTATGAAAAGTTATGGGATTTCGGCTGGAAGCTACAAGACATTCACAGCTTGGAAATGAAGCAGTGTGTCCGAGCTGAAACGTTTGTAGGCTGAAGCAGCATTGAAAGAGGGGCTCTATATAACTGCCCAGATACCATAATGAGCACAAACTACCATGAATGCAGATTAAAAAGGACACAAACAAATCCCATTATTTAACACTCGGACTCAATTCTACCAAACTGCCACAAAGGTCTGAGTGAAAAAGTATTTTTATTATTATTACCTTTCTTTCATTCTACAAATAATCTCTGTAGTGGTCTGCCTTCTGCAGCTTTCTTGATGTCCATGTTGCTTGAAAAACTCATGACATCCTCATGTGGACTTCCCTGTAAGCCAAAAAAGAATGGAAAGTGGCAGGGAGGTCAGCATGGTGCAAACGCATCAGCTAGAGTACTGGATTCGCTCTGCTGCAGCATTTGTATCATGCCAACTGCATCACTGACTCCCCACTCTCTTCTCTGGCCTGGTTTGCAGCA
Source organism: Zootoca vivipara (assembly GCF_963506605.1). Taxonomy (NCBI): domain Eukaryota; kingdom Metazoa; phylum Chordata; class Lepidosauria; order Squamata; family Lacertidae; genus Zootoca; species Zootoca vivipara. The sequence goes on from NC_083285.1 coordinate 13,855,411, forward strand.
TTGATGCAGTCAGAGATTAGTGACATTCTCCACAATGACTGGAGACAGCTCCTCTCATGGGATTTTTTTCAGAGCAGGAAATATGAGTACCCAGGAGGGCAGAGTGCTGGATCATAGAATTGTAAGGTAAATGTAAAGGACCCCTGGATGGGTATGTCCAATCAAAGGTGACTATGAGGTTGCGGCGCTCATCTCGCTTTCAGGCTGTGGGAGCTGGCGTTCGTCCACAGAAAGCTTTCCAGGTCATGTGGCCAGCAGGACTATGCCGCTTCTGGCACAATGGGACACCATGATGGAAACCAGATCGCACGGAAACACCGTTTACCTTCCCACCGCAGTGGTACCTATTTATCTACTTGCACTTCGTACTTTCGGACTGCTAGGTTGGAAGGAGCTGGGACAGAGCAACGGGAGCTCACCCCGTCACGCACATTCGAACTATTGACCTTCTGATTGGCAAGCCCAAGAGGCTTAAACCACAGCACCACCCACTGTTGAGTTGTAAGGCACCACAGTGGTCATCTAGTTCAGCCCCCTGCAATGTAAGAATCCTTTTGCCCAATGCGGGTCTCGAACCCATGGCCCTGAGATTAAGAGTCTCATGCTCTACTAACCACAAATGTATAACACAAAGAAAAACATGCCCAGTGCTACTTTGCAACGATAAAGCAAAAAATTCAACAAAAGGGGAAAAAATATTTCAAAAAACTGTTGGGCACAGTGGAAAGCCAGCCATACTTCAGAGGAAAAGCTATTTCCGGCCACGCATTGTTGTGGTTCTTTCCTGTGCCCCCCCAGTCCCGATCCATGACGTATCCTGCCCCTCCTGAATCCACCCCGGCTCATCCCTGTGTTTCAGTAGGAAACCCTTTCCTCTGTTGTCCCTGGGGAGTGTTGGCCCCTCCCCCATGTATCTCCATACTTTGGCCCCCACCCTTGGAGAAGGAACTGTTATGTTCTGGGTTTTATTTCCCAGCATGCACTTCTGTCTGACAGGATCTCGTGGTGGAGGTGGGGTTTGTGGGTGTGGCGCGTTGTTGTGTCTATTCCCTGTGACTGCCCCCATGTGTCCCGATCCATGATCTATTCAGTTTGTCCCCCCCCCCCCATGACCGGTGTATCTCATGACGTTTTGAAGGATGGTATTTATTTTTGTCTTGTGGGGTTTTTTTGGGGGGTAGTGGTGCTAAATTTTAAAGTAAAAACCCCTTGCCGTGCCCCCAAGTGCATTGCTGTGGGTTATCTACCCCCCCCCCCGGGCCTAGTGGGGTCTGGCAGCAGGGGCCTACATAAAACAAAGGCCTAGTGGTCTGATAATGGCCGCCTTGGTGGTTCAGTTGCTTGGTTGATGTCATTTGGTTTGTGGGTGTGGCTTAGATTTCACAGGAAGGGAGGGGGTGTACTGTGGGAGGAATTCCACTTGAGGGCGCTGTTTGACTTGGTGGAAATCCAGGTCTACACCTGCCCAGGTGTGTGATTTGAGGTTTTCTTGTCCCCAGCAACCCCCGGGGAGTGGCCTGGATCGTTGTGTCAAAATTTCAGGATGATCGGTCAAGCGGTTACGGAGAACATAGCGGCCAACAATTTCAAGATTTTAACATATATATATATATATATATATATATATATATATATATATATATAATGCTGCTGCGTAAATTATGTTCTTAATCCTGCCTTGGGATCTTTAGATAGAGGGTGGTACATAAATAGAATTAATAAAAAAATATACAAATGAGCAGTAGCCCAACTGACCACTATAATTGTACGACAAATATTTCATGCCTGTTCCCAAGACTGAAATGTAATGAGAGACGATAAAGCTGTAATGTGCATTGGTGCCTTTGAACCAAGAGGCTAAAATAGAGTAAGTTCCTACCGCCTTTAAAAATGATCAAGAATGGAAGACTGCCACTAGAGGGCTCTCAGTACTAGCCAAATACATATACATATAAAAGACGCTTTTGTGCAAGGGGAATCTGTGTTTTGCTGCTGTATCTTTCCTTGCTGTGAAAAAAAAATGTTGCAAAAAGTTCAGCAGGCTGCAGGTTCAAGCTGGAGATGCACTAAATTATAAGCACTGGCAACCTGGCAAGCTATTAAGAGGCACGCTGAAAAATACAGGATACTTCGGCATGCATACATGTAAAACCACACAATACAGATTGACAAGCTGAAGGCAGAGCAATTTTGCCCTGCAGTGCGAATTGAGCTGGCATGCTTTGGGAAGATCTGAAGAAGGCTGCTACGTTGGACAATCCAGCACTATCTGACCTGCCTTCTAAACACTGGAAAAGGTCAAGGCAGAACAAATAATAAACAAAAGATGCCAGAAGAGCTCTTTAAAAAGCCCTGAAACTCTTGGAATGTTAAGTGGAGAAGAGGAATTTCGGCTCCACTCTCTTCTTTGAAGACCCTTGAGACGTATGGGATTGGGGGAGATGGGCCAGAGTTCGATTTTTTTAATCCTTCGGCGTCTAACTCATTTCTTCATGCAGAGAGAAAGCAAAGTTTTCAGCAAACGATGCTGAAAAAACCCAGTCTAACAGTTGTTGTTGGCAGGTCCCATCAAATAATGAATGAATTCACTAGGATACAGTATATGCATTCATCAAAAACAGCCATACATGGGCTATGTGTTTGCGTGTGTGGCACGTATTGGGGACTGGCATTGCTGGGCATCTGCTGAGGCCCTTACTCTGGTGTAGGAATGGGAGATAAATCCAATTCAGTTCGTGTTTAAAGGAAAACTTGCCTGATTCACACTTTCAGAAACAATACTCGAAGCCAAACACAGACACCCTTCGAAACCTCCATGTCTCTAAACTCTGCAGTGTAGTTCTCCAGTCAAGTAATGGGTACAAAATGCACATACTAAAGTAAAGCGTGCCTAGAAATGCATATATGAGTGAAAACAATATGTAAAAATGCTTTGCAGAAACGGGAGAAATGGCACAGAAACAGGTGTATTTTTTATTTCAGATCTAATTCTCAACATCCTCTCCAGAAAGTGTAGGCATTATTCTTGAACATTTGTGACCACCTCACAGGTATTAGGTACCATTAAAAAATATATTTTGTATTAAAGATTTCTTGAATTACAAAGGTGTGTGCAGTATCACTCATATTTTAACACGTATCATTTTTGCAAATCAGTTTCATTTGTTAAGACACTAAGAAGAAAGAGGGAAAACAAGGTGGATAGGGGATGGGAGGGTGGATGGGGGTGAGAGTAGGTGACGATGTTTCTGTTTTGCTTAATATATGTAGGGATTGATGTCAGCTTTGTTTGTGTTAGTGCTCCTTTATTCGCTTGTGTTCTTTTGATACGTCTCCCTGAGGTTTGCTGACGTAGCCATATATGGACATTTTCCCCATATACATTCCCATTGATAGTCATCCTTTTTATACCCCAATCTTTTTCTCATATGCTTTTCAGTCCATTTGTGTTCCCCATGTCCTCTTTTGTTAAATGTTTATACAGCCTGGATATTCATCCTTTTCCATTTTCTTCTCAGTCTAATAATATATATATTTAAAAATCTTGTTGAGTTTCTAGTTGTTTATTCCTTAATATGTTTTGCCTTATAAAGTTCCCCATCTGGCACTGCACCATCCATGTGATACCACATTGGGAGAAATTAAAATGCTGGTGAATATTCCTGAGGACTTTAAAAAAATCATATCTCGAAACTGATGTAAGAACTGAATTTAAGATTGGAAATGTACAGATTGGCCCATTGCTATTCTAATGAAGGCCCCACTGCCAATCTCTGGAAAGTCTCCTTCTACAGGTGAAACTCAGAAAATTAGAATGTCGTTGAAAAGTACATTTATTTCAGTAATGCAGCTTAAAAGGTGAAACCAATATATGAGATAGATGCATGACACGCAAAGCAAGATATGTCAAGCCTTTATTTGTTGCAATTGTATAATTATTTTGTCGTTAGGCGGGTCAGTTATAAATGGAATGTAATTAATGAAATGTAATAGCAATGTTTATTTTTGTATTATTGTAACTATTTGTTTTATTACTGTGGAATTTCCAAAAAACACGTTGACTTCGTCCTCTGAGAGGTTGTGCCCTCCAAATAGTACTAGACTACAACTCCTATCAGCAGTGAGCCATGTTGCCTTGGGCTGATGGGGGTGGTAGTCCAATAACATGCTCTAGTTATCTTCCGTTTGGACTGCTGCAATGCATTCTACATGGGACTACTTTTGAAGGTGACTCGGAAACTACAACTAATTCAGAATGCAGCAGCTAGACTGGTGACTGGGAGTGGCCACCGAGACCATATAAAACCAGTCCTGAAAGACCTACATTGGCTCCCAGTATGTTTCCGAGCACAATTCTAAGTGTTGGTGCTGACCTTTAAAGCCCTAAACGGCCTTGGCCCAAGATACCTGAAAGAGCGTCTCCACTCTCATCGTTCAGCCCGGACACTGAGGTCCCACTCTGAGGACTTTCTGCAAGAAGTAAGGTTATAGGGAACCAGGCAGAGGGCCTTCTCGGTAGTGGCGCCTGCCCTGTTGAATGCCCTCCCACCAGATGCCAAGGAAATAAACAACTATCCGACTTTTAGAAGACATTTGAAGGCAGCCCTGTTTAAGGAAGTTTTTAATGTTTGATATTTTACCGTGTTTTTAATATTCTGCTGGGAGCTGCCCAGAGTGGCTGGGGAAACCCAGCCAGATGGGCGGGGTATAAATAATAAATAATAAATTATCATTATTATATTATTATCTGAGATCATCACTGTACATGTTAGAGGCTAGAGTTAGACTTTTTACCTAGCTCCTCTGAAGAAATTGGTTCAGGTGCCCCTGAGGAAGAGTCTCCTAGCTCCAAACATGTTGGGTCTTAATATGCTACCCGATTCCTATGTTCCTCCAAGTTTCCTTTCCTCTTTTTCTCTTCATTTCCTTCTGGCGAATGAGTGCTCTTTGGAGAAAGCAAGAATCTTTGCAGGAAATGAGCAAGGCCGCCCTGTAACCCTGTGAGTGGATGGTTTCTCCATTACTGAAACTGTCAAAAAAGCTTGAAATCTCCCCTCAGGCAGTTTTAAATATTAACTCGCTGGCAAGAGTCCAGTTTGAAAATCTCAAGCTATGGATAGCTTGCACCATGAGGGAAACCTCAGCTAAGGTAGACGGGAGCATTCTGGAATGAAATTGCATATTTTGTCCTTGGGTAAACAGTCCTTTCCTCTCCTCTTTAACCGTCAAAAACTTTTCCTGTGAAAACCACCTGATTATTTAAATAAACTTACTTGGCAACGAGACTTGGGAAAAATTATTCCCCTCAACTTCCCTGTAGGGACTTCAGGCCTCGCTAACAAGGTGAATTAACTAACTGGCACAAGCAGATACCATGAGATACAGTTACAGCTGCTAATATACACATGGAAATTGCCGCTGTAGGCCCTTTAATGCCAATTTGAATGTTTGCAACAGAGTAAAGCTGGCGCTGTGTAGAGTAAAGCTGGGACCCAGGTGGCGCTGTGGTTAAACCACTGAGCCTAGGGCTTGCTGATCAGAAGGTCGGTGGTTCGAATCCCTGTGACGGGGTGAGCTCCCGTTGCTTGGTCCCAGCTCCTGCCAACCTAGCAGTTTGAAAGCACATCAAAATGCAAGTAGATAAATAGGAACCGCTACAGCGGGAAGGTAAATGGCGTTTTCATGTGCTGCTCTGGTTTGCCAGAAGCGGCTTTGTCATGCTGGCCACATGACCTGGAAGCTATACACCGGCTCCCTCGGCCAATAATGCGAGATGAGTGTGCAACCCCAGAGTCAGTCACGACTGGACTTAATGGTCAGGGGTCCCTTTACCTTTAAAACTGTCTCAACTAAAGATGCATGCATTTTCACCCTTTAGCCACTAGCAGGCGCTGTGGCACAGCTGTGAGCTAACCAATGTTTTGTTGTTGTTTCATACAACCATTTTGCTGAGAATTCATACTGATTTATTTGCACAAAGTTGACAGGGAATTACACGACCTCTGCCGTTTACCGAGCATTTGTTCTGATGTGTCGCAGGGAGGTTCTATGATGTCATGTCAAGCAACTGTCAACCCACACTTCCCAATGCATTTTCCCATCACTTTGCTTACTTTAAAAAAACAACAACACTCCAGCCTAATCTAACCAGAATTTGCTGAATTGTGGTTTGTTCAGGAGAGCTAAACCACAAGCCTGGGTTTGGGTGACATGCTAAGCCAAACCAGAGCTCAACACACAGCAGCAGAACAACCAGTGGGGGAGCAAAGTAGCCACGGAAAATGTCTACTGCTATAGGCGAAAATATGGCTGCCTTTTGAGGATTTTATTTTTCATCCATCTCTGTAGCTTGCATGCAGATGGCGGAGTCTTGCTTAAGTCTTTTCCAGGATTTGAGAAGGAGCTGCAACTTCCTAAGGGGCCTGCTCCATTTTTCTATCTCCATTTCTTCTGCTAGGCCACGCTGGTCCCCACCTCAATATGGGGTGAGGGAGCTGGGTCCCCTTTAAACAAATATTGAGGGGGCAGGAGATGCCTCCGTCCTCTAGATTTGGCATGCCTTTTCTTCTGCCATTGTCCCCAACAGCGCTATAAATTTAAAGCAGTATCATGCTGCTTTAAATAATCATGGCTCCCCCACCCCCCAAAAATAATAAACCTGGGAACTGTAGCTTGTTTAAGCTGCTGAAGCCCTCTTTCCAAGAAATGCAGGGTGCATACCTGTACGGGATAAAAAATTGGTAGGATATATATCGGTGAGAGAGGATTATTCTAGCTCTTTTCTTGCTTCCTCTCTTAATTCTTTGTCCAGATTAGTTTTATTATTATTATTGTTGCATTGTGAAAAGTCTGAATAAAACTTCTCCTTCATGGAGCTACAGTTTCCAGATCAATCCCTCTTCAAAGGGGGCTCTAGGAATTGTGGCTCCATGTGGAGAATAGGGGTCTCCTATCAACTCTCGGCACCCTTAATAAACTACAGATCAAAAGTTTCTTTGGGGGAAGCCATAACTATTTAAAGTGGTATGATACCGCTTTAAATGCATAGTGTAGATCAGGCATAGACAACCTTGGCTCCAGATGTTTTGGAACTACAACTCCTATGATCCCTAGCTAACAGGGCCAGTGGTCAGGGATCATGGGAGTTGTAGTTCCAAAACATCTGGAGAGCCAAGGTTGCCTATGCCTGGTGTAGATGATGGCATGGATTCCTAAGCAGTATACATGTGGTTTTCCCCTGTCAGCCACCCATGCAGATACTGTTTAGCTTAAGGAAGGTAGCAACCTCATGAGCTTTCAGACCATATACAGTGGTACCTCGGGTTACGAACTTAATTCGTTCTGGGGCATAGCTGCCAAGTTTTCCCTTTTCCCGCGAGGAAGCCTATTGAGCATAAGGGAATTTCCCTTAAAAAAAGGGAGAACTTGGCAGCTATGTTCTGGGGGTCCGTTCTTAACCCAAAACCGTTCTTAACCTGAGGCACGCTTTTGCTTATGGGGCCTCCCACTGCGCGATTTCCATTCTCATCTTGGGGCAAGGTTCGCAACCCGGAGCAACTACTACTGGGTTAGCGGAGTTTGTAACTCGAAGTGTTTGTAACCTGAGGTACTACTGTATATGCCCTGGGAGTTAAGCTTTCATAAGGATGCTTAGGATAGAATGAAGGAGAGAGGCTGGGAATATAGATTTTTTCTTTTTCCATCAGTTAACTGGAGCCCCTTTATCATTAATGGAAATGGACAGCTTGCTTTATAAGCTATACAAGTAGCAGTAGTTATTTATAAAGCGCTTAAAATTTCCAGGTACCGCATGCATAACAAAATACCAATCTAGGCCTCGCCCATTGGTTTATAATATAATGGGCATGCATGGGCAAAAGGAAAAAAAGAACAGGGCAGGAAGAGGAAAACAAGAAAATTCAAGTACTAGTTGTGACTATATATATTCTGACCAATGTTTTGATGACCAAGTAAAAAGTAGGGACACTTGTAGGAGGCGAAGAGCCAAATTGCAGTTGAGAGCCACTTCTCCCTCTGATGTAGCCAAGAAGTATGGCTATTAACAGAGACAGTGCTGGGAGCTAAATAACATGGCCATTGTCACGATGATACCCATTATCAAGTACAAGTTTCCATTTCCCTCGGACTCCTGACAGAAGATTGAGAGAGCATTTCAGAACGAAATTGGGCATCCTACTCAGACCAGAATGGTTTGTGTGTGCTTCAAGATGTGCGACACATTTAGGTCCACATTTAGGACACATTTAGCAGGGTGGGAGTCATTTCCATTTGAAAAAACCCAAGCCCTAAAGCATTCTGGCACAGTTTCCATCTACATTATGCTGGAAGAGAATGATTCTCCTTGTTCTCCATCCCTCCCTTTCTTCCCCCACATAATCCAGATCTCTTCTTCATCTCTTCTGTTTCCAAAGCTCAAAGGTGAGCTCTCCCACAAGAGAGAAATGCCAGGAAACTCTGAGGAAGTCCATTTCCATGATCTACTGAAGTAGAAAGAAAAAATATTTCGGAGGGGGGCAAAAAACCCCTATGAGTGGGGAGAACTCTGAAATAGCCCACTGAGCAACTCAGCACGCTCAGTAGCCATGGACTGTTAAGGAAAGCAGGAATGGAAAACAGGTGGGAGGGAGACTGCAATTGAGTGTCATGGAAGAGGGCACCACGCTGCAAAATTTTGTGGCGGGTTCCACCTGCTTCCTTACCCCTCTGAAATGCCTACCAAAGAAACGGAACTGACAGTAAAGCAGCTTCTATTGATTTTGGTATGGAAACACTCGGAGAACACACAGGAAGTTTAAAGCCTCTGCCTGGATAACCTAGGCAGCTATTTTCTGATATTCTTCTCACAGGCAATAGAGCCTTTTTCATAACCTCATGGAAAATGACAGCTCGCTAAGACGAAATATATCCTTAGGATTGACTGCACTGGATTCAAGAGAATGGTTTTGTGCCCAGGCAGGTGGGATTGAAATGCAAAATTAGCTTAGAAAGATAACCCCTGTGAGCTGCAATCCCCTCTCAGGCAATGATGACCACTAATCCTACACATAATTACCTGAGAGTAATTGCTATTGAACTCAGTGGGACTTACTTCTGAGGAGACATACATAGGATTGCGCTCTACATGGACATTGCACATGTTGTACAGCTAAACATCCTCATGTGGATTTAGGTCTAGTGAATTACAAGCTCATTCATTTCATAGAATCATAGAGGCATAGAACTGTCCCTTCCAACTCTACAGTTCTATGATTCTATGATATACTAACTAAACAATATCATAATCATTAGGAACCTTTCCACAAGGCACGTTTGGAATGTTGAAAACATGCTAAGGGTGTCGGTCACAAAATGGCTGCCATTGTAATATGGCAACACGCAAAATGGCTGCCGGGGAGTGGTGCAGCACAAAATGGCTGCCAGAGCAGCAGAAAGAGGCATGGCTACAAAATGGTGGGGGCATGCCATCCCCTAGAAACTGCTTCAACAGTGAGGTGGGGAAGGCAGCAACTGCCACACTCTCTCACAGACAGAAGCTCTTTGCACCCCTCTCTTTTGACTGGAAAGGAGGGTGGGAGTCTCATCATGTGGGAATATGGACCTGCACAGAAAGTGCAAACGGTTATTATAAGGGAAAAAAACAACCCTGCTCCTTTTCCTTTATGGGATATCCAAGATCCTGTATAGTGTCTTCAAGTGGGTTCCCTATTGGTAGGAGAAAATAACAGAGGTCAACAAGAGAAGCAAAACTGTTAGTGAGCCTAATCTTTATTAACTGTCGCAACAGGGTGCTCACAACCACACGCAGGAGGCAGGAGGGACCCAGAGCAATGGTGCGCAAGCCGTTACATAGACTTTTAAAATTGCCCACCCTGTAGCCCAAGACCACCCCCCTAAAACATCATACAATACATGCATGGGGCGGCCTACAGCAGAAATACTTTAATTCCTGAAACCGGGTCAAAGGCTCACCCTATTCATACACAAATACACCCTTAAGGCAGGTAAGCAAAAGGCTTTCCCATTTCCTTCCTACTTGCAGAGAAATATTTGAGATTAATTTGGGAGAGTCAAAATGGCTTCAGGATTGCTCTCCTGTATTATCCAGACACGTGGCTTATATACTTATGCATGTGTTTGCCTTGTACATTTATGAACATTTATTTTATATTTGAGACCCTAGAATTCTTACACCACCATCTATCTGTGCATTGTGAGTTTTCGAGGGGATATTTTCCTGAGGCTTTTTGCGGGTGCCGTAGGAGATAGTGGCAGGCACAATATCACCACAGTAACCCTTGCAAGTCTCACCGGGTGTCCTGAACTGGGGTCAATGCACATGTCCCAAGTCCAAACCAAAGCCCAGTCCCGCTGAGATCCTGATGCATCAACATGGGCAGCTGAGAAGACCCAGCCACCCCAGCTCTGCTGCCCTTTTACACTTTGCATTCTAATTGCAGCACCTGGACTTGACGAGGCAGGTGAGCCTCACCTGCTGCAAGCTTTCCTCTCAGAGATAGCGAGCCCCACCTGGCAAAATTGGGAGCTGGGCTAAGGGAACTTGCCTGCTTCTGCCCCCTTGAACACCACTCCCAAATGCCTCGAAGCCCACCGTGTTTGTGGAGACAGGGGTCCTCCTGTTCTGGTTCCTGTGCAGAGACCCCCATTCCCTCGTCATCCTCTTTCACCCCGTGAGTATTTTCCACACCAACCTCTCCTTCCCCATCCCCTGTTTGCCCAGGTGTGTCCCAGTCCTGCCAGTTCATGACCCTGGGATTTTTCTTGTAGGATGACAGGAAAACCCTGTGGGGTGGGGTGAGGGAACAATATTCCAGGCTCTGAAGAACTGTATTTGTGATCATAAAGAGGGTGTATTATGCAGTAGAGAGAGGCGGAGAAATATTTGCTTTTTAATATTCCATACCCCCAAAGATCATATATCATAACAAATGAGGTGAATTCAATCTCCTGTGGGGTTGTTCAAGCTCTTTCCACGTGAGCACATTTTAGGGTGAGCACTCACTTGCGAGGCTGAAATTGGCTGTGTTTGGAATAAGCTCCTAACACACACACACACACACACACAAAATCCCCTTTGGTTGGGATGTTTATTCAATTTATCTTCTGAAAACTCTTCTTGCATGACTAGCAGCGCGTGATTAAAAAGTGATATAAGACAGGAAGTTGCATTTTCAGGGCGTGTGTATGTTTGAGCTGCTTTGCCAGTCGTTCCCTTTGCCAGGCAAGGCTAGGAATTTCATTTTTGTAACTTAGAATTGCCAGCACCCTTATCAAACGACAATTCCCAGGATTCTTGGGGTTGCTGAGCTATGTTTGTTGAGGTGGTGGGTGCCTTCAAACTGTCACTATTTTGCAAGAGGCGTTTGAATGCATATTGGAGCTTCACGTTGAGGCAACTGAAGTGCTTTGTTAACCTGCACAACAACAAAATTACTTTTGAAAATAAAAAATCTGTATTTTTAATGGTTTGGAAAGTGACAAGGAACTGCATTTATGGGGAGGCAGCTAAAATACCCTGCAAGCAAACTAGGATGAATGAAGAATGAATGCTCATTGTCATCTGACTGCCCAATAAACAAACCAGAATGAAATGCTCAATAAAGGCTAGCCATAGTCCAACCACCATGTAAATTCTGTGCAAAGAAATCAGGATAAGTGCTAAATAAACAAGTTGTCTTGAGAAGCCCTGTAACCTGTGATGGTGTAAAACCAATATATGTTTGCATTATCAGACATTATTGCGTATCAAACAGACACCCCTGGGCTTATGTGAAGATCTATATACAGGGCTGGAATAGACAAGCAGATGTAGTAGCCATTACTATCCTTTTCCCTCCTGTTCTTCCCTTCTTATGAATAATACAGTATTAAATATACAGTAAAAAGCAATAAGAGCAGCACAGAAATGTGTTCCTTCTGGAAGAGTAAGCAGTAACACCAGGGCGAAACTAGGCTTTCTGTCACCCACAGTGCCGGATTTACATATAAGCTAAACAAGCTATAGCTTAGGGCCCCACTCTCTTCTTGTTGTTGTTGTTGTTTAGTCGATTATTCATGTCCGACTCTTCGTGATCCCATGGACCAGAGCACGCCAGGCACTCCTGTCTTCCACTGCCTCCCAGAGTTTCGGCAAATTCATGTCGGTCCCTTCTATAACACTGTCCAACCATCTGTCCTCTGTCATCCCCTTCTCCTTGTGCCCTCAATCTTACCAAACATCAGAGGTTTTTTTTCCAGAGAGTCTTCTCTTCTCATGAGGTGGCAAAAGTATTGGAGCCTCAGCTTCATGATCTGTCCTTCCAGTGAGCACTCAGGGCTGATTTCCTTCAGAATGGATAGGTTTGATCTTGCAGTCCATGGGACTCTCAAGAGTCTCCTCCAGCACCATAATTCAAAAGCATCAATTCTCCAGCAATCAGCCTTCCCCACTACTGGGAAAACCATAGCTTTAACTATATGCATCTCTTGGGAGCCCCCAAAAAACATAAAGGAAAAAAAACCCTGGATGTACATTTCCAGAATATAAGATAAAAAACAAAAACAAAAAAATCTACATACTGTACAGCAACAGTGTTTTGTTTTGTTTTGTGTTGTGTAGGCGCCTATTTGTTATGTGCAAATGACTTTAGATACCTATTAGGTCCATAAATTAGCGTATAGCATACATTCAACACAAAAAACAGTGACAATTTGTTGTTGACAAAGGACACCTGGACATATAAAGGGCCCCATTACCTTCAGTAGCTTAGGGCCTCATCAAACCTAAATCTGGCCTGGTAACGCAGGTCAAAGACCCAGTTTGGCACCCCCCCCCCATGCGTGTTTGTACATACAAACACACCTCAACACATTTATTCACAAAGGGCATAAAAAGTAGGCAGTATATTATTTGAATACAAAGGAATCCTAAGAAGTATTATGGGAAAATGAGCAGCTCTTCCAGTGTAAGCAAATTGTTTGTCAAAAGTAGAACTTCCATGTGCAACAATTGTCTATCTGAGGTCAGGTTTTGAATTGGATTTATTTCATCACAGGATCATTAAAATACTGCATTTCCATAAGATGAGCCAAGACCCTCTGGTTTCCTTTTTAAAAAATTGTTTTTGTCTCTTTGTTTTTGCCCCTCTTCTTGGTTCTGTGCAAGTAGTTTTTACATATGAATTTACTCCCGAGTAAGCTTCAACATCCTGCCAACCTAGTAATTTGAAAGCACGTCAAAGTGCAAGTAGATAAATAGGCGGGAAGGTAAACGGCGTTTCCTTGCGCTGCTCTGGTTCACCAGAAGCGGCTTAGTCATGCTGGCCACATGACCTGGAAGCTGTACGCTGGCTCCCTTGGCCAGTAAAGCAAGATGACTGCCGCAAACCGAGAGTCGTCCACGACTGGACCTAATGGTCAGGGGTCCCTTTACCTTTGTTGTTGTTGTTTAGTCGTTTAGTCGTGTCCGACTCTTTGTGACCCCATGGACCATAGCACTCCATGGACCATAGCACGCCAGGCACTCCTGCCTTCCACTGCCTCCCTACCTTTACCTAAGGTGAATAAATGCTTTTTGCCAGTCTAAAGTAGAAACTGCCCTTTCATTACAGTCCTAATGCAGGCGGGCTGACCAGAGCTTGCTGGGGGAACTGCCTCTGGCTGGAAAACTGCTCACACACTCCTTACTTTCTGTGCGTAGATCATGCATAGTCTGTAAAATGAATCAACCGTAGCTATTTAAGCACATTTAAAGTTCTGAAGGGATCATAGAATCATAGAATAGTTGGAAGGGACCCCAAGGACTATCTAGTCCAGTGTTTTACAACTGTTTCCCGACCATGGCCCCCTTCTGAACTTGTTTCCTTCCTTGGCCCCCGCATGGGCGTAGTCCAGGGAGGGTAGGGGACAACTGCCCCCCCAATAAGTAAAAATAAATAAAAATCAATATACAGTCATACGTCGGGTTGAGTACACTGTGGGTTGCGTACTTTCGGGTTGTGTACTCGGTGGACCTGAAAGTGTTTACTTCCGGGTTCCGCCGCGCGCATTTGCGCAGAAGCGTTCTGCGCACTTTGTGCGTGCGCAGAAATGCTCTATCGGCACTTCGTGCATGCGCTAAAGCGCCGCTTGGGTTAAATACTTTTCGGGGTGTGAATAGCACCCTGGAACAGATTGGGTACTCAACCCGAGGTACCACTGTAAATCTGAGGTTCTGCCCCTTAAAATCCTGGCTACACCCATGCCCCTCCCCATCCTACCTGCAGAAAGGTAGGTATTTAAATGTTTTGATTGTAAATAGAACATGTTTTATTTATAATTCATATAATTTATATGAAGTGAAATTACATAAAATGATAGGAACATAGTGAAATATTGTTGATACATAAAAACATAGGAAATCATGAAGCTGGAAGGGACCTCAAGGGTCATCTTTCTAGTGCAACCCCCTGCAATATATAAAACTCAGCTAAAGCATCCATGACAGATGGCCATCCAACCTCTGCTTTTTTATTTTTATTTCTATTCTTTGTATATCGTATTGTTGTTTTATTGCTATGGCCAATGGCTGACGCAAATAAAGATTCATTCATTCATTCATTCATTCATTCCTCTGCTTGGAAACCTCCAAGGAAGGAGAGTCTAGAACCTCCCGAGGGAGATCCATCTTTCATGTATTATAAAAAGTAAACGGCACTTATTTGACCCCCGTTATTTGACACAGAGGGGGAAACCTACAGATACAGTCCAAAAGGTATACAGGGAGTTCTGTATATATGGGAGGATTTTTAAAAGCAAGTGATCGTCACTGACCTGCTGCAAAAAGAGGTTGTCATCTGGCTGCCTAGATGTAGCCCCCCACAACCTTACCTGGGAGTAAGGCCCACTAAACTCAGTGCGACTTTCTTCTGCGTAGACAGTTATTTACTGGATGCAAGTCAGCAGCACCACCCGCTCAGCTAGGTGCTGGGGTGGATTTCACCCCATGCCTTGCAGAGCTAGGCTCTGCGCCCCTCAGCAACATCCGGAGGCCCTGATCCACTAGGCTCTGGGGTGGATTGCACCCTGTGCCTTGTAGAGTCAGGCCAGGGAAATCTCTCTGGGGAGGCTGTTCCATAACTGAGGTGCCACCCTTGAGAATGACTCAGAATTAAGCCCCACTGAGTTTAATAGGATTTACTCTCTGGTATGTTCCTGATCATTTTCACAGTTTCTAGCAATAAAGGCTCAGTGGGATCAATCTCCAAAAGCTGAGCCAAGCCCAAAAGGGTGGGGCCTGCTTTATATGCATAGCTGTTATCTGTTAAAGCAATACATATGCATAAACTTCCTCCAATCCAAAATTACAACACAATACTAATTATACCATGTATGGTCTTTCCTTCATTACCTATTCATTAGGCAAGGAAACAAAGGACTCTCTCTTGTCAAACGTAGACACTTAAGAATGCTGTTTACAACCTTGTGAGTAAAGCTGCTTATAGCACAAGATACGGCACAAGGCCTCTAGCCTGGCTAGTTAGCTGAGCTTCTAGGTCTCTATGTGCATCAAGGTTATAGTTGACTCAAGGTGACGGATGTAGAATATGATATCTATGTGTGCAGCGAGATCAAACACAGGGGAATCTTCTTGGTGTAGAATAGGTTGCCCCTACTTTCATCTGTGGCGCTGTGGGTTAAACCACTGAACCTTGGGCTTGCTGATCAGAAGGTCGGCGGTTCGAATCCCTGTGACGGGGTGAGCTCCCGTTGCTTGGTCCCAGCTCCTGCCAACCTAGCAGTTCGAAAGCACGTCAAAATGCAAGTAGATAAATAGGGACCGCTACAGCGGGAAGGTAAACGGTGTTTCCATGTGCTGCTCTGGTTTGCCAGAAGCGGCTTTGTCATGCTGGCCACATGACCTGGAAGCTATACGCCGGCTCCCTCGGCCAATAATGCGAGATGAGTGCGCAACCCCAGAGTCGGTCACGACTGGACCTAATGGTCAGGGGTCCCTTTACCTTTACCTTTACAGCGGGAAGGTAAACGGCGTTTCCATGTGCTGCTCTGGTTTGCCAGAAGCGGCTTTGTCATGCTGGCCACATGACCTGGAAGCTATACGCCAGCTCCCTCGGCCAATAATGCGAGATGAGCGTGCAACCCCAGAGTCGGTCACGACTGGACCTAATGGTCAGGGGTCCCTTTACCTTACTTTCATCTGAGGGTAGGCATGTTTAAAGCACATTTAAAGCACATTACTCCCCCCAATGAATCCTAAGAATTTTAGTTCATTAAGGGTGCTTGGAATTATAGCTCTGTGAGGGGTAAACGACAATTCGCAGGCAGCGTTCGAAACTCCCATTGTTCTAGGCGCGTTTTGTGACAAGGAATTTCATTAGCACAAGCATTCTCTGGGCTCTGGGCGCATAACTGCGCCTAAGATTTCAGATTAAAACTGCAGAGTGGAAGGAAAGGAGGACTTTTCTCCTGCCTCCCCCCTTCCAGCCACTCTCTGAAGACTGGAGAAGAGACCCTCTTAAGAATATTAGGGGGCAGGCAGTAGAAACATGGCTTTGTGTGTTGTTGTTGACTAGACCATGTGAAAAATGAATATAAGATTTTAGCTGCAGTTCATTCATTTTCAGCTTCGTATTATTGCTATGCAAAAAGTGTGCATAGACATTCCATTGTTGCCAGGGCCGTCTTAAGCCTATCCAGCGCCATGGTTCAAAGATCCTTCCGCCCCCCCCCCCCCCCCGTTTCCCAGAGTTGCTGACCTTTTTACAGGGAAGAGGCGGAGGCTCCCGGCGTGGCACTGCTTCAGCGCAGCAGGCAAGGGCAGTGAGCTGATGCTTGGAGACGCCGCGTCCAGCCTCCACCTCTTCCCAGGCGGCCTCCAGAACTCTGTGCGAACTTGGCGCCCTGGTGTCCCGCGCCACTTGCCTCTATGGCAAGACGCCCCTGGTTGTTGCGCCCCTAACCTAGGTTAAAGGTGCCATTTAGCTCCTAGCTTTCGTATCTCAGCTTCTAACCCTGTTCCCAGGCTATTAGAGGAAGCAATATGCTTTAAATGCATGCTATTTATGCAGACCAGGTTTCCTTTTTTTTCAAATAAGTCAAGTAAGGGTCACATGAATTTGGTAAAAAGCAGCTTTGCTGCCGAAAAGTGTTTTGCTGCAGCCTGTGTGAAATATACCGGGTGCCTCCCCCAGCCCACCCTGGAATGGGTGCCATTTTCAGAGAACATAAAGGAGTTTCATGGGATATATCCGAAATAGTAATGTCTATCAAGGAAGATGGAAGTAATGAGGATATCAACCCTATTTAGGCAGCATCTGTTTTCAAACACAAGTGTCTCTTCATTATATTACTCCATGGGTAAAGCACTGTCACTACATTCCTGGGTACTTCCTTACACCGGCAATTCATATGTTGCCTGCTAAGTTAATGTAATAACCGGCTAAAGCTGTTTGTTTCAGGTCCTAGAGTGGATTGAATTCATTTAAGTTCCACAGAAATCTAATTCCCTCCCTCCCATAATAAAATGCATCTATGGCACTTAGGTGGTTTTGGAAATCTCTAGCAGGTGACTGCCGACTTAATATGGTTACTTCGCATTTTGCGCGTGAATTTAATGCTCAGCAAAAGCACCAGACTGATGGCTTGGAAAGCATTTCCACTTTTATTAAAATAAATGGGGCTGAAAGAGCAGCTGTAACCAGCTCCGGCGTGTTTCAGGCTCGCAAATCTGTCAGCTCGGCGGATAAGACAATCGCCCAACAGTCCAATGCAACAATTTGGAGCTTTCAGCAATGATTGTCCAAAATGCCAATGGTGATGTTTGGAAATGATCCACTTTGGGGTTTTTACATGCAGCCAGCTTAAATTGGCCTATAATGCAAATGTAAAATGCACACTGGTGAAAACGGAACATCAGATTCTCTTCAGACTTGTGGCCAGAAATTTATTTATATTTATATTGATTGCATTTATATGCCACTCTTTTTCTTCTGAAGAACTCAAGGTGGTGTACGTGGTTCTGCTCCCGTTCCTCATTTCATCCTCACAAGAACCCTATGAGGCATGGGCAGAGCCAGGATTTAGGCTGGGGGGGGGGCAGGACCGAACTACCTGCAATGTGATAGGTCAGTTCACGGAAGCCACGCCTATCGCTCACTCAGGTTGTGTTGCTAGAATGTGCCACGTCATCCAAGTGACCTCAGCGAGCATTTAAATTCCAAATATTCTGATTATTTACTTGATTTTGGGGGTGGCAGCTGCCCTCCTGCCCCCCCCCCGGCTACGCGGTAGGTTAGGTTGAGAGGCAGTGACTGGCCCAAGCTCACCCAATGAGCTTCATGGCAGGGGAGGGATTCAAACCAGCTCGCTTTCCCAGAAAATTCAGCATTGCAAGATGTAGGCCCTGTGCTGCAAATTAACAGAGCACTGAAAAAAACTAAATACAGGCAGTGTATTAAAAGTTATTCTTTTATATGCACAGGACCACCAGCAAGGGGAAGGACGTACTGGAACCTCAGCAGAAAGAACAGCTTCCGGGAAGAGGAGGAGGAGGAACAGCTGTAGTGGCAGGCACAGCTGGAAGAGCTGTTGTGTAACATCTTCTTGCTGCCACGGACAAGGAGCTGGCCAGAGGACACACCGCCAGCCAGGAGGTTGCTTCACAAGGCAAGTCAACTTGCTGCTTGCAGCATCACTTCTGGGTATGCAATACCGCCTGGGAGGTTTTTCACAGTCAGCGGGAAAAATACATAGACATTCTGCTTATGGGGGAGGGAAATAGTAGGAAGGAAGCTAAAGCACTTTTACGTAACATCATTCCATTGTGCTTCCTATTGCTGCTATGGGTGAAGAGCCAGCCAGAAACATACTCTCTCCAACACTTCTCTGATGAAAATAGGGACGTCCTATTCCGTAATAATAATAATAATAATATATATATATTACTGCTCATCTGACTGCGGACTCGGCTACCATGTTTCTCCAAAAATAAGACACCGTCTTATATTTATTTTTCCTTTAAAAAACCCCACACTATGGCTTATTTTCAGGGGATGTCTTATTTTCCCCCCTCCTCCTTCTGCCGCAGCCGGCATTGTTGCTGCGCCTATCACTATGTCTTATTTTCGGGGTATGTCTTAGATTCCTTGAATGCTTAAAAATCCTGCTATGGCTTATTTTACGACTACGTCTTAAAATAGGGGAAACAGGGTACATTACTAAAGAGACAACTATTTGAATGCACTATGAACATACAACACCAGATGGCGCCAGAGAGCAGGAAATTTTTATACGCTTTTGTTGTTGTTACAGTATAATGATCTAATTCAGGCTTCCTCAACCTTGGCTCTCCAGATGTTTTTGGCCTAGCAGGACCAGTGGTTAGGGATGATGGGAATTGTAGTCTCAAAACATCTGGAGGGCCAAGGTTGAGGAAGCCTGATCTAATATCTGTCTTGTTTATAGTGTCCCCCCCCCGGTGTGTAGATCCACCCTGGGTTGCCATTCCAGGCAGCTTTCAGCATATACACAAACATAATAAAACATTAGACATTCATGTATTCTAAAGGTTGTATAGTAACTTATCTCCTTGGCTCGGGTGTCACATAACATCATACCTTCCAACATTTCCCCATGAAAACAGGCATGTCCTACCATACCCTCCAACATCTCTCCAATGAAAGTAGGGACATCCTGAGGAAAAGTGGGTTGTTGAAGGAGCCAATAAAAAAAATCAGGACAGCTTCTGTAATTCTAGGACTGTCCCTGGAAAACAGGGACAATTGGAGGGTCTGGAACACCACAGCACAGCACACCAGCACCTTGAGTGTTATTGGAAGGAAGTCCATCCATAGGATGAAATGCTATTTCCAGGGTTGGGGTGCTTATGGGGGCTGGGGCTGGTGCAGGCAGTGGATCAGTCCAGGAGGACTGACACCAAAAGTACCACACATCCCTTTGAGGTTCTCACTTCAGCCTGGAGCAAGGGCCAGATTAATTTTTGTTGAGAGATTCTCTGGTGGGACAGGAGGAATAGTTAGATTCTTGACCCTGCGTTTACAGTTCAACAGCTCTTGAATATTAGAAGTGTTAGAACTTGAGATTCCCTTAACCCCCAATGTACTTTTTAAAATTAGTTTTTATTTTATATTTTATATAAAATTGTGCTACAAAACAAGCAGATAAATAGGGGGAAAGTACCTTTCTCCACTTTCAATTCATAGAGTCTTTTTCACAGTTTGTTTACATGTAGCGCGAGACACTTTTGTCACTGGCATCTTGTGATTCAGGGGGAAGAGAGGAGAGAGAGTGCAGGGTGTTATTATTTCGTTCTGTTGCATAGTGTTAGTGTGTAGGGATTTGTGTCAGCATCACATGGTTAACACACACAAACATTGTGAGAGGTTAGGGGATCCAGAGCTTGGTTGGTTGCGTTTAGCTGGTTGCAATGTGGCTTGTTTGTAGGGGTGTACAGGGGGTAGGTTGTTGGGTCAGGTTTGCCGTGTTGATTTGTATGCTGTTGGGGCTCACCCCCAGTGTTTTGTGTTGGTTGTGCAGCTGAAGCTGAGGATGTGGGCAAGATGGCTTGCTCCTTAGATTCCTGCCCTTCCTAGTTATTGAAGTAAGCTGGGACTGCCTTCCAGCAAGACAGTTTCTTCCACCACTGACCCATGACTTGGATTAAGCCACAGGGTTACATTATCACAATAGTTCTGGTATTAAAATAGTCGCTTCTAAATGAGATTCTGTCAAATAATATTTCAAATTAAAACCTGTGTCCCACATTTCCGTATATCAACATTTCATTAGGAAGCAGATTAAAGCCCTGCCAGAAATGATTTTGTACTTAATAGAACATTCCTACATTTCAATCATCATATTGTAGATTCCTTACAGCTGTACTGCAATAAATACTGTTTGCGGCAAAGAGATCCTAATCACGAGCACTTCAGCTAACATTTGTTGAGAAACCCAGCCGCATCGCTAATTTTTAAAGATTAGCATGTTTCATCTAAGATTAATCTTCTGCAGCTGAAAACAAAAAAGGAAGAAAACTAAACCGCTTATGGGAAATGATAATGAAAGAGTCCTATATTATTATACACATCGTGAATTGCATTACATAATATGGTCCACTTTCAAACACACAATTTAAGCTCACAGAATTAGGCTAACAAATCACTGACAGGGATTGGTGGACCCGACTTACATATGCAAAGACTATGCAAGAGGAAGGCCTTAACCCAGCTACTTCTAAGTGGGATGCCTCAAGTTCAAACATGGTGCTTTACCATCTTATAGTGCCTCCTCCCCTGATTTCATGTCCATCTGTGTCTGTATTCATTGGCTCACATAGTTCTGTTTCTTCCGCTGAAATTAATGGGAACTGTCATGCATGCAACAGAGTCGCATTAATACCAGGCGTCCACAGAATATCAAACAGGTAGGGGGCACCACATAAAACGGGATAATTACTCAATTAATCCATATAAGACAGAGATACTGTTAGAAGGATTGGCTGTTGATGCTGGGAGAGGTGTCAAACCTGTTTTTGATAGGGCCGCACTCCCCGAAAGCAGGTTTGCACCTTGGGTGCCCCAGGCGAGCACGTTCTTAGATTGCCGGGTGGGGATGTTGACAAGGAACACCTTTGATCGACTCCATCTGGAACCAGTTGCATCCTTACCTGGAGAAACTGGGCCAGGTTCAGGCATATGCCATCTTCAGTTTGGGTAACTGCGACACACTCGGTATGGGGTTTTCCTGGGATATATTCTAGAACAGGCATCCCCAAACTTCGGCCCTGCCATCATCCCTGACCACTGGTCCTGTTAGCTAGGGATCATGGGAGCTGTAGGCCAAAACATCTGGAGGGCCGCAGTTTGGGGATGCCTGTTCTAGAAACTTCAGCCCCGCTGGTTCACAGCAAAGGCCCACAAGCAGGACCTGAATTGAATGGTACTCTCTTCACTTGTGATTTGCAGCAACTGGTACTCGGAGGCATATTGCCTCTGACAGTGGAAGAATAGAAGGAATATAGGAGGAATATAGAAAAGTAGCTACCGATAGCTTTATCCTCAGTGAATTTGTCTGATCTTCTCTTAAATCCAATCCAGGTTGGTGGCCATCACCAGTGCTTTTTTCTTTAGAAAATTGTTAAGGGATACTCTCATTTTGACTCGGGAAAATCACTATTTTATAGTTCAAATCGGGAAGAATAAATACAATGAAACTGACCAATCACCATGCTAGATTCCAACTCCTACTTCACACATTAAACGCTCGCTTCCTGAGACTCAGGAAACACAGTGACAGGAAATGAGGCCGCCATCAGTGGTGGCAACGGAACTGACGATTCACCGTGCTAGAGAAGAAGCTAATTTTCAATAAATAAATAAATAGTTTCTTCTCCCGTTAGATTCAAAAAATGTTTAGGGGTATGCATACACCTGCATACCCCCAGGAAAAAAGTACCGGCCATCACTACTACTTGTGGGAGTGAATTCCGTAGTTTATGCATCATACAACTTTTTCTCCCCCCCCCCCTGTCCTGAATCTTTCCAAAATGCAGTGTCACTAAATGTCCCTGAGTTTTCCTATTAGGAGAAAGGGAGGAAAACATGGCTTCAAGAATTCTGATAGAGTTGGTCCAGGATTTGTTTTCTGGAGTTTTCTGATGGTGGCCTGGAGATCAGAGCACATTATTCTGATCTTTTGCTAGCTTTATTGGTTACCAGTTTATTTCTGGACTCAATTCAATGTACTGGCTTTGACCCTAAATGACCTGGGGCTGGTATATCCTCAGAATTGCCTGCCCCTGAATAAAACCGAGAGAGCTCTGTTCTTCTATGGAACTCTGTCTATGTTCCCTTGCTATCTGAGGTATGATGGGTGGGAGCGAGAGAGAATGCGGGGCCTTCTCAGGGGTGGCACCTAGCACTGGGTTGCAATTGATGCTGTTTGATCACAGAGGTAATGAGATTTATGTGGGCAGGCATTTCACATAACTGGGGTTGTGGTCACCCCGCTCCCCTGAATTTAGCAACAGAAAATATTCCAAGAACTAGCAGTGTATTCTTCTATTCGCGAACTTCACTGTCATGGCTATTCCCCCTGCCCCCCCCCCCCGTTTGATGTTAAGGTCAGTAGGTTACAAAGAGCTAATGGCAGAAAATGTTCAGGCCAACGAGTGCAGCAGCTAGGTGGCTTCCTAAACAAAGAAAGTACTGTTGGTGGATTCTCCAAGGAAAAAAGCTGGGAACCACCTAATTATCCTTGGTAGACAAAACAGAAATGTACATGTAGTGCCCAGGTCTGATTGAAAACAATTTAAAGTGCTCTGCCGGCAGATTCTAGGCGATTCTAATCTCAGAAGGACCGTTTTAAAAATACTTGTGCTTTTCCCTGTCACTCCCTGCACACACAGATATACTACTCTGTTCAATTATTGTGGCTTTTGTATCCCCCCCTGTCCAGACACCGAGGTCGTTTTTAATTAAAACCTCTCCTCTTTCATTTATCTGATGTTGCTTAACGAGAATTCCTTTAGATTCCCTTGAATAACTTTCCCCTCAGCCCTCGTTTGCTTTTGCGGTTGGCCGGCCGGCCGGCTGTACTTGTCATTCAGTCAAATGGAAATGTTGATGACAGACATCAAACGATATTGCAGGAAGCGTGCACTTTGGGACAGGGTGACGTGTTTCAAGGCATGTCTGAACAAATTGCCGCCTGAAGCTTCAACTTGGCAGGGCAGAGTGGGAAGTTTAAAATGCTGAGAACGTGGAGAGCGGTGCCACAATTTCCCCATGCATATACAGCAGGGTTAAGCAGAATCCACCATTACATGGCTGCATTATGTAAGTTGTAGAAGTTGAAGCAAGGTGCTGCTATAAGGACTTTTGCCCCAAGGAAACTGGGTTTCTTGACTTGTTCAAGTTGAGACATTTTTTTGTATGTCACTAGTCCATCAATCCAAGTCTGCAGTAGCTTGTCACAGCATAAAACGTGTAATTCTGCTAAAAGCAGTTGCTTCAGAAATATTTATACCGGCCTATCTTAGTCCTTACCCCTTCTCAATCTCTTGGACTTCTCAGCCAGTCTGTATGTTGGTGATTCCATTAAGATTTGTGTGTTTTAAATTGAGGATAGTTGAAAGCTGCAGCGGTTGCCAGCCTGATGGCATCTAGAGGGATGCTGTGTGTGGAGGCTCTCAAATCCCATAACTTAACAAACCGTACTTGCTGAAATCACTTTACCTGACTCCGCTATTATTAATAGAAGGGTCCTCTGCTCCATTGCGTCTGGTAATTGCACAGCTGAATCAATCAATATTTGAACTGGTGCTTAACTCCGAGTCTGACACAAACTCTGCTAACTGGCATCCAACTTTGCATTTCTCCATCTGGTCCATAACAAAGTGTCCTGCAGTGGCTAATTCAAAAAGTGGCAGCCTTGTAAAAGGCTGCCCACACTTCTTTTTATGAACTTACTTTTGAGACAGAGCAGGTGAGAGCATGCCAAATCTAAATATTGAAAGTTGAATTCATATAATAGGTATATAGGAAGTTGCCTTATATTGCATCAGGCATTGTTCTGTCTAGCTGGGCACTGTGACAATATGGTGTTGGAGGCAGGAATATTTCCTAGCTCTGCCCAGAGATGCTGAGGGTTTAACTAGTAACCTTTTGCGTACATTGCTCTGCCATTGAGCTTTGGCCTTTTATAAAACCTGATAGTTAAAGGAAGTAATTAAAGCAGGCATAATCAAAGCACCTTTTTGTATGCCAGTGCTGAGACAAATAGAAACAGAGCAATAAACAGGAGGCATTTGGATTCTGCATCATCACCTAATTTAATTTATAGAGCAGAAGGTCAAAAAGGCAAACTGCTGCAAGCTTTCTAATCATAACAGGTTTGCCTCCCTTTTTAAGAGGCCCTTCTAAAATATGGCACATTCCACGTACAGATCAGTCTTTGTGAACCTGTCTCCTGCCAGCCCCACTTAAATGAATAGGCACATGCGTACCCTACTACGCCCCATTCCCTTCAATGGGACTTGAAATTGAGAAATGCTCATCATGTTCAGTGCTGCACAGCCTTACAAAGGTACTGTTGTTTTGCATCCATAAAGCCACAACCTTGGTTAAAGGCTGCATTGTCACTTACATAATTATTGGATGCTGCTGCAGCTAATCTGCTTGATAGAACAAAGCAGAGGCTTCATGAGAGACAGAGAAAAATCACAGGCTAATGCACTTCTCTGTTAAATGCAGAAAAGAGGGCAAGCACACAGTCACTTGTCACTATTAAGCAGTCATTTCTGTAACACTGAGATAAAAGCCCTGGAAAGAATGAGGGATTCAGCCACAGCCCTCAATTTGCCAAGTATAACAAAGCACGATTACTGACCTTTGTAAACGCAAGCCAAGAGGCTGGCGATGAAAATCAGGATTCCAAGAAAAGGGGAAAACAAGCAGAATCCCAGAGAATCAGACCTACCCCCCCTTTTTTTACCCTAAAACCAAGCAGAATTTTAAGGGGCAACCTATGGTATCTATGTCCAAGGACCTCGTAACCCAGCTGTTAGTTGTTTCCACGAGACAACAATGAAATAAAAGCAGGGACAAAAGAAAAATCAAGGCTCAAATCTCTTTGTTATAGTTCCTTGTTTTGCAAGATTATCGCTGTAAGCCTTGCTCACTAGCGGTGGATGCATGTGTACTGAAACCCCTCGATTGTGTAGTGGCTTGCTAGACTGAAGCCTAGCATAGATTATGGTGTCCTGATGAGTAGGGCTTTGCACTAACTCTGCCTGTACTGGCATTGTGCTTTCACAATATTGCCTTTGCTTAAAAAGGTAAAGGTAAAGGACCCCCTGGACATTTAAGTCTAGTGAAAGGTGACGATGGGGTTGCAGTGCTCATCTCGCTTTCAGGCCAAGGGAGCCGGCGTTTGTCTACAGACAGTTTTCCGGGTCATGTGGCCAGCAGGACTAAACCACTTATGGTGCAACAGAACACCATGACGGAAACCAGAGCGCATGGAAACACTGTTTACTTTCCTGTCGCAGCGGTACCTATTTGTCTACTTGCACTGGCGTGCCTTTGAACTGCTAGGTTGTCAGGAGTTGGAACAGAGCATCGGGAGCTCACTCCGTCATGGGGATTCGAACCGCCAACCTTCTGATCGGCAAGCCTGGGGGCTCAGTGGTTTAGACCACAGCACCATCCACATCCCTTTGCTTAAGCCCAAGGTCACCCAGCAACTGCATGTGGAGGAGCGGGCACGTGAACCCTGTTCGTCAGATTATGAGTCCACTGCTCTTAACCACTACATCATGCTGGCTGACCAGAGGAACTTCATCTACTTTCTCTCCCAGCCCTCTTATCACTGCTGGGTAACTGTCCTCAACTGCCTTTTCTCTCCCGTGATTCCCATGATTATTGGCCCCATGTAACTAACTATTAAGTCTTGTCTTAAGTTTAGTAGCACAAGGGGTAATTTTCCATTAGGTTCGTTGGAGGGAGAAAAAAACTTTCTCCGCGTGGTCCTCTCTCCTGTGTCGCTCTGCAGACTGGGGAACAGCTGAGAGCAGTGAAATGGAGACTGGACTGCAGAAACAACAACAACAACTGATCTTCATCTGATGCTCCACGCTTTCTTCCTGCTGCTCAGCTGGTTGGTATGCTGTTGTTCCTGTCACATTAGGCAGGGAGCCAGAAGCAGCCTAGCGGGAACACAAATTATACCTACTTCTGAATTTGTGGAAGAAAAAAAAAGCAGGTTTGTTGGAGATTTTCAAAGAATGGGGATGTATAAAATACATGTACAAAGTGCAGTTGAGATAATTGCACACAAACCCACAAGCCCACTGGGCATTGTGCATATTGGTTGGAGAATGTACAACATTTCCCTGAAATATGCACATTCCCCAAGACCTACTGCAGATTATGCATAATGTAATGCCGTTGAAATATGCACAAATCCCAAATCATGATGGGAATTATGCATCACGGCAGGAGATCACACAAAGTTCAATCAGGATATGCACATTCTCCAGGAAACATGCAATTCCCTCTTCATGTATGTGTGCATTCTCCATGAGGCCTGGGGAATGTGCACAGTGACCAATTTGCAATGCACTTATGCACTTTAACCGCTCAGTTTCCATTCCCTTTAACACTCACCTAATCGCTTCCCTTCTGCCCTGGCACCAAGGCTACTTCCTCCCTTCTGGGTTGTGTCAGGATAGGCTATTGCACTGCCAACACATATTTCTGCTAGCGCTGCATTACTAACACCCTCCCCTCCCGCCCCGGTTTATTATTATTATTGCCCATAAAGGTCAAAATTGTCTCTTTTCTCTGGCACCAGGCTACACACATCAGCTTTGATTCAGGAAGAGAATGTTTCTTTGTACAGCAGGTGCTCCAGATTCATAAAGGTGCAAATCAGAGCACAATCTAACAGCAGGAAAGGAGCAAGAGAACCGGCCAAGACCTATTTACAATGAGATTCCAAGAAAGACCCTTGAGGCAGCTTTGCAACTGGCATTGCCGCCGCGGCCACCACAAGCCTAGACGCAGCTGCAGGAAAACACATATTTTTTTAATATCCCAGGGAATGGCACTCAGGCCACATAACCGCCGCAAGTGTGATCTTGTGCTGAATAAGGCCAAGCCACAGGAGAGAAAAGATTAAGAGTATCAAAGGAACACTTTTCTCCCTCTTTCGCTTCTTTCTTGTTACACACTAGATTTAAAAAGAAGAAGGGGAAGGAAAAGGGAGGGGGAGGGGAGAAGAGAGAACCATTTTGCTCAACATTCAATTTCGAGAAGAATTAAATTAGACCAAAACATTGTTCGGAATTAGAAGAGCGAAAAGGGGATTTTAGAAACGCAGCGTGTGGCTTGGAGGTATTGCCCTCCCCTCATCAAAACCAAGCTATATAAAGCTTTTTAGAAAAGGAACTATTACTGTACTCTTGCCTAACCAACGATTCATCTCTCTCCTTCTTCCGATAAGTACTTTGGAGGTTTATTTTCTTTAAAGAAAAACTTCTGATTCAAAAAGCAATTTCTCCCACAGATTGTATAGAAAGATGTTAGCTGAGCCATTTAATTCTGTTAAGCGCTACTGGGCTTTCCACCCCACCCCCCTCTTTCCCCTTTAAGATTGCCCATTTTGAAGCCAGCAGTGCCTGGGTATGGGTAGGCAGGACAACAACTGACATACATTCCTTTCATTTGGGAATATATTTGCCCTCTCATTCAAGATCACTGTACAGGTCAAACTTAGCAGTACAGTATCCTTATTTCAGATTATTGCAGGTTCCAATTGCTCTTATTTTTGAATTGTTGATTGTCATTTACCTTTAGGAGGGACAGAGGGAAATAAAGGGCACAAAAAAAAAACCAAGTAAATGCTGTTATTTATTCCTGTTTCTTTTTTAAAATTGGTAAAGACAGTAAACTTGAGGCAGTATACTGAATGCATTGTTCATATAAATAAATTCCAATTCACATTCATATTAAAACATACCTAGTTTCTCAGTCTTCTCCCACCCTTCCTACTTTGTCACCTACCAACACCAGTTCAAAAAGCATGCCAGTTCAAGTAGATCAGCGTTTCTCAACCACTGTTCCGCGGCACACTAGTGTGCCGCGAGACGCTGGCTGGTGTGCCGCAACGTGCGGCGACGAGAAGGGCGATTTGCATTGTCACGTGCCTGGCGGCCGCCAATAACAGCACTAACCCACCGGAAAGCAATATTTCTCCTCCTCTTTCCCAAAGCTCAGTGCAAACGAGCCTGGCGGCCGCCAATACACATCACTAACCCGCCGGAAAGCAATATTTGGCAAGTGTTTCTTACAGTCATAATTATAATATAGGGCGGCACAGAGTTAATTTTTTAAAACTTTTTTAATGGTGGTGTGCCTCGTGATTTTTTTCACGGAACAAGTGTGCTGTGGCCCAAAAAAGGTTGAGAAACACTGAAGTAGATAAATAGGTACCGCTGCGGCAGGAAGGTAAACGGCATTTCTGTGCACTCTAGTTTCCATCATGGTGTTTCCGTTGTGCCAGAAGCAGTTTAGTCATGCTGGCCGCATGACCCAGAAAGCTGTCTGTGGACAAACGCTGGCTCCCTCGGCCTGAAAGTGAGATGAGCACCGCAACCCCACAGTCGCCTTTGACTGGACTTAACAATCCAAGGGTCCTTTACCTTTCCCCCCCTTTACTATCTGATTTAAGAGTTCTGAAGAACTCAAAAGCTTGCACACTATTTGGGGGCATTTCAGCTGGCCTAATATAGGAACACGGGTGGCGCTGTGGTCTAAACCACAGAGCCTAGTGCTTTCCAATCAGAAGGTTGGTGGTTCAAATCCCCGCATTGGGGTGAGCTCCCGTTGTTCGGACCCTGCTCCTGCCCACCTAGCAGTTTGAAAGCACGTCAAAGTACAAGTAGATAAATAGGTACCACTTCGGCAGGAAGGTAAACGGCGTTTCCATGCACTGCTCTGGTTTCGCCAGAAGCGGCTTAGTCATGCTGGCCACATGACCCGGAAGCTTTATGCCGGCTCCCTCGGCCAGTAAAGCAAGATGAGCGCTGCAACCCCGGAGTCGGTCACGACTGGACCTAATGGTCAGAGGTCCCTTTACCTTTTTTAATATAGGCAGGGTCCTAATATGAATTTTCAGCTACAGTCATACCTCGGTTTAAGTACGCCCCGGTTTGAGTACTTTCAGTTTAAGTACTCTGCGGACCTGTCTGGAACAGATTAATCCACTTTCCATTACTTTCAATGGGAAAGTTCGCTTCAGGTTAAGTACACTTCAGTTTCAGTGCTCCATCGACCGTCTGGAACGGATTAATTCACTTTCCATTACTTTCAGTGGGAAAGTTCGGTTCAGGTTAAGTACGATTCAGGTTAAGAACAGACTTCCGGAACCAATTGTGTACTTAAACAGAGGTACCACTGTATTTGTACTAAAGCCCCAAATCTAGAACTGGGATTTCAGACAGACTAATAAGGACTTTCTGGATCTTTCCTTGCTGCTACCTCTGTGATGCTGAGCTCTCCCCCACCCCCACTCCATGCTAATCTCACGGCTGCATCAGATAACTGGTTTTCAGGATCTAATGTACACATAAGGAGCATCAGGATTATAATACTCATGTTACTTCTGGGATGCACTTGAGCATGATCGGTCCGTTGCTTGCTTCTGTGAGGCTGTTTGTCCTTCACTGGTCTCCTGCTATTATTGTAAAGGGGGCTTGCAATCAATAAATACACCGTTTTTCTCTGTGGAGGAGCAATGATTTGTATATGAGATCTTCTGCAGCTTCTGAACTGTGAGGGTATGTGGGGCTTGAAGAAGGACTGGCCATTTTTACCTCCCCAGGCGAGAGATTGGGAAGTGATTGAGATAGGAGACCCTGGTGAAAGCTGGGAGATCAGGCCACCATACAATGCATGAAAGTTAATTGTGATGAGCTTCCTTTGGGAATACAGTTGTACCTTGGATCCCGAATGCCTTGGTACTCAGACATTTTGGCTCCCGGATGAGTATTCTGGTTTGCAAATGTTCTTTGGAACCCGAACATCTGACGGGCCTTCCAGAGTTTCTGATTGGCTGCAGGAGCTTCCTGCAGCCAACCAGAAGCCACACCTTGGTTTTTGAATGTTTTGGAAGTCAAACAAACTTCTGGAACAGATTCCGTTCGACTTCCAAGGTACAACTGTAGTGACATTCCCCGCTCACCCCAAATGTTGTATGTTGCCATTTTATTTCCTCGTTTGGATATTGTTCTCTCTCCTGTTTATTTTTAAGCTGTTAAGGCAGGTTAGCTTATTTGCATTGTTTTTATATGGGTTTATTTATTTATTTGGGACCCAGGTGGCGCTGTGGTTAAACCACTGAGCCTAGGGCTTGCTGATCAGAAGGTTGGCGGTTCGAATCCCTGTGACGGGGTGAGCTCCCGTTGCTCGGTCCCAGCTCCTGCCAACCTAGCAGTTCGAAAGCACGTCAAAATGCAAGTAGATAAATAGGAACCGCTACAGCGGGAAGGTAAACGGCGTTTCCATGTGCTGCTCTGGTTTGCCAGAAGCTGCTTTGTCATGCTGGCCACATGACCTGGAAGCTATACGCCGGCTCCCTCGGCCAATAATGCGAGATGAGCGCGCAACCCCAGAGTCGGTCAGGGGTCCCTTTACCTATTTATTTATTGACATTCTGATTATCTGTCATTACTACTCTTTTTTTAAAAAAAATTGTTGCATTTATTATTGTTATTTGATATGCTGTGAGCCTCTTTGAGCACCATCGTGGAGTAGTGGCAAATAGACAAGATGATGATGGTGACTGGTTGGGAAATCACTCTTATTAATTTGTAAAGCAAAGAGTTGGCCAGAAGTGACCTGTCTTGGGGAGTCATCTAGGTTTACTTATTTCTTTACAATTTTATTCTACTTCTTTAAAGCAACTAATGCCCCCAAAGCAGCTAACAGTGCACAGCAATATGATAACTGGATCCAAGTAGAATAAACATATGGTTGGCCACATGACCCGGAAGCTGTATGCCGGCTCCCATGGCCAGTAAAGCGAGATGAGTGCCACAACCCCAGAGTTGTCTGCGACTAGATTTAATGGTCAGGGGTCCCTTTCCCCTTTACCTTTTAAACAAAAGGGGAAGACTTCTGGGGAAAAACAAACCCACGATACACTGTATCCCCAGGTCCTCTCAGTTCAGTCTTAAAATGTCTGAAGAACATATTTAGACAATTCAGATATTACACTTTGTGGAAAAAAATTGTATTTGATTTACAATTCACAGGATTTACAAATAATGACAAGATAAAACAGATTAGCAAGTTTGGATACCTTTGCTGATCAGACAGAAGGCAAGTATAGAGGCATAATTTGACACAGAATTCTTAGGTAAAACTGATTCAAACTATTCAGAGTTCCTTACATTCCTGGTGTGCTGAGGAAGCGCATACAGATGAAAGCAAATGTTTAACATAAAAGGAAAAACATGAAAAGTGACACCCTGTTACTGCCTCCCCCCTTTTTAAAAAACTACTTCCACAGTAGCCATGAGAACCACATTGCTAGTGACTTGCTCCAAAAGAAATTGGGAAGAGACTTACCGATACATTTGACGATGAACATGAAGGCAACAAATTTGGATAACTCCAGTACAGGGAGAGAGGTAGCAAACTGAAAGTCTGTTACTGTGTTAAGAGCCAAGCAGGTTTAAGGTGTCACAGGACAGAAAACACCAGAGCAAGACCAAAAGATAATGAGCGTTTTGATGGCAGTGCTAAATGAACTGCCCCAGAAGTATGGTGAAAAATGAATCTAACAAAGATTGCTTTTTTTGTTTTTGTGCAACATAGCAATTTAAGATAACGTACCAAGCTTTATCAAATGGCATGGAAGCTGACTAATATTGTAAACACACAATACATCTTTGACAAGTTACTTTAATTTCCATAGCTAAGTTAATGATGATTATTCCATCCATTGCAGCATTCCAAGGCTCAAGTGGTGTTTAGGTTAGACGGGCCACAGGATTTCCTTACAATGAGTATTTTACATTAACAACACAGATTCCAACCCCCCCCCCTTTAAAAACATACACAGACAAAAACCAAATAACAACATCCCTTGGATAGTGTGAAGATTCATTTTTTAAAAATCCTATGAACCATTCCAACAAAAGATATACATACTTGAATCATGTCAAACTGCACACTATTGGCAATAAGCTAATTACAGGCATTCTGCTGGTCAATTTTCTCACAAAAAAGTCATCAAACCACACATAAATATTTTTGATACGATTCTCTTTACAAAACCATTCAGATTCATATAATTAGTACAAGTAAGGCACATTAGCATATGTAATAAAACTATCATTTAAAAAAGAAAAAGGCCAATTTTATTTGCCACCATTTCTGAATCAAATTAGAATTTGCCACTGGTACTTTCCATTGGGGATGATAAGAGATAGTCTTGCAACTCTGTAGGGAAGTCTACAAACTTGCCAGATCCAGATGTTTCTGGGTCTTGGGTAATTGTGATATGCTACCATTCCCTTGCTTCCCCTCCCCCCACCCCAAAAGCATCAAATTGCACTTTTATGCAGCCCAAAACCGGCTTTGCTTTGGCTGAACACAGGCTCTTCCCAGGATATTTTCCCTCAGTGTGTGATTCAGAATTCATGTGGCAGCAACAGTGTCAACAAGTGTGAACAATCACTTGGCTGAAACCTAGACAAAATCACTGTTCATTCCCAGCTGTTGCTTTGCCAGCGGTGCACTGGACCGGTATTAGTTATTTGGAAGTACCTGGTAATCTTGGCGTACTGAGGACGTTAGGTACCTCGCATGTTCTGCACACTGAATACCATGCAAAAGTACCATGCAAAAGTACTC
This sequence comes from Zootoca vivipara, assembly GCF_963506605.1. Classification (NCBI taxonomy): domain Eukaryota; kingdom Metazoa; phylum Chordata; class Lepidosauria; order Squamata; family Lacertidae; genus Zootoca; species Zootoca vivipara. The sequence continues at coordinate 13,888,866 of NC_083285.1, forward strand.
ATACATCGTGGTTAAGATTTATGCTCTTAGGGGGGACATACATGCACCTTCCTAGTTAAAGGATCAGTCCATCCCAAATAATCTACAGTATTGTCCACTTTGGCCCTGGCAAAGTGAGTAGGAGGGAAACAGTCACAACCACTGTTTTTAGCACTTGGTTTTCAGATATGTAAAGATGTATAGTACCAAACCCACTGCAATGTCTTAAACAGAAAAAGTCATAGCAAATGTGTCTTTCGTTCTACTCATTATGAGTAGAACACAGGACAACTGGATTTATTTTTTATTAAAAAAAGAATAAGAAGAAAATCTATTTCCAATTACTGAAATTAAAAGAGGGATATTGCATTAATTTTTCCAATATGCTATTACTTTTCTAGTACACATATTGCTTAAAAAGTATAAAGAATGCTATAGGTAGTGAATTTAACTAGCGTAATGAATTCTAAAAATGCTGATGCTTCAAGATTGTACTATTTGATTAAATGAGCTATAACTTTACCCTCCCCACCCCAGAGGACTTCCCTCATTTCCCATTGAAAATTCATTTACACACAACACAGGATTTTAATTAGAAGCATAATTTACAGTAAAAACTCTTTACATTACAGCTTTGCTATAAAAAAACCCAAAATCTTTTGTTTTTCATTTAAAGTTGTAATTACACATTAAAAAATAGAACACTATTTCCTTATCAGGAAGAATGAATTTACACATCCAGATCAGTCTTCTTTATTGCAGCTTTCAAATCAAAGGTCAGTTACTTTATTCTCTAAAGCAGCTGCTATCTGTTGTAATCGAAAAGCAAGCTGCATTTTTTGTGCAGCTGGGTCCTCTTCCAGTGCATTTATGATCTAGAAGAAGAAGAAAAAAAAAATCAGGATTCAGGCAAGACACACAGCTTCAGTTTTCACAGCCATAGGCCTGTTCAGCTATATATTACGTGGAGGAAAATCTCATGGATTTTGAAGGGTGTTATTTCGAAGTGTAGATCAGAAGCCACATTGCTTTATTAAGACAGAATTGTGGAGATTAAAGAGGCAACGATCACTAGAGAGGGGGAAGGCCTACCATTGCAGAGTCATCTCCTTGTCCCAAGGATCCTCTGTGGGTGGTGGGGTACTTTGCCGGGCAGCCTGCATAACCCTCAAATGCTTCCCACTGCCAGGAGAGCTCTGTCCTGGCTGCCTGAAGCTACCATTTAAATGCAAGCAACTCTTGACTGTTGAGTTGCAGGGGCAGATTGGGGGGGGGTTCATTCAGATTGGTTGGGAAATGAGCCAAGCCATTTCCTTTTTTTTAAAAAAATGCCTTGTGTAATGCAAACCCTTGTCCATCTCTAAGTAACTATTCAAAGATGAGCATCATTACTAGCCAATAAATTTTTAAAAAGCGTGGCAGAAATAGGGAATGCTCCTTCATAGCTTGTGGATACTGAACTTTTGTTGTCTGATGGTAAGCTAGGTTGTCTTACTGATTATTGCTTTTGTTGCTTCACTGATAGGTGTGTGCCCCTGCCTATATTTTCTTGGCCGAAGAGGAAGCGACAACTATCGTGGAAGCGGAAAAGCTCTTTAAAGAGGCTCTGAAGGCAGCTGCTACAGGCGTAGCCAACGGTTGCAACATCATGGTGCCCAGTATGAAGCTCAGCACAGTAAGCCAGTCTCTCTCTCTTTGACTAATAGTCCTGAGATCTTTCAAGAGACAAATAGTTGCTAGAAGTGTGTAGGCCTGGGTGATTTATCAATATAATGCCGGTATGAGGGGCAGGCAGCAATGACAGCTTCACTCAGTGGTATAACGTTGGAGAAACCGTGGCCACTCCTGAGTCCCTCTGCCTCCAGTGCCCAGCACGCTTAGGGAGACACAAACTGCAGCCATGAGCTGGAGGCAGAGGGACTCAGGAGCGGCAGAGGTGTCACTAAAGATACAGTGGTGCCTCGCTAGACGAAATTAATTCATTCCAGGACTCAATTCGTCCTACGAAAATTTCATCTAGCGAGGCACCGTTTCCCATAGGAATGCATTAAAAGTCAATTAATGCGTTCCTATGGGCTCCGGGGGAACTGGTGGCGGCGCTTGCTGCCAAAGAGCCAAGAGAGCAAGCGCCGCTGCTGCCAAAGACAGAGCCGGATCGGACTAAGCTTCAGAAGCTTCGTCGGATTCGGCTCTGTCGGACGGGGTGGGGGCTTTTCGCAGTTTGCCTCCCCCTTGGCTTGGGGAAGGCAAATGCCGAACAGCCCCCGCAGCGCCGCACTTCGGCTCCGGGGGGCGCTCTGTTGGGCGGTGGGGTGGGGAGCGGAGGATCCTCCGCTTTCCCCCACCGCCGCCAAGCCCCATGCTGGCTTTTCGCGGCGAGAAGCGGCGGTGGGGGAAGACCTCTCGCCGCCACCTGCCTCCCCCGACACGGAACGCAACTTCGGAGATGTCCGAAGTTGCGCTCCGTGCCGGTGGTGCGGGCCGAGAGGCGGCAGCGGGGGAACACCTTCTTCCACCGCCGCCTCCCGCCTGCCTCCACCGACACGGAACGCAACTTTGGAGACGTCCGAAGTTGCCCTCCGTGCCGGTGGTGCGGGGCGAGAGGCGGCGGGGGAACACACAGAGCGTAACTTCGGTGAAGGCAAGCGGGGGCACCTAGCCCGCCCGTTTGCCTTCGCCGAGAAGGCACCCGGCTTTCTCAGGGAACGCAAGCGGGTGGGCTAGGTGTCCCCCGCTTGCGTTCCCTGAGAAGGCGCCCGGCTTTCTCGGCGAAGGCAAGCGGGCGGACACCTAGTTCCTCCCCCGCTAGTTCCTCCTTGTGTTCCGCTGGTCTCTAGCGGAACACAAAAAGGGGAACCAGCTGTAGCAGGGAAAGAAGGCAAAGGAAGATCAGCTGAGAGGCACTGACAGCTCTCAGCTGATCTTCCTTTGCCTTCTTCCCTTGCTACAGCTGGTTCCCCTTTCGCTAGATGAATGCCCTGATTTTCTGATCAGAGGTTTTTATGGCCACGCTCGCAAGACGAAGCGGTGGCCATAGAATCCCTGTCGTATAGCGATGCAACCTCCGATCAGAAAATCATTTCGTTAAGCGGAATTTTCGTCTAGCAGGGCATTCGTCTAGCGAGGCACCACTGAGTGAAACCGCCACTGCCCTCATACCACTGCGGAGGGAAAAGGAAACTGCATAGACAAGGCATGATACAGCTTGTTCCTCCTTCCCGCTTCTTTAAACTGCTTGGCTGAGGAGCGTACTGCAGCCCTTGCCTCAGCCAAGCAGTTTTACAGAGCCCCCGACCCCACGGCGAGGTGGGGGCTTCATTAAAGTGCTCCCACTCCCCAGCCACACTTTTCCATTGAGGTGGGTGTGGCTGCATGCCCCTCAATGGAGAAGTTTAAAGGAGCCCCCACCTTGTCTCTGGCTCACACAAGCTGGCAGCCGGGTGTGGGTGGAGGCAGCCTTGCCTGGCTGCCTCTTTCCTCCTGGGGTGGTCGTTCAGGAGGAAAGAGGCGGTGGGCCTGCATGGGCAAAAGCAGTCAAACGCTTGGAGCCTGTCAGGCTCCAGGCGTTTGGCTACCGTGGTGTGGTCTGTCTACCATTATCTCCAGAAGTCTATACTCAATTCTGACCAAACTAAGCCTCCTATGTATATTTTGCTCTAGGAGGCCTAGTTTGGTTAGAATTGAGTACAGACTGCCAGAGACTATGCCAAGTACATTACTTCTGGTAAATGAGCCACCAGAGGGCTCTGAAAAATTGTGCCCCGGGCTTTTTAGATTCATCTACCCAAGTACTATTGGTTGCCAGATGTGATTTTTCCCCCCAGCTCTACCTCACTAATTTGGCTAACCTTTGTTATCAGCACTACCAGTATTTTGGATTCTTCTAAGCAAACTCCAAAGATGTCAGCACCAACCTGCCCCTCCAACCTCCGTGTATAAGAAATATAGCGCCAGTAAAAGCCAAGCACTAGGTAAGCTAGAAAATCATGTGCCCAAAGTCTGTTAGCCTGTTGGCTCTTTTTCCTTGCTGTGGTGACCCTTTTACAGCATAATAAAACCATTCTGACAGTGGAAACTTACCTCATCATAGTATTTGTTAGTATACTGGTAGAGCTGGTGTAAAGCCACAAGGGTATTTAATGAGTCTGTGTGTGCCTATTAAATAAAAAAAAGAAGAAAAAGGAATGCGTCAGGGCACCGTCCTGGCTGCATAAGAACTCCAATGAAATATATATAGGAGCACCAGACACGATGTAAATCCCTTTTCCATATCCCAGCACTGGTACGCAAATCTTTTAATAGCTGTCTGGCTTGGTGAGGAAGTGAAACTGACAATTTTCAGAAACCACCCCTCCCCCCAACGTCAAGGTCTCCTGCTGGATTTGTTACAGCCAACTATGCTGCTTTCCTCATCATAGAAAGGGGTAAGCAGTAGTCTTAGTCTGGAGCAGGTTGACTCCAGTTGTGTATATAGGTCCTGCGGGGAAATGCTCCAAAGAACACAAGAGTGCTGTAGGATCAGACCAAAAGCTGATCTAGTTCACCAACCAGTGGCCAACATCTGGGAAGCCCACAAGCCAAGTGGTGAGAACAATAGCCCTCTCCCTGCTGATAGTTACCAGCAACTGGAGTTTAGAGGCATAGTGCCATCATGATGAATAGCCCCTGACAGCCTTATCCCCTGTAAATATGGCTGATGCCCCGTTAAGGCCATCTAAACCAATAAAAAACACGAGATGACGTTTACACAAGTTCCTTGTGAGTTTCATCCTTTTGCAATCTCTTACGATGTCTTTTAACCAACTGGAGTGAAGGAAACGATACCGAAGCCTCCACACGAACTGAATTATAAATTATTCTTGTGGACATGCCACATGTAAATTCCCTGAATGAACCCAATTTGAATCTATGGTTGTAACTTCTTTCCCCACAAGCCTTTTTTCCTCTGTGCTGTTTTATTCAACTAAGCTATTAGAAATCCCATCGCTTTTGTTAACATTGGGGGGGGGGGAAATCACCCTAAAAGAATGTTTGAGCATCCTTTAAAATCAATAATTCACAAGCAACGCAATATATCATAATCATATGGGGAAAAATAATTCAAAAGATTCCATTGGGCAGGCAGAAGTTCTAATAGGACGTGAGCACAAAATGACAACAGCAGGCACCCCCCAAACTGCGGCCCTCCAGCTGTTTTGGCCTACAACTCCCATGATCCCTAGCTAAGAGGACCAGTGGTCAGGAATGATGGGAATTGTAGTCCAAAACATCTGGAGGGCCAAAGTTTGGGGATGCCTGCTCTACAGTCATACCTCATGTTGCATCTGCTTCAGGTTACGTGTTTTCGTGTTGCATCCCGCGGCAATCCGGAAGTACCAGAACGGGTTACTTCCGGGTTTTGCCACTCGCGCAGAAGCGCTAAATCAAGCCGTGCGCATGCGCAGACGCAGCACTTCAGCTTGTGTCAGTTCCGTGTTACGGAGAGGCCTCTGGAACGGATCCCCTCTGTAACACGAGGTTCCACTGTATTCCCCAAGTAAGGTTTCCAATTTGATACTTACCCTAGAAATCTCTGCTAAATGTGTATTCATGTCCTGGTCACTCACTTGTACCATTTGGCGAATACCTTTGTAATAACTAGGGAAAAAATCAACCAGAAAACAATTTTTAGTTGATGCAGTTCATCATTTTACAAATGCCTTCATGCTTCGTAGCAGTTTTATTTTTCTAATAACTACATCACCACCAGAGGTGCTCACGAAATTGCAAATTTCCGTATGAAATGATCTGATCTGCATCTCTTGTGCTTATACACACAATTGGCTTAATGCATCAAAGCGCTGCTACCGTTGATTTCAACAACCCATGAGCGAAAGGAAACACACACCGCACAACTTAGCACAAACCAGCAAAACTTTCTGTGGGCATCTGAACAGATGAGATTGTGCCTCAATGCACATGGTTGCTTCTGCACTGCTGCCCAAATCCTGTCATGTTCAACAAGTATACTGAACTATGGGGATTACCCGCCTCATTATTGAGAAATGCCAAGGCTGGCAAAAGAGGCGCAGCCAAGCAAATGCTCAGTGTTTCTTACAGTCTGATCCCACAAATGCTTCTGCTGAGTTAAATGGAATTTAGTCCTGTGTAGCTGTGCATAACATTGCAGTGTTAGAAGTATTCGGCGAGGAATTAAACTTTATAGTCAGAAATAGTTGGAAGTTAGGAAGTGTTACACCTGGAGTAGAGTGTATATTTTCACCTTCCTTTTTAACAGACTTCTAAATGAAGGATCTTGCAAACACCCATCCCCCAAATCTGCTTTCATCATTAATACTGAATTTAAAAACACACCAAAGTATAGCTTTTGCAAGCCGAAGTATAACTGACAGCTCCAATGATCAAGCTTAAAAAATGTCACCAGAGACCTTTGAAAACTCATGCCACAAAAAAGTTGTTAAGCCTTTAAGGTGCTACAGGACATTTAGCACTTGTGAAATACCTCTCAACATTCTTTCTTCAACTTCTGTAGTACAGTTCACTGGATAGGACATTATAAAAACTGCATTTGAAAAGGGGATGGGGGGGGGGGGAAGACTAGACTGAAAAATTAAAGGTCAAAAGCCACGAAATTAACCCCAGGTTCAAAGGTTTAAAAATCTTTTAGGGAATGTGTGAATTATAAGTCTGTCTTTGCCCTCAGATTTACTCCTCTTGGAACTCTCAGTATATAGCAATCTTCCCTCCAGATGTTTTGGACTGCAAGTCCCATCAGTCCCAACCATTATGGCTGATGAGAGTTGTAGTCACATAGAATAATCAAGTTGGAAGGGACCCTGAGGATCATCTAGTCCAACTCCCTGCAATGCAAGAATATGTAGCTGGTCCCATATGGGGATCAAACCTGCAATATTGTGCATGGGAACCAGGTTGGAAAAGGCCATTGTGAAGGATAGCATTATTACTGACAGACCATGCATCCCTCCATTGTCCAATTAGATGTTACCACTATCTTTACCACTTCATTTTTTATCTAGTCAGTATAATACATGGAATATTTTTTAAGGAGCATGTTCTGAAGTGATGATGAAATGGAATTGTTTTCCTGGTGACAAAAGCCCAGGTACAATAACACTCCCCCCCTACTTACTCTTCCACCATCTTCTTATACGTCGAGATCTCTTTTGCATAGAGTAACTTATTACTCGGAGAATCCTGGGAAAAGATGATATACACAGAGCTGAGTGTTCAAGTGCAATTGATGCGTTAGAGATTAATTTGTAGAAAATGCACTGATTTAAATAAAGTGTGTGCGCTACCATAACATTTGGAAAGCAGACTGTGAGTATATGTCAGTTTTGTCATATGTGAAGCTAAAAGGCCAGAGGAACCAGAGTCATGGCTGTCCAGACTGCATCCCAATCTCAGGCCACAGCATGAAAGTTGGGAGGAAGGCCAATGCTATTCCCCTCTCCCCCTAATATCTCATAGCTCCAGGCCAATGAAACTGTTTAGCTGCTTCTTCTTTTTTAGTTTTTTCCCCTTTATTGATCTTCCTTCCATATATTACAAAAGTAAGAAAATACAAACATACATGAAAAAAAATACAGGGAAAAAAAGAAAAAATGCAAATAAAAATAAAAATGTATCAATCTATACACCCAACCTGTTATTCATTCATTATACTATACTTTCATCTGAAAATTTTTATATATTAAAGAATATTAGCAAACAATAAAGAAAACCCCCTACCAGCCCTCCACCCTGTGATGACTTCCAGCCTCTTCTCTATTTCTGTTTCTGTTTCCAAATTCCCTTGTATACCTGTTTACATATTTCCTTTCATTTTTATTTACTTTGTTTGAGCCCTTCACCTGTCTGCTAAGAGATTAGCGTTTTCCACAAAATTTACCATATATTCATTAAACATTTTCCAATCTTTATCAATTTTCTGTTCTGATATCCCCTTAATTTCTCCCGTTTTCCTCGCCATATTTTGATATCTTATCAATTAAATCTGCCAAACTTCTACATTCGGTATTTAATCACTTTTCCAGTTTTTAGCGATAAGAAGTCTGGCAGATGTGGTTGCATACATTGTTAGACATCTATCTTTTCCCTTGATTTCGTCACTTAACATCCCTAGCAGGAATATTTTGGGGTCTTTCTTGAAAGAGTATTTCAATATTTTCTTCATTTCTATGTAGATCTTCTCCCAGAATTTCTTGATTGTTTTGCATTGCCAGCAAATATGTATGAATGTTCCCACCTCTTTGTGGCACCTCCAGCATGTGTTATCACTATTCTATATTTTTGCCAAATATGGTGAAGCTGTTTAGCTTCAAAGGCAGCCTCTATCCCTAGAGCTCAGAGAGTAAGCCTTCAGGTCAGGCGCTTAGGAAGGGAGAGGAGAAGGGGGTGGGCCGCCCCTAGCTCCAGTCTGGCGGGGGCAGGGTGGGGGCAGGAAGAAGCAGAGTGTGCTGCGGAGTGGGTTGCCGGCTGGCAAACTGCTCTGAAGCAGAGCGCCGGCCAAGTGCCGCCGGTTGAGCAGAGCAGCAGTGCCAACCTGGGCGGACTGCGCATGTGCGGACATGTGCAGTCCATCCTGGCTCGTCCTGGTGCATGCATTGTGACATCAGGACGCATGCGCGTTGTGGAGCAACGCCCCGCCCCCAGGGGGTGCTGCCCTGGGCAGCCAAGCGGCACCATTCGCAATTGCTTCAGGTCAGTCCAAGACCCTGAAACGTGCCTAAAAGGGGGGGGAAGGGAGGTGTCTCCAGGCTGAAATACATCTATTCTCCTTCCTGGGCCTAACTGGCCAAAATAATTGAATCAAAGACCAGATGAATCTAGTTAAAAACACAGCAGGCCATCTAATGCCAAGCTATTCAGCGCAGGTAGGTGGAAAAAACCCCCCACAAAGTTGAACAGCAAAAAAAATCCTATTCAGGCCTGAAGTGACTAATAAGTCACAGGTCATAGGTTGGGAGGGCAGGGGCTGCAAAGAGAATAAGAGGGTGTGGTGAGAAGGCCAACTAGACTTTAAATAGGGCTCTGACACTGCCTTGTCCCCACACCCCGAATGCAGAGCACCTCAAGGGTCTGCCTCATTGGCCGAACAGGCCACAATGTGCCCCTCTGGCTGGTACCAAGGCTAGCAGGCCTTGTGGATATAGTGCTGTGAACAGGATGATAGGAGAGACATCCATTAAGTTTCAAAAACCAACTTGCAGCTTCAATAGACAAAAAAGTTGCAAACAGTAATCAGCTGTTATTCTAAAAGCAATAGAAAACAACTCTTTTGAATGTGTCACTAGAGATTAAACATTGAACTTTCGCTGAAGCTTCAAAACAATATAATCATCTTTACAAGCAAAGGCAAAATGAACTGATCTATGCACTATCTTCTATGATTACTGCTTTGTCTATCATAATGTACTTAAAACGTTCTCCCTCACGCGCAGACACAGAGCAGAATGTAAAACACTTACCCTGCTTAATTTGTGCTCTGTTCTTGTGCAAGCATCCATGAAAGTCTGTGCAATGACTGACAAGGAAGCATCCACTACTTCGTGAACATGAACATCGAAGATGAAGTGGGGGTTTTTCAGTATGTTTACCCAGAACCTAAGTGGCAAGCTGTGAAGAAAGCAAAGAAATAATGCAGGCCCTTATTAAGGAGTGAAGTTAAAGTGTAGAAAATGAGGCCCTGGCAAGCAAAATAGATTGCTCTGCTTAAAATTGCTGCAACATTATTTTCAGTTTGATTATATGCTTGAGCCACTAAGTGAATCAGTAACCACAGTGTGCTTCTGCATGCAGACGGCAGTCTCATTGCTACATGCCCCAGAACCCCAAGAATGAGTATTTAGCAAAGCTGTATTCCTTTGTGGCAAGTCCTGTGCAACAATAAGGCTGGCACTACTTAGTTGAAGTGGAGATCCTTTAACCTTCATGCTGTTGGGGTATATCACTTCAAATGGAAAACTCAGATTCAGGAAGAACAGGGAAATCATCCTTGTAAACACTGAAAAGTAAGGCTGCCACATATCTCTCTCAAGTTTCTTACATATTCTGCCCTCCCACCTATCTTTTTTCAGGGCTGGGAACACTTTGCAACTGGCTGTGTTTTAAAGCTTTCATCCTTCTCCCTCAGCAGCTTTGTTAAGGCATTCTGGTGTTTCCCTTCATTTTAAGGGTTGCTGCCCTAGTTTTAGAGGACTGTGGTTGGACAATATAAGCATAAAGAGCAGCTGCTTGAAACAGTGGTTATGATCCAGGAACCATCTATTATAGACAGACAGACAGATAGACAGATAGATACAGAGACCCTCCAAGTGTCCCATTTTCCAGGACAGTCTCATATTTACAGAAGCCATCCTGGTTTCTGATTTGATCCCGGAATGTCCCACTTTTCCTTAGGACATTCCTTTTTTCATCAGAGAAATGTTGGAGGGTATGGAGTTATGTGACCCCTGAGCCAAGGACATAAGTAACTATACAGCCTTTAGAAGACACCTAGGCAGCCCTGTATAGGGAAGGTTTTTTTAAACTGTTTAACGTTTTATTATGTTTCTATATATGTTGGAAGCCGCATAGAGTGGCTGGGGCAACCCAGTAAGATGGGCAGGGTATTATTATTATTATTATTATTATTATTATTAAAAATAATAGAATAGGACGTTCCTATTTTCACCAGAGAAATGTTGGAGGGTATGCATGTGTGCGAGTGCGCACACACACATACAGAGCTTCTGCTGAGAGCTCTGAGTGAAATGCGGCACTTTTCCCTTCCACATCTGGTAAAGAGAGAGCCCTGGCTTACAGCAATAAAAAGCAATGTTGCTAGTGAATGAATGTATTGCCTTCTTCAGCCACTTCTCCCCCTGAACCCTGAAAGTTCATACCTGTTCGTTTTCCAGATGTGGATAGTATCGTCATCTTTGATATCATGCTTTTCCGCTTGCTCATCAAGAAAATCAAAGAAATATTTCACAGCTGGTGGCACAACATGCTTTGAGTCAAGTACACTGTGAAAAAAGTTATCTACAAACTGCTGAAGTGTACCCTGAAGGAGAATTAAGGGGTGGGGGGGAGAAAGCATACATACATGCATTAAAAATTCAGGTTATAGTGCAAGTGTAGCATTTTCAAGGATATTATTTCAAATTTACAAGAATGCTTTCTAAACTGATTTATAGTCATCTGTACAGGCGTCCGTCCCTAGTGACCAAGGAATCACAATAGCTTGAAGTGCAGCATTTTTCATCTCTAAATGGGTAGTAAATGCTCTTATGAACAACATGAAATGAACAGCCATAAGAAATGGTCCAGGGAGCTCCGGAAACACAATTCTCTACTCTGTTTTAAAGAGGTGGTGATTTCCGTATTGTTGCTCAGGGAATGCAAAAAGCCCAACTCTGAAATAGATGGACAAGTATAGGAGGGAACTGATAGCAGAGTAATGCACTTATAATTATGCTTCCCAGATACATTCTGGTAATTACTGGCAGGGACTTTTGTGATTTAGTAACCTAATTATAATAAAGCCTTGCGTTTATAGTCTCTTGTTCGTGCCTTAACATGAGGAAACTACTTTTGGATTTTAATCTTATGCAGAGCATGCAAGATCCCAACCTGCTTGCCACAGGATATAAATGTGTTTATGGGAGGGGGTGGGTTATGGGTTTGTATGGTTCTTGTTTATAAGTATTCATTTTGGTTTTTTATTTTGTATTTTTATGCTGTGAACCGCCCTGAGGTTTTCAAATGAAGGCAGTATGGAAATAATAATAAAAATAATAAAAATAATAGGAATCTGGCTGGCCCCCATAAGAACAGGTTGCTGGACTAGAGAAGGGTCCGCTCTAATCGATCAGAGCTCTTGTGTTTTAAAGTTTCATTAATTCCACACAGCTTTGCTTTAAGGAAGTTCAAGCGATCTGCAGAACATATTTCCCCACCAGCCAGATGTTTTCAGATGGTGGCAACCGTGGAAGTCAATATGGACAGCTCACATTTAAGGCTACTAGAGGCAGAAATGCAAATTAAATGTCAAGTTGGCTTTGTTATGCTTTGAGTTTAACACAGAACAGCACTGAGCTCACCACACACTTGTATCGCGTTTAACTTCTCGAAGCTTACAAGCTAGCAGGCCACTTAATGTTAGGAGGAGGAGAAGCACAGCCACTGACAGGGGCATGAAAGGGGAGAGGCGTAGTGTCAGTGCAGGTAAATAGAACAGCGGCTGGTACGTGTTGTGCAAATATTTATACATCACAGAAACTATTTGGGAAATATCGTGACTTCCTCATTCTGTGAAAAATCAAAGCACAATAAGTTAACTAGCTCTGAGGTGCCTCAAGAATTGTCATGTTTCAACTGTTGTATGTGATGGCCAATAGCAAGCATCTTTGTGAAGACAATCCTGGGTTTCCACCTCTAATGTCTCTGACAATAAACACAAAGTGTATTATTTAAGTAACTAAAAATACAAACTCTTTAAATTAAATCTGAGCCCTAAAGAAGGATTCCACACACCAAGTTACTATTTACACTTAACATCTCAAATTAAGAGTACCCTCTAGAGATGATGACAATTAACTTGATCTCTCAATCTTACCTTCACAGAGAGGAGTCTCGTCAGGTAGATTTCTGTAATAGCTTTGGTTCTCTCCTTCTCTTTCATGCTTCCTCTTTTTGACTTGCCTTCATCAACTTCATCTGCCGGCCGAACTAGATGCCAGATCTTATTTTCCTCTTCCAACAATGCACGCCCTGAAAATAGCAAAAGCGACACATTTCAAAACAATCACATTAAAATTAAATTCGCTGGCCATGCACCAATTGCCATGCCATGAATCATGTGCCAGAGGACTGTGGCTAATCTGCATATTTAGTTGCCTGTAATTAATATTATTTGCATTTCATAAACATGAAGGTGCTGAACTAACAAATATGCTGATGCTGTTCTTCAACACACTTGCTCAGGTCATATTTGCCAAAGCGAAGAAGCTGAGATAACCTTATAAAAAACAATGCTTTAAAACACAATTGCAGTCTACTAGAGCTCCGGTGCAGAATTGCAACTCCTGCACAGGCTTCCATATGAGTGGGAGCTTCCTATTCCCAGCAATAATAAGGAATTGTCCATTTATCTAATGGGATTTGAAGCGTGGCACAATCAGCGATATCTATGTATATGATGTAGAAACTGTCCCTTCTTGCTTGTCCCATGTGTGCATCAAAATTCTGCATAACTCTAAATTCTATCTTAGCGTGTCAGAACCTTCCCTTCCTGGGTGCGTTTTCCCTCACTCTATTCTCCCTACTAGGCATACTTTCAAATTTTAACCATTTCCAGGGAGGTTGAGATGTTGGTCTGTTGTAGAGAGGCATGGGGAGAGCAGTGCTGAGCTGCCCATTGTTGTGATGTAAGGAAGCCCCACATGAAGCACCCGGGAGTCAAGCGGTATTTTAAGTAGGGCTTTATTCCAGTTTCAGTCTTGCAACATCATAAAGCAGGCTTCTTAAGTCAGGCATGGCCAAACTCGGCCCTCCAGATGTTTTGGGACTGCAATTCCCATCATCCCTGACTACTGGTCTTGTTAGCTAGGGATGATGGGAGCTGTAGGCCAACAACATCTGGAGGGCCAAGTTTTGCCACGCCTGTCTTAAGTCAACCATACCTCTTTATACAAGCTGGCTATACAATGAGGCAGCTCCCCACTCTCATGATGCTGACTCATCACATGATGCTGAGTCAGCATTTCCACCTAGCACAGAGTGTTAACTGCTTGATACCCACAACACTCCAACAGTAAACGCCATCTGGGCCACTTCACTGACTGCTACTGGATTACGGAGACCTGTTGTGATGGGAAATGCCAGCAAGTTTCCTCTTCAAATCTCGTATCAGATGGCATTAGAAAAGTTGCTTTCTCTCAGAATCACAGTACACAACACGGTGATAATATCAATCTTCCTTACAAAGAGATAGGCTACTAACGTAATGTACGTGAAGCATTCTGAGCACCCTAAAGCGCTACACAAAATACTTGCTTATTACTGCCAATGTAATAAAGAGCATTGACAGGAGAAGGAATTTGATGAAAGTCCAGACTAACCAATCTTTATTTGTGAACTGAGATGGAAAATAAAATAAAATAAAAAATAAAAAATTGGGATAAATCAACCTAATTTCTTTCCAAGTCCCACTGAAAAGAATAGGAATGCCACGGGAGTTCCATCATGTCATTTGGCAATGCAAAATTTTACTGCACTTAATTCTCTAGACTTTATAATCAACTAACACATCACTGTCTAGAGAAAGAAAGAAAGAAAGAAAGAAAGAAAGAAAGAAAGAAAGAAAAAGAAAAGAAAGCAGAATTATTTCTAAAGGATTTGGACATCGTTCCACATTTTTTGGAAAGAGATGTAAACCCATTCTCTTTGTATATTATTAGTGGAAATCAACTTTAAAAAGTCTAGGTTCATATGAAATGGCTTCAGTAAAAACAGCCAAACCTAAGCATACAAAAGTCCTTTTCAAGTCACTATTATTATTATTTTGTAAAATTGGCAGGTGCGCTCTGTATTCAGGCCTCATAACAGCATGTTGCTTTTTGGGGGGTGGGGGTGGGGGAACATTTCTTCTCTTTTTACGCAACAAAGAACTCCACAAATCATTGTCAGTGCAAGCTCTAGCTCTGCACTGGCTCTCTAACATTTTATAGCTTTCCAAATAAACAAGCTGGCATTGGATAATTCTAAGAGACCTAAGCACTAATGAAAAGAAACATTAGCTAGGAAAGAAATATTGCCTTTCCAGAATTCCCCTGAAAGCTATTTCCTGTGCAAAAAAAGGGGCACTGAGTGGTTGGAAGCCTTCATCTTTGAAACTCTATAGATCATTTTTGCTACCTGATACAGCTCCCGGCATACATGTTATCAGAATTTCCTGCTTTTAGTCTATCGCTAAGTAGATCCTGGTTCAAAGGGCCTCTTAGTTTCAAGATATATTTTCATCTGTGCATCTATACACAAACCTGAGAAACCTACTTTTTCGTTTTCAATTTTATTTATGTAACCCAGAAATTGTTTGACAAATTCTGGAAAGCTTTTATCAATTTGCATTTAAGCAACCACATTTAGAAAGCAGTAACACATAAAAACAACAACAACCAGGCAACTGCTTTCCTCAAACAACTGAAATGCTATTGACAGACCAACTCCAAAGAACCTTTAGAGAGAGTTCCCTCTCTCCAACTTGTTCCCTGTCATGGTAGGAGCCAGAGGACAAAAAGCCTCATCATATTGGGTCCCAAATAAGGTATGAATGCTAATACCCAATATTCTAGGCTTTGCCCACACAGAAAAAAACACAGATGTTGAAAATGCAGAATATTTATCTGAGCAACAGGCTTAAAACTTAGTCTGCTTCCCATTGACAGGGAACCCACTGGGATGCATTACAAAACACACTGCATATTTCTGCACAAGTTGTGCATTTAAATTCCATACCACCAGAGGAATCGTGTAGTCTCTGCTCTAAAGAATAATGCATGTCTCAAAGGCATGACTTATGACAGTCCAAATCAGGATCGGCCCTATCATCATTGAATCCAAGGAGATGCCTTGACATAATTCTGCATAAATAGTTCCATAAATGTCTTTCCTTTACTCTCATAGGAAGTAATAAAAGTCCCTTGTGGAAAACATGTAGTTAGAAGCCACACCTACTTCCTGCCCCTCAGCCTAGGTTGGCACAACCTTTGCTAGCGCAGGTGTGCTTATAATGCCCATCAACACAGTTTCGCATAAGACACATTGCAAGTCCCCAGGAGTTGACACAGCCCAAGTCTTCATAATGCTGAATATTTCAGTGATATTTTAATAGCTTCAAAAACCAAATGGGCAAAAACAGAGTGCCTTTACATACAGTAGGCACAAATTTCTAGCCCATTCTATCATGGGCCTAATGAATGCTAGAAGTGTCTGATGCTGAGCACTGATGATACTAAACTGGAACGACTCTAATTAGTTCCATGAATGAATATCCAGTGGAATATCTCTTGAAGAAAGCGATATGAAATAGTAATAATGCTAAATGTTTTTTTTAAAAAACCCCACAAGGGCAGGACCATTGAACAGCATGCAAATATCTGAATGCTGCAGCTGAATTGTTTAGGAAGCACATGGTAAAAAATGGGCAGAACTGGTGCAAAGAGAAAGTTTAACTAACTAACTAAAAAAATCAATATCCTTAGGACTTATGTTAAGTAATAGAATGATCTCTTAACAAGGTACTATTGGCAATCACGAAATCACTCTGTTCCTGCATAGCAAAATAGAGCTTTAGCCATGGGGGCCAAATCAGGACAGGGCAACATTAGCATTACCCACTGGTATACGTTGAGTGCTCTTCTGGAGCCTTAAGAGGGGCAACAGATCATACTCACTTTCCTCTGGCATGTCTTGCTGATGGTCTTCTGGCTGTTGGGAGACCCCCATTTTTGACAAGATGAGAGTAGCACCATCCCTTACCTTTAAGAAAATACACAGGAGGGAATCGCTAAGAACACCCAAAATAAATCTTACTTCTGCAAAACATCTACTTCCTATTCAAGCAGTGTATACAATGTGTGTGTGTGCGTGTGTATGTGGGTGGGTGGGTGGGTGGGTGAAAATCAATTCACTATCCCTCACGAACTCATTCCTTTTCCTACATCATTTTAAATTGTTCGTTCAGATGTCCACATGGAGCTCTTGCAGACAAAAAGATTTATTCCTTCATTTCATAATGGAAGGGGCACTCCAGGTGTACATTCATTTGTGTACATGAAACTGTGTCCAGCTTTGAAGTGAGCTGGGAAAGATGCTGTGTCAGAGAATCAAGAGTTATAATCTAGTGACTATTTTTTTTAAATAATAAGAAAAACCCACCATGCCACTTGAAATCCAATCTTTCAGATTCTTTGACTACGGGAAACTGAAACTCACTAAAGAGCAGAGAAGATGCATTGCATTCGTGAAGTATGAAAGTGTTACTGGAAACGCATCTTGCCTTGGGCATAATTGACAGTCAGTCTTGAGTACTGGCAACATACAAAGCTGACTTTTATCCTGAACAAAGAATATGCCTTGGTTTCAAAAGAGGCTGCATCTTGTCCTCCTAACTGATGAGGCACTCCATAATCGCCCAGTTGCAGCAAATGTCAACGTATTTTTGGAACCTTTTAGGATTTATAGTCTGGCCTTTACAAAGGCAACAGAAAAGATCTACTCATAGATTTGACAGGAGAAGGAGTACACATTGTCTCAGCCAGTTTTTTAAAGAAAAGCTGTGTGTTACTAAAAAGTAATCAACTAACAACTTCCTTACATTATAGTGCATCAGGGTATTGATGCGTTTCCACCTGCCGTCTCTTTGGGACGTTAAATCCAAGTCTGAGAGTATCTGTGCAGTAGAGCCTGGACGCCACTCTGAGGAGCAATTATGAGAAAACAATAATACATTGTATATTGTATCGGTGTGCAACTAAACATAGTTCACATCAGAAATGAGTTTTCCATTTGGTAAACCACTGAAGCATTGCAAAGGTTCCCAATATCTGCTCTCTACCCTACCCCCAAATTAGCCCTGCTTTAAAAGAAAAACAAATCATCTTCATCTCCTGAACAAAATATGAAAAATGCGAAACTGGTTTGCATGCAGTAATTTACCCCAAAACACATCTCCCAAAAAACAGTGTTGTAAAAATAGTCAAAATCTTGAACAGTGACTCATAACGCAAGTAGAAAAGTGAACAGCTTATTTAAGGGTCCAGCTTTTCAGAATACATGTACAGAATTATTAAGACTCAGTTCCTTTAAGACATTTCTGTTTGTTAGTCATGATGAGTAAGCTTACTTTTGATCACTTAACCGTTTGAGGTGTTGTTTTACAACCAAGCAGTATATAGTTTGTATGTTAACAGGCCTTTGTTCCGTTGACAACTAAGCCGAATTATAGACTATTACGTTGGATTACTTATTTGTGAATAGGTCTGAAATATTCTAAACCAAAGGTTTTCCATATACTGTAGGTCAATACTTAAAATAATTTATTAATACAAATATAAAAGAACAAGAGTACAAGAGCTTGCTCAATCTAGGTCCTTCCTGTTAGTATCCTCTTTGACACCAATGTATTTATTAAATGGCATTAATAAAACAAGCAGAACCGAAACATACCAAGAACGACACTATCAGGCTTTGGCCAATGCGAATGAGGCAGACTTCGATAGACTTGGTCAATGATCTTATCTTTTACTTGCGAAATAGTATCACAGTTGAGCACTTTTACAGGTACGGATTCTGTGCCTTCATCTTGTACAATCACATTCACAGTCTGAAGAATAGGAAATAACATGGTTATACAAATTAGACAAGGGGGAAAAAAATCAACGATTGTACTTACTTATTAATTCCAAAAGATCAAAATTTAGACACCTGTACAAAACCTTGTATGCCCTCATCTCCATAAAAAAGAAACAAAAAAAAATTCCTTCCAGCAGCACCTTAGAGACCAACTAAGTTTGTCATTGGTATCAGCTTCCGTGTGCATGCACACTTCTTCAGATACCAATGACAGAGACCAAGTGTGCATGCACACGAAAGCTCATACCAATGACAAACTTGGTTGGTCTCTTAGGTGCTGCTGGAAGGAATTTTTTTATTCTGTTTCGACTACGTCAGACCAACATGGCTACCTACCTGTAAATGAAAAAAAGACAAAGTGAGAAGAAAAATAGTGAATGGGCCGTTTTAATCTCCACCCCATTTCCCCTATTCGGAGTATAAAGAAAAGAGCCTTCAATGGATATTCTTCTTCAATACAGTGTCTTTCTGTATCTTGGCTTATTAAAAGCAGGTTTCAAACAGATACAAGTTATTAGAACTATCTACCACCTGTGGCTGCTTAAATAATGAATTTCTTAAACAGAAGAAATTCACATTTTAAAAATTTATTGCACTGTCAAAACAAAAGAGAAAGTGCTTGTCAGGACAGTTGTTGGAAATATATTCCCCCCCCCCTGTTTCCGGAGACATTCCTGTTCTCATAGGACTACTGATTAAATGGTATGGTAGATTAATGCTGGTAATTTACTTTGGTAGCAATTACTTTTCCTGCTATTAGGGTCCTCTGGTTTTCAGACCGAAAGGACTGGGAAAGCACGCAATTCTAATAACCAAGAAAATAGATGTGGCAATATGTTTATTTTCTGTCTTCCACCCATAGACACAATGCTGAATGGTTATTCAGCACAAGCAGAACAGAACTGGTGGGGTAGAAAAATAGATTGAGAGAAAAGAGAGAGAGAGAGACTCCAAAAGGGTTTTGATGGGTCCCTAAGTAAACTTTTGGAGTTTGACAGTATTTGGGCCAACCCACGAATATTGGTAACCAATCAAATAGTAAAACAAAAAACCCAGCCTCTTTATTTTTATTCATTTATAGAAGTATTTATATACTACCAATTCATGAAAAATACCACGGGGGTATACAATATATTCAATAAAAAAAACTGTTAAAAATCCCAAATAATCATTAACATGTCCAATCAAGAAAATATAAACAGCTTCAAGTGAGGACTGGAAGTCATTCGTCAAATCTTGGCTAGAAAAGTATTCCATGGCACAGGATGGTGACATTAAACACCCAACTTCTAGTTGAGGTTGGCTGGGCTTCTGTAACATGGTGGACAACCAATAGGGCTCCTTCTGGATGTTCTCAGCACTCAAGCTGGGATACAAGGGCTCAGGGGAGTCCTTAAGGCATTCTGGACCCAAGATGTCCTAGGCTCCGTATGTATATTAATACATGCCATATATTTATAACAGCATAAAAAAGACTGAGGTATGGGGTGAGTTTTGGTTGCACTCTTCTGTTCGCTCAAAACAGCAGTGCTGACTGTTTTCCCATGCTGTTTTATTTTTCTTTTATTAAAATATATCCCTCCCCTTTCCCCTTGAAGCTGTCAAGATTTGAACAGTTATATACCATGTCTAAAAGCCTTACAAACTCCTTGCTCTTCCCATAGTCCCCCCCCCAACATTCTCTTTCCTGAAAAATATATTAAATGTGCTTTCAAACAGCACTTTGTAAGTGTTTTTTTATTAAGTTTCTTCTGATGCCACAGTTGTGCCATTGCACAACTCGCTGTCAAACAAAATGAAATCGTTTCTAGTAATGCCAATAAACTTGGGAGAATTTCCCCAGCAGTGTGATTTTTCTAGATGAAGAATATGACAGCACACTACTGCAAAGCCCAGTCGCATGGTCTGTTCATATCCACTACATTTTTAAATCTTTCATAACCAAGTCAGAGCCGAACGAGATGCAATGTAGAATGTGCCTTTGTACAGAATCACAGAATTGTAGAGTTGAAAGGGACCCCAAGGGTCATCCAATCCAACCCCCTGCAGTGCAGGAATATCAACTAAATCATGCATGACAAATGCAAATTTGTGGGTGGGGTTGATAATGAACAGGATCAAAGCAGGCATGGTGGGGGGAATTTAACCCTGTCCTCCCCTGCTTCAGGCCTAAGGAATTTTAATCCCTCCTCTGAAGCAAATACTTGAATCCAGAGGAAATTCCCCATTGCATCAATGGGGGATTTCTCCCCAAAATCAACTTCTCAAGAGGGATTTTTAAAAACAAACAAACAAACAAACCTGCATATTTGATGCAGAGATATTTGTCTCTTAGATTCCTCCCAAACGGTGGGTCACGTACAAACCTAACCATGCCAGTATGAACAGCACAATTCCACCATGCCATCCGGCCAAGTGGGCCTTCTGCTCGATGGACAGCAGAGGGAAAGGCAGCAAAGGACTTGAGCAGAACATGCTGGCTACTGATGGAATGTGGGTTAGAAGAGTCTGGGTGGGAATGCAATTTATAATGGGTGAAGAGAGACCGCAAAGCTAGGACGTTATAAAATTCACAGCAGATTAAGGGGAATCTTAAACACAACTCTCCTGGATCAGATCAATGGGTCTGTCTGTGATCAGTACTCCCCATAATTTCACAGCTCCAAAATGAAGGCATCAACCCTTTTGTTCCACCCAGTGGCATACTTTATCTGAACATGGAGATTCAATTCAATCAGGTCATTATGGCTAACAGCCATTGAGGGACCTACTATGTCTCATTTATCTAGTCCCCTTTTAAAAAACTGTCTATGTCAATGGTCATCACAACTCTTCTGAGTTGTTAATTTGTGTTTATTCTTTTGGAAGAGAAACTTCACATTTGAAAATGCCATTACCTTTTCTTCTTTGGGTTAATCCACTAAAATACCAAAGGCTTCATGTCAAATTATTGTGTTCAAGTCAGGGCAACAAAATTAATTACTTTATCGTTATTTTTTGGCCCTATGGCACTTCTCCATTATCTATGTTTTACAAAAACAAAAACAAAACAAAACCCCACACCAGCTGGGTAATAGGGAATGATGCCTTTCAGAAGGATTCCATTTTACCGGTTTCCTGAACGAAATGTCTATAAAAGTTACGCACCAGTTGTGAATACTCTACATCATCTCCCAGCAAACCGGTGTCATTCAGTGTGTATTTGGCCTTCATTTGCACAGCATCCACAGGGCCTTTTTCCACTTGATGTTTGATAGCCTTGAATAACTTATAAAGAGGTTCTCCTGCGTTGTCCTGTAAAAATTGGTGAGAGAAGACAATGCCAATATTAGCTATGTTTTGACAGGTAAACAGTGGCAGTGTTTGAGCAAACACAGAACCCTAGCCTGACATTATGAGAACAAACAGGCGCACACCTTCCGTCCTTCCTTTTGCACACGGGGATTAGCAACTTCTGATCCCATTTTGCTACAAACCATAAGCCATATTTATGCAGTTGGAGGCATGTGGGCTGAAAGTGAGGAGCTGGCAGATCAGGCATGCAACTCACCCTACATTTATGCATGCCCTGGCTGCTTCTGACCTTCACGCGTTGCGTATGATGGTCTGAAGGCACATTAATCTGAATGTACAGTTGTACCTCGGGTTACGAACCGCTCGGGTTGCGAACAGTTCGGGTTACGAACTTCGCAAACCCGGAAGTGTTTTCGTCGCGCGGAAATGGCACTTTGCGCATGCGCAGAAATGGCGCTCGGTTTGCGACCTTTTCGGGTTACGAACTGCGACCCGGAACGGATCGTGTTCGTAACCCGAGGTACTACTGTACTTAGAAGCCTCCCCAAAACTGGGAACTTTGCATTATCTGGGTTTTGGAACGTAGAGAGGCTTCTAAGCCTGTTCCTCTAAATGCACTTTGATTTCTCCTTTAGATCTTTATACCGCAGGAAGGCTGGGAGCAGACCTGTAATGCAGTGGGATGTTGTGTGCAGGGCTTGTGTGTGTAGCTTGCCACTTCCTGACTTGAAGTTCACACATGCACACCCTCGAAGCTATAGTTTTCAGTTTTATCTAAATAAGTAAGCTATGGTTTGCACTTGCCTGAAAACAACTGATGACCTGTGCCTCAAACTAGATTTAATGAACACTCACATCAGAGTGCTCTCTAAATTGATAGTTATAGTCTTTTATATACTAACCTTTTATGCTCTCCCACATCCGTTTAATGTCCCTAACCCTTCTTTTAGATTATTTTAGTTTCTTTTAGATTCTTATAGTCCTTTAGATATACCTTATGTTTTAATACTTTTTAGATTTCCAAAATGTTTTACAGATTCTAAATCAGGCATAGGCAAACTCGGCCCTCCAGATGTTTTGAGACTACAATTCCCATCATCCCTGACCACTGGTCCTGTTAGCTAGGGATGGTGGGAGTTGTAGTCTCAAAACAACTGAAGGGCTGAGTTTGCCTATGCCTGTTATAAATGATTGTACCCCACCCTACTTATGCTGGTCTATGACCACAATAAAGATTTGATGCTGATGCCTGAAAACAAGGGTTGCAGACCAAACTATGGTTTGCTGGGACTCATCTCTGCCCACGTGGGAGGTTGAAGTACATGAGTCTGAGGCTTATTTGTAACACCAAACTGTGGTTTGGTTATTATGCCAAAACACAGCAAGTGTAAAGTGTGCATGCATTTCAGACTTTACCTTGAGGTACTGATATAGACATATTGACATCCAATTAGAAAGCATCCTCTCCACCACAGTTTCTGATCTGAAACAAGTGAACAAATAAATGTTGAACTACATGGCTAGTGCAGCCTGAATTCATGCATTTGTCAAGAGCTAAAATCCATGATCTTTCCTATATTCCTTACCCTGTTTCTCATATTTTAAGACATACCCATAAAATAAGCCATAGCAGGATTTTTAAGCATTCAAGGAATATAAGCCATACCCCGAAAATAAGACATAGTGATAGGCACAGCAGCAATGCTGGCCGCGGCAGGAGGAGGAGGAAAAAAAATAAGACATCCCTTGAAAATAAGCCATAGTGTTTTTTTTTTTTTGAGGAAAAAATAAATATAAGACATGTCTTATAATATGAGAAACACGGTACCTAGCACATACAATCTCATGTAGATTCATTATAGGCATGTTTTGTGATGCGCATTCCCACTGACTTTGTGAGCAAACATGGTACAGTATAGTACTTAGAATGTTGTATTCTCTCCCCCCCTTTAGCCATTTAAGTGTTAATTTGTTGTTGACTTCTTGGCGCATCACAAAATCAGTAGATTAAGACATGCAGTCCTCAATGTGAAGTTCTACTTTCTAATAAAAGGTTGAAAATAGATGAATGTATTTTGATACCAGTAGTGATAGGGAAGTACCCTAAGAATATAGTTCAATCAGTGCTAAATTTTAACTGCTATAACAAATATGTCAAAGAAAAATCTCTGGGGTCTTCAGAGCTTTTCCTGCTGAAGAAACCACAGCTGACAACTCTGGTTGTCTCTCTATCATATGACAGGAGAATATGCATCACATTCTTCACTGAAAGGATGTTTTATATCCTCTGTGACTACAGGGCAGGATAAAATGTGTATGGTTCTTCTCTTCTCATTGTATTCCCAGCACTGCACTGTAAGGTAGATTAGGGAAAGACATGTAATGATTGGCCCCAAGGTCACCCAATGAGCTTCATAGCTGAGTAGGGATTTGAACTCAGCCCTCCCCAGCCCTACTCTTACATTCTCAAACATGTACTAAAGTTCTTAGAATCCCAATGCACAAATAGTAATAGATGTATTTGAGAAGGGAGGCAACAGGGGCAGTAAGTTGTGCTCTGTTAAAAATGATGGGAGTTTTATTTCATTTACTTCAATGGAAACAGGGCAACTGAAGAAACCTTCCCTACCTTCTGAGCATCAGTTTGGGATTTTTGGCCACAACATACTGCTCCATCAGCTCCAAAAACAATGTCCTCATGATGTCCGTATAGTATTCTAGCTTCCCGTGCAAAGCCACAGTCAAGAGAGATGCAAAATATACTTTTGCACGGGCAGAGAATTCTCTTTGGTTTTCTAATGTGTGAATGAACTAAACAAACAAAACAGAAAAACATCTGGTATGTGATTCAGCAACTGAATTTTGTTTCATTCATTCATTCATTCTGTAACCAATTCCAAAAAGACGAATCACTGGGTCCATATTTATATGTTTTCTCGTGCAGAAACAGAAACAGGGATGCACTTCTGGCTGTAACCCCCAACATAGTGTCCCTATTGCTGCACCATCAACTAGATCAGGGGTTGGCAAACTAAGGCCCGCAGATCAGCATGGGGATTCTGTTCGTTCAGGCTGTGCCATTTCTTTCTCTGAGCCATTCCATTTCCCCACCCTCCCTCACACACACCACGGCGCCTCCTCCTCCCTCCCTCCTCCTGGCTTCTCCCCCGCACTGGTTAGAGGAGGAAGGGGGCTGGGCTGAGCTCGCTGAGCGCCATTTTAAGCAGCCCCTCTCCGGAGCCAGCCCTTTTGCACCGTTCATCTTCCTTCCGCCACTGCCTCCGCCCTCGTGCTCCTGTGGGCCAGAGAGCAGAGTGGACGAGCTCGCTCTGCCTACCTACAAGCAGCAGCAGCGGTGGCAGCAGCCACTTCTCCGGCCCGCCACAAGGTCTGAGGGACAGTGGACAGGCCTGCGGCTAAAAAAAATTGTCGACCCCTGAACTAGAGCTTGACATTAATTTTTTGCCAAATGAAGTGATACCTTTGTTTAACTACGCCATTCAGCATTTTGTTTGTCATTTGCAATATGATAAACCTCATTGAACAATGAGCTATCACAACGCCATATGTTTGGGACACCATTTGTTAAAGGGAAAAGGCAGAAACGGGGATTTCTAAAGCATTTCTCAGTTAAGTCTCAAATAGAATACATATGATCTATGTAAGATATACAACCTTTTACTTTTTCTCAGATTGAAATTTTCTTTTAAATAACTTTTAGATCTAGGCATTTTAAAACACTGCTTTTATTTATTGTCACGACGAATGGCTAGTGCAGTGATCAAAATGGATATGAATAGTTGACGGAAGGAGCTAATAATATTTCAGCTGAATATCATACAGGGAATGACAGGAGCAGTGTCAAACTACTTGAGATATTATTTACATCATTCACACAGCCTTTTGCAAAATATACATGGCAAAAATATGCAGACTAATTTGGTTGTTGTAAATATATATCAGGCAAAAATGCATTTCAAGGACACAAAGGGACCTTTCACTTTTTACTTACGTTAATGAGAAATGATTTACTATTGAGCAGATTGGAGAATTGATTCAGTGCCTGTTCTACGGTTTGCCGCCGAGCTTCAGGAATATCCAGCTTCCCAGTGATCATGACATCTTTTTCTCCATCTTTGGATGGCAAGAAGAAGACTCTGTCTGTATAGGTTTTGTAGTCCAGCACAGGAATTCCTGCTTCGTTAACATCGTTTGTCTGATCTTCCATTTCTATCATCAAATCTACAAGAGGCAACATTTTAAAGATTTAAGTGGAAAATAAACTATTGATTCAGCCTTTTCTACTTTGAAGGGGGAAACATCAATACCCTGATTTTTTAACTGAAGCAGCCTTTCAACTTTACTTCCATTTCCATTTCGGTCTCACTTAGCAAGATTTGCACCTTACAGTAAAACTCGTTTTCCCAGTGGAAGCTTGCTTAACAGAATTAGTTGCACGAAGAAATAATCTTGACAGGAGTTTCAATTTAGAACACAGTTGTGAGAAAATTACGTTATTTACTGGAGAGTAAATGCATTTTGCATTCTAGTTTGAGATATAAACTATCTGGAGCCAATAGTCCTGTTAATTGGGACAGCATAAGAATGCTGTATGGTACTTATCCTATGTACATTTCAAAGTAAAATATGGATTGCTGTAGTCTCCCATACAAAACCTACTGAGACGAAGAGACTGCCATGTTGCAAGGCCCTTGAACCAAGGTCTCACTCCTATGTTAAACTCTATAGAGTAGTACCACGTTTTGCAACTGGGATCCGTTCCGGAGCCCCGGTCGGTGGCCGAAAAGGACGCTGGACAAAGTGCCGCATCTGCGCACGCACGCGGAGCGATTTGCACTTCTGCGCATGCGCAAAGCGTGATTTAGCGCTTCTGCACATGCATGAGCGGCGAACCCGGAAGTAACCTGTTCCAGTACTTCTGAGTTTGCCGTGGATCTTCAATGGAATGGGCGCTGGACGAGGCAGACCACCGACGAGGTACCACTGTATCCATTAGAGCTCACTGGCCCAATGTTCAGGCCGGACACTGAGGTCCACTTCTGAGGCCCTTCTGGTGGTTCACTCACTGTGAGAAGTGAAGCTACAGGGAACCAGGCAAAAGACCTCCTTGGCAGTTGTGCCATCTCTGTGGAACGCCTTGCCACCAGATGTCAAGGAGAGAAAGAACCACACAACCTTTAGAAGACATATGAAGGATGTGGAACAGAATTTGGATCTGAATAAAGAACTCCTCAAGGGAGAACCAGGGGGGACTATTGCACTCCCAGTGAGAGAGGGAGTGCAAGGAAATCTCTGGGAAAATGGGAAGGAAGAAGGAGGGTGCTGGGAAGCAGAAGGAGAAGTGTGGAAACAGCAGAGTTGGTTTAAAAAATATTGGTGGAAGTTTTCGGAAAGGGTGGGAGTGGGTTAAAAAGGTTAAATATGTGATTTTTGTCTGGATTGATGGAAAAAGTCTGATACTGGTATGAAATATGGAATTCATTGAGATATCTGGGTCCAGGGGAAGGGGGGATGAATTGCTATCAGATTCTGTATAAAGATTATGAGCGATGAGGAAATATTAAAATGGAGTTTCATTGCTGGTAAAAGTCTAAGCTAAGGGGAGATATAATTAATAAAATATAAGGATATAAAAAATTGAGTTTATTGATTAAAATTGAATGGCGATATTTAGAGAAGAAATATTAATTAAAAAGTTTTATTATTGTGAAAACTGCTTTAAGGTTAATTGAAATAGGGAATCAATGAGGGGGGAACCGGGGAAGTCTATATTGTTATGAAGATTATATAAGATTATTATATTTTTCATATATATATATATATATATATATATATATATATATATATATAGTCTTTTTCTTTTCCTGTTTTTTTGTATTTTTGTATTCTGTATTTCTTGTTGCTTTAATATATTGTTTCTTTTTTATGTGTGTAAAATGAATAAAGATGAATTAAAAAAAATAGAAGACATATGAAGGCACCTCTGTATCTGGAAGTTTTTTAAGGTCTGACATTTTTTTAAAGTTTTAACAGCCAGATGGACGGGGTATAATTCACGAAAATGATGATGATGATGATTAATCATCCACCACCAAAGGGCCTGTCAAGTTTGTATGCTTATTTCGGAAGACAATTACTATAAGGAGAGCAAGGGATGGGGACTAGTCCAGTTCTTCATACTCTGTCCCTGCCCTGTTACCTGAAACCTAAACCTCAAGGCCTAAAGGAAATGCTTCCCCCTCTGGACACAAGAGGAGCACCACATCCTCCTCCTCATCCTAAATCATACTTTGGAAAGTGGGAGGAGAGGAATGAAGCCCAGAACAAAGCAAAGCTGAACTGTTTCCAGAAGGGAAATTTGCTCAGTATAACTCACTAGCCGCTCTAGTGGATGTGAAACCATCT
The DNA here is from genome assembly GCF_963506605.1 of Zootoca vivipara. Classification (NCBI taxonomy): domain Eukaryota; kingdom Metazoa; phylum Chordata; class Lepidosauria; order Squamata; family Lacertidae; genus Zootoca; species Zootoca vivipara. Next base: position 13,916,985 of record NC_083285.1, read on the forward strand.
TCTGTCAGGAGATCTTGTCCCCCATGATTATGTCTCATTTTAGCAGTGACCCCCCCAGCCACTAAAAATCAAGCTTCCCACTATCTGTAGAGCATCACCCTGTCTCTTATTTCCACCTCAAGCTAGACTGTGACAGCATCCTGGAAACTGGGATGAGTGAAAACGAATTGGTTGAGTTGCTTCTGATCACCTGAGAGAAAGCCTGCTTTGAGGGATTTGGCTTTGAGGAATTTAGCAACCTCCAATGTGATCACTGCAGGGAGCTTTACCTTTGAAGTTGGTTTGGAAGCTGCATCTAATAGAGAATCCACAGATTGCCTCTTTATGGGGGAAAGACACAGGAAGAACATAACTAATATCTCAACTCACTCAGACTGCTTCTGAGCCCAGTTCAAATCGCTCGTGATGACAATTGAAGATCCAAATGGTCTTGGCCCTGCGTATCTCAAAGAGCTTATGTCCTTAGAACTATGGGGAAAAGCCATGTTCTGCATCCTATTCTATGCAGCAGGCATGAGGGAACCTCAGGCCTGGGGCCCCAATGTGGCCCTTGAAGCCTCTTTGACATTTTCTGAGGCCTCACCTCTCATTGGTGTTGCTTTGAACCCCATCCATCACTGCCATGTGGCTCTCAGAAGATTCTATAGAAGGAAATGTGGCCCCCAACTTTACAGAGTTGATGGCAGTAAGGCCACAGGGCCAACCTTTCTTCATAGTGCCATACATAGTATGGAATGACCTTGATACAGGGATGCATTAGGTTTTTATACTGGATATAAAAACACTGCACTTTCACAAAGCTATTCCTGCAGGCAGTTCTGTGTTGTTTTTAACTATTGCATCATTTTAAACTCTGGAGTTTCTAGCAGGCTGAAAATTCATTCCAGGGCTGTTACAATTTCATTTTTATTGCAAACTATGTTGCGTTCTGCATGACTATCGGAGACTCAAGTACAAGGATATGTAAAGAAACAGAACACTGACAATTTATAACCACGAAACATATTTTATCAGGAATTCATGGGTCAGCATTCAATGAATTTGTTATTGTGCACACACAGGAATATTGTGCACACTGAGGCAAACTGCTTCATGGGATTTTTAGTGTCCAAGACTGACCAGAAGTTAAAAAGAGAAGATTAAAGGTATCTTAGCATGAACAGCAATGTTAACGGGTTTGATAAGATTACAAAAGATGGTTTCACTCAAAAGTGTTCACGTATGAAGATATGGCAGGAATGCATAATGCTCGGAAATGAGAGGGCAATGAAAAGCTCTCGTTTTTCAGTTTACTTTCAATAATAATCCGGAAGCCTTCGGATTAGGCATTCTAACAAATAACATTCCAAGTGAAAGAATAATAATATTTCTCCATGCAGTAACAGCAGCTAGAGTGTTCGTGGCAAAGTATTGGAAGAGCGAGCATATTCCATCAAGAGAGGAATGGCAACTAAAACTCTGCGAGTACTTGGAACTCGCAATAATGACAGAATCAATAAGAAATAAGTCAGCAGAGAATGTTTAAAAAGAGTGGGAATGCTTCAGTAATTACTTGATGAAACAAGGTTCCACCTCTAAGATTTGATTGTGTTTGGAATAATTCGGTACATAGAGATACAGTACATCGCTCTCTCATACCAAGATGAGGAGAAAATATTAAATACAGGGGAATTTTTTAAAAAAATAAAAATGAACCATTATGAGGTAGATGGAAGTCCGCAACAACTAAAACATGCAAAGAGATTCATTCCATAGTATCATATATGAGAAATGCTACGATAGGACTGAATCACATTGAATGGTATTGAAAGGGAGAATCTTATATTGTCTTCATTGTCTTTTTTCCTTTTTTCCTCTGTTTCTTTTTTCTTTTTTTTATATGTAGAGATGTAAGGGTATTAAATCTGATATTATTTGGTTGATGTAGTGGTTATTAATGCATGTGTCTCTATCTATCTATGTATGTATTTGTATATTTGAAATAAAAAAGAATATTAAAAAAAAGAAAAACTCTCATTTTTCTTTCATTATGAAGAAGTAATGAACAGTGGATATTTGTGCAGCTGCTATGATTTTTTAAACCAAGGTTCTGTCTTTTAAGAACTGCAGCATTTGAGCCAAATTGCATCTGTAAGAAATGTTTGTTAAGGGAAGGAGATGCAAAAAAAAAAATCAGATTCCAAGGCTTGGAATTCATTAAAAAATCCGTCCCTAATATAGCAACTGAGAGAACAGATCAGAAGCTAATCCGTTTATTTGGGGTTGGGACATAGATGCTATTCCAGTTAAGTCTGAAGTTTCTCTTTTTATCATTTTAAAATATAAATGGCAGATAGAACAGTGCATGAAGGAGCAAAGATCAATATGCAAGTACAACTAGGCTATTGGCAGAAAGGAAGGAGGCTAAATAGTTCATCCGTTATCACTGACAACACATCAGGTTGATCAAAGAGTCTTTAAGTTTTGACACAGGAGAGAATGAATCGCTTTGTCACCTTACAAAGGCACAGAACAGAGGGCTTCTGGTTTCTTGACTGACTAGGACTCAGAGCAGGCATCGGCAACCTCCGGCCCATGGGCCACCTGTGAACCGAGCCGCCCGCTCGGCAAGTCCCCCGCGCGCTGCGGTAAACCGGCACAGTGCAGCGCAGGGACTTGCTGAGCGGCACCGAAAACCGCGTCTACACAGCCGCAGAAGCGATTTCTGGCGCTGCAGACATTTTGGAAATGGGCAGCCACTCCCGGAAATCGCTTCTGCGCAGCCGCGGACATGCACAGAAGCCATTTCCGGTGTTTCGGAAGCTGGGCAGTGCGGCACTGGAAATCACTTCTGCGCCTGTGCGGCCCATGTCCGGCCCACGGACAATAGTCCATGGGAATCCTCCAGCCCACAGGCAGAAAACGTTGCCACCGCCTGACTCAGAGTCAATCAACTTGTTGTCTCAGCAATATTTTTCATTTACCCCTGTTTTCTTTGTTTTGTAAACTTTCCCTATGCTCAGAGAGCAGGCTGTCACATACCCGGTGAGCACTGATACTTTTTGGCAAGTCCTCAACAAGCTACAAGTCAAACTCAGTCTGGTGAAACAGTCAGAACTGAAAGAAAAGGACAGAGCTGGAGAAACAGGACCAATTTTTAGGGCAAGGAGCAGGCCAAAAACTAGACAGGAGCTGGCAGAAGATGCAAAAGCAGAGTTAGCTGTACTGGTCCATAAGGAGGACCATAAGGAGGACCTCCAAAATCCACAGTTGGGCAATATCTTTACTGGGACTAACCAAAATGTCTCCAAAGTTTGACATCTGGCAAGTTGTTATACAAAGGAGGCGGGGAGGAGGGGGGGGAAGGAAAAAACAAAGTACTGTACAAAAACTAGGCTGCTGTTAGTTACCAGTTGGTGTGGATGGAAAGGCATTTTACTCCTTTCTGTGGGCCTTTCTGCCTTCCTCACAGCAATCTTGTTAAGTCTATGGCTTAACTACACTGGTCCGTATTTCTGGCAAAACTTCTCGCTGAGGGCAATTGGAGGCCTCCCGCAGGAGTAAGCAGAGATGGGCTCCCTTGCTCCTCACTAGTATAAGGGTGACAATTCAAGGCCCCATCCCAGTTTGACAGCTGGCACATCTACCACACACCCAAATTACAGGACGGGACCATGGTATCAGTTTGTGAAGTGGCGAGCCCAATATTTCTACTACTGTACTCCCAACGATGTTTTTTCTAGCATGTTAGCGTGATTGTGCCAGTTCATTAGTTAAGACTGCCTGAGGACTGGAACCTTGCCTAATGCCTAGGCAAGCACTGTGACCAGAAGCCAATAAAATGCTGCAGCCATTTGTACCCCATTTCAGCATATTGCTCCTTCACCTGCCACCCCACTCCACACTGCTGCCACAAACTGCATTATAGTAGGAACATCTTCAGGGCGAAAGAGGCCTGACTATTTCTCTGTTGCCAATTTAGTTCCAGGTACTTATTTTCCTTTTAAATTAAAAAAAGAAAGAAAAGAAACCCTTTCGGTTCCTTTTATGTATTCTCTTTTTGACGGCCTTTGCATTTAATTGCCACATGACTATGCAATGCGCATGTCAACATGCCGTAATCTAGAACGGTTGCGCCTCCTGCATATCCTCAGAAGGCAGTTTAAGGCAGACAGTAGCAGCATTTCGACACATCTCGTGATTTCTCCGGAGGCCCCACAATAAATTAGGTGTAAGTCATACCTGTAAATTCCTTTTTGCACCGGTCTCTGACGCTTTCCTCCAAGCCTTCAAGTTGCGATTTAATTTTTTCGTATTCTCGTTCTGCTTGTTCGCTTTGCCGTCTATAAGGAATAGAAACAGAGAGTACAGAAAAGTTACAGGCCGTAAAAATAAATCATTTTACAACACAGCCATGCAAAAGGCCAGAGGGATCTTCTGAAGCACAGTCTTTTCCCTCCTGATCTTTTAAAACTGAGAAGGCAGAGGGTTGGGGGGGGGGGAGAAGACAATAGGGTGAAATTTAAGCTGGCACAAAATTAACAAGGCTTTATTGATTTTACTGCAACCAGGATTGTTTAAAAAATTGCCTCAAAGAATGGATTTTATTCAAAAGAAAACTATTAACTGTTGAATGAAGTTGAGTAATAATTGCTGCTGGCCTATTCCACAGTTGTTTATGAACTGGACTAATGGCTGTGTGCTTTATCAATACCGTTCTTAATGCCCAGGTTAGTTGCAGCCTTTCAACATTAGTCATGTACAAGTTTCAATTTAAATCTCATTGCCGTAACAAGCACTCAGATTACCCTCTGCACAGTTAGGTTTCCCCCCCGAATATGTTTTTCTAACACGTATTCATTCAGAAGGGAAACACACAATTCTGAGCGTGGGGGACTAGTTGTGAACAAGAAACACTTGGGTGTGTCCTGTAGGGTGCAAATGTGTCCAGACACTGCACAGAAACACAGAACCTGTGGAGTTTTCAGTTGTGTGACTCATATTCTGGGTTTCTGCAATCGAAACAGATTTGATAACCTCCACTCATTTTTCTGGTCTTTCGTAAGATAACTCAGATATAAAACAATGCCTCTGCTTGCAAAAATATACATTATAAAGATCTCAGACCGCAAGTTCAGCATAGACACCCCCCCGAAAGATTCCTGAATACAGGTGGTAGGAACCTAAACATCCTAATCCTTTCCTACAAAAGTACACCTGTACTTTGCATTCCAAAGTCAGCCATTTTCTTGCATGAAGTTGTTCTCCGAAGACAGATATAATGACCTTTTGTTGTTTTCAATACCCTGTTAGAAAGAATCATCTGCATTTGCTTTGAATAAAGTTATACAATACATACCCACCCCCTATCATGACATGTACAGAAAATGCATGGCAAACCAATCATCTTAATACAGCATTTCTCAACCGCTGTTCCGCGGCACACTAGTGTGCCGCGAGACGCTGGCTGGTGTGCCGCGACGTGCCGCGACGAGAAGGGCGATTGACATTGTCACGTGCCTGGCGGCCACCAATATGCAACACTGACCCGCCGGAAAGCAATATTTCTCCTCCTCTTTCCCAAAGCTCAGTGCAAACGACTGGAGGGTGGTTTTAGAGTCTAGGGAGGCCCCCTAGGGAGGCGCGCTCCAGATCCGCCGCTGGCCCCCCTTAAGCCGCATCGAGGTTGCTCCGCCTCCCCTGCCTCCTTCGCCCGTCCTTCGCCATGGCTGCGCGGCGGACGCTGGGCTTCGCGGTCCGGAATTACTCGCAAGCAGCAGCCAAGGTAACCTTTCGCCTTTGAGCCGCCCCACAGCTCCCCTGGAAGTGCGCGCGCCCTTGTAATCCGGGGGCAGGCAGAGCCTTGCCTGGACTGGAGAGGAGAATTGGGGGTCTGAAGGCTTCTCCCCTCCCATGGGGCGGCGGGAGGGAGATTAATTTCCTCCTTCCTATAGTCAATATAGGGCGGCACAGAGTTAATTTTTTTAACTTTTTCAATGGTGGTGTGCCTCGTGATTTTTTTCATGGAACAAGTGTGCCGTGGCCCAAAAAAGGTTGAGAAACACTGTCTTAATATTTAGAAACCTTCTAAAACCGGCAGAAAGAAATGCTAACCACATCCATCTTCACCACATCCTGCTTAGAATATATCTTTGATTGCACATATGTACAGCTCCAAGACATAGGATGATTAGCATCAGTGATGGTTGAAAAAAAAAAGCCCTGAAGCAATGTGATATTCTATTTCACACAAAACCGCATGTGTGAACATTGGGAATCATCACAAATAATTTTCTTCATATTTCTCTGCAGACCCATTTCCCTTCACCATCAGCTTTTGCCTCTGGCATTTCAATAATATCTGATGACTGATAACCACATCTTACCTGTAGCAGAAGATTGAGATGATGATAATAGCCACCATGGGAATTAACACCAATGGCAAGATCAAGCCCAGTGGTATGTCACTCACTTGGGTATACTCAACTTTTCCTAGGATCCATTCTTTGAAGCCAAATTTCACCTAGATAAATAAGCGCACTTTGTAAGTTAATAATCAGACAGCATGATTTTATTATGCGTTATGATGTTTTAGATCTATGCCCCTTTGTTCCCCTTCCCCCCGCCCCTGGAACAACTGAGCTTATGTACCCAGATATATCCAAAGAGTATAATATATTCAAATGTAGGATAGATGAAGTCCAACCTTAAACAGTATTGAGTTCCACGTTAACTTGCTTACAGCATTATCCTAACCACATCTACTCAGAAGTAAGTTCTACTGAATACAAGGGGTGTTTACCCCAGGTAGGTGGGGCAAGGTTTGCAGCCTAACTAATTAATCCTTACTATATGCTAACAATTCAAAATCATCAAAATGGGAGACGATGAAGGCAGGCCAGTGGATAAGGATAGCACAAACACAAACCACAGTGAAGGGATTGCCCAGCATAAAACATCAGGTTTAATTAGAAATTTCTATCCCACCTTTCAGGCTTAAAGGGACACCCAAAGTGGCTTCTAAATTAAAACACAGAAATAAAATAACAGTAACACCAATACAACCAAAACCAGGAGCATAACGTTGATGAAAACGGTAACAAGGGGAGAGAGAATGATAAGATGTCAAAATAAAATAAGACAAAACTACAGTAGATTATAAACATAGGGAAGATTAACAGCATGGAAATAATAAAAGAGTGTCTTTCTACTCTCCCCCAAAAGAGGAACTAACTGGACCTCTCTAGGGAAGGGGGTTCTGTAAGCGGCCGACTGCCTTTAAAAAGGCCTGCTTCTGCATCATAGCCAACTGGACCTCAGAAAGCGAAGCAAGGCCTCGGATGGGTGTGCAGGTTTAGTCAGGAGGTGGTAGTCCTTAGTTATTACCCTATCTAAATCCGACTGCCACCTACAAAGCTTTCAACTCTATAAAGTTGCAAAATTTAACCCAGACTTAAATACTAAATACACAATCAAAATCAAACAAAATACCAGCAATAAAATTATTAGATCAATCCAAACGTTTTAAAAAACAAATGTATGTTGACTAAACATCTAAAAGACAATAGCAAGGGGATCTGGTCACTCCTGTACACCAGGAGTAAAAGGTAAAGGACGCCTGGACAGTTAAGTCCAGTCAAAGGTGACTGTCTTTCAGGCCAAGGGAGCTGGCGTTTGTCCACAGACAGCTTTCCGGGTCATGTGGCCAGCAGGACTAAATGGCTTCTGGCACGATGGAACACCGTGACGGAAACCAGAGCACACGGAAACGCCACTTACCTTCCCGCTGCAGCGGTACCTACTTATCTACTTGCACTGGCATGCTTTCAAACTGCTAGGTTGGCAGGAGCTGGGACAGAGCAACAGGAGCTCACCCCGTTGTGCGGGTTCGAACCGCTGACCTTCTGATCAGCAAGCCCAAGAGGCTCAGTGGCTTAGACCATGGCGCCACCCGCGTCCGAATACACCAGGAGTAGCAACATGGGGCCTTCTAGATGTTATTGGACTCCATCTTCATTAGCCTCCAGCCATCACTACTAATGGCCAGGGATGCTGGGAGTTAACTGTCCACAAGCATCCTCAAGGCTCCACACTGAGTACGTCTGCTGTAAACATTAAGCTGTGGCACTGTATATCAGATGGATTGAATGTATTTTTAATGTTTTAACTTTGTAATTTTCTTTTTTGATACCACCACAATATTTGTGAATGATGAATGGTTTATAACTTCTTTCTTTAAATAAATAAGACCCCAGTTCCCTGGGGTGCATTTCCCAGATCACATGTTTCACCGACTCCTCCAAAAGTACTGCTTCCTTAAGCAGCTGCTTGGGGTTGCTTGTGCTGGTAGGGTGGCCCTGAATCTACACCAGAGTTTCACAAACTTGGGTCTCCTCTCCAGCTGTTTTTGGACTACAACCCCCATCATCCCTAGCTATAAAGAACAGTGGTCAGGGATGATGGGAATTGTAGTCCAAAAGCTGCTGGAGACCCAGGTTTGGGAAACACTGATCTAGATCGATGCACATTCCAGTACCATTACAGCCTAGGCCCTAGCAAAAGAAAGCTAACATTTGTCACACATTCTGTTTCTAGGTAAGGAGTGGCAAACGGGAGAATGGTTTTCTTCTGCCCATGCTCTTTGGAAGTACAAATCATGCGTAAAAGAAGGCTCTTTATTATTGCCACTTCAAAACAAGATGCCCTCTGTGCTGCACACCTTATAAGTGTTGTTAAAAAGACAGATAAATGTGACCTACGCTGAATTCTGGCAGGTTATTAACCGTATCTCTCTTCTGCCTTCTCTTGGGTGGGGGTTGCACTTCAGGTGGCTCACAGTACAAATCGTTCTCCGTCAGGGTTTTGATGACGCAGGGCTCCTCTCCCACAAATGCGCGCGCCTCTTCCATCGTCATAGCTTTGTTGAGATTACTGCCCTAGACAGAAACACAGAAACACTAAGCCATCTTAGCTATCGGCTCACTTCGTGGTGTCTGGGAGCGGAGGGGAGGAGAGGGAAGGAAAAGGATAGAAGCTTTCATGGTTAATACATTCATGTTTCGCACAGTTCCATCTCAAAACCAAACAGCTGGATTTGATATCTATGTGGAAGAGGAAATACCCTCAGGGTAGCTGACGTTCTGAGGCAAATCTGTAAGTCTTGTTTATGGAAGCTGTTCCTGCAGGGCAACGAGAGTGCCGGCCTTGATTTACAATATCCAATATCATCCCCTGGTGGCAACAGGAGGTATAAATAAGGTCAAAGAATGTCAGGAGAACTTGCTGATAAGGACTCAATTCTTGATCTCAGCAAGAGGAAACCCCACTGATAGGAAACCTTTAGAGGCATATGTCAGCAGGCAAAGACAGGTCTCCCCCACTCCTAAGTAGCACAAAAACGAAATTTATGCTCCCCACATTCAGACAGTACTAGTCTTTGAAAACAGTGTTTGGAATTATTCCAGTCAACCATATGCAGCGGGTTAGGTAAAGGTAAGGTAAAGGGACCCTGACCATTAGTTCCAGTCGTGACCAACTCTGGGGTTGCGCGCTCATCTTGCATTATTGGCCAAAGGAGCCGGCGTATAGCTTCCAGGTCATGTGGCCAGGATGACAAAGCCGCTTCTGGCGAACCAGAGCAGCACACGGAAACGCCGTTTACCTTCCCGCTGTAGCGGTTCCTATTTATCTACTTGCACTTTGACGTGCTTTCGAACTGTTAGGTTAGCAGGAGCTGGGACCGAGCAACGGGAGCTCACCCCGTCACAGGGATTCGAACCACTGACCTTCTGATCAGCAAGCCCTAGGCTCTGTGGTTTAACCCACAGCGCCACCTGGGTCCCACATGCATCGGGTTAAGTTAACACAATTAGGAAAGAAAGCTCCAAACACAAATATGAAATGGCAAAGCACACTGAGAGAGGTCATTTTCCTGATACACTTACCTTTGCATGAATAAGTTTATTGACTTGTTTTTTGACACCATCAGTGAAGTTTTCAAAGGTTGGATCAGCAACGTATTGAAAGTCTTTCCCCACCTGATGACCATCCATTTGGAGAACTACAGTAATTCTGTAATTTTCTGGGTCCTCCAGCACTGGTGGTGATAAGAAGACTAGAGTGGTGTCATTGATCTTTGAGATGGTTTTTCCTTCAAACTAAACAAACAAACAAACAAACAGTATCACTGGTAGATAATTTTTTACAATTTTTCTTTATCCTTCTGTCCCTCTTTGTCTCACGCGTATACAAACAAATTCAATGTTCAAGCTGTCACCTCTCTCATATACTTTAGTCCTTTTTTGAAAGTTGGTATTTTTGCTACTGCAGCACTGGTAATTCATCTCTGTGTCTATCGAATTGGTAAAAAGCACACGCTACTTCACATCCATTGTTTTAGGATGGATCCCAGTGTATCCCAATGTATAAACAGCACATTTCTGAATACTAAGTTTAACTGGACTCCATTCCTGCCATCTTTGACACAATTAATTTTGCTAATCATCTTTACACCATAAACTGTGAATTTCACTTGTAGTTTTATGCAGTGTCAGTGCTTCTTCCAAATTAACCTTTGCATACTAATGTGTGAGTTTACTGCATATCAGATCATGTTATATAGGGGCTCGTACAGGGGGGGAAACTATTCAAAACATTAAAATTGCAATTAAGAATGTGACTAAAACAGGAAAAAAACAGCAACAGCATAAAGATCAAAAATCCCCTTGGTTCCTTTAGCATATTTCCAGCTGGGCAAGAAAACTATCCCAGCCTTGGAGCAGGCATAGCAAAATTTCCTTCTTATAGGAATGAAGAGGAGGGAAATGGAGGGGAAATCTGCAAGAGCACCACATAAACATTTTCCTTAGCTTCCTCCCCGATTTGTGTGAGCCCTGCAGGGCTTGGACATGGCAATTTGTCCCCCACGGACTCACCCTCTTCCAATTATGCCACTCAAAACCTATTAATTAAATCCTAAAGTTCTTGACCAGCTACTGAATCCACTAAAACCAACAAAGAGAAATTTCAAGGGTTTTTGGATTAGGTACAGTTTCAGTATGAACTGACTCGGACACTGGGTCTCTTCCACGAGAGGCCTGGAGGGCAGCAACATGAGAATGGGCCTGTGATCTTTGGATGAAGGGTGGCATAGAAATTTAATAAATGAATAAAATACTGCCCAAACTGTATTTCTGTACAAAGAAATGGCGATGGTTACCTTTTGTACCTCCTCTGTCTGCCTCCTCCTCCTCTTTCTTGATGATCTCTCGACAAAAGGCTTAAATATAACTTTCACAGAGAAATGCTGGATAATATCAAAACCAGCTCCAACAACAGTAATATTTCGGCCTCCGCTAAAATATAAAAACACAAATAAAACCATGTATCCCCTTGTTCTCCTTCTAATGTCTACTCAGAGTAGACTCGGTGAAGTTAAAAGACATTTTAAATGGGTTCATTAATGGGTCTATCCTGGAGTAGGATTGGGTTGACTACGGTATAACCCTTAATCTGTTTCAAGTGGAGTAGGAAGAAAGTCATGAACATCTTATTAATTTGACACATTATTCTTAAATGGAAGAGAGCTCTGCCTTTCTTGAAGGTGATAACTTCTGTTTTAGAAGAAATATACAATTACACTACATTTATTGTGATTGCTTAGACCCAGGATAGTTGTTATCTAATAATTACATTGAAAGTGTAGGGGGGAAACCTTATAATTTCAGTTTGTTAAAGCTGAACTTTTTATTTTTATTTTTTAACAAAAGAAATATTTCATTACCTGCAAATGCTGACTTCAGGTGTGATCTTGCTAACTGTAGGGTTTTCACTGTAGGTAAACGGTTCGCTTTCTATCCTTCTTTCATTGCTTCCATGCCGTACTGTTACAGAAACAGGCCCTTCCTTGCTATTTGGTCCAGTAATACAAACTATTTCTTGCCCAAATGTGATACTAAATTAAGAGAGAGAAAATCACATCAAGACGGACTTCTACAACCTCCTGAACCCCAGCCCACAGGAAAACGACGTCTTCATTTCCTCAAGTGACACAGAGAATACCAGCATTATTTAGTCTAACATTTAGAATATTAAAATGGGGTTACATTCCATATAAAGGCTACATACCATAAGAGAAACAGTGAATGTGAATAAGCATTAACATCTGAGAAACCAAGTTCGCTAACATCCAATGCAAGTATCCCTTTGTGCTGGGTATTTGGGAAGGGGGGAGAAAGGGGACGTTAGGAGAGCAAAGGAGTGATGTGACCATGCTTAATTGACTCTGGGCTTATGGCCCAGCCATGCCCCTCCTATAGATATCTCTTTAGATAGCTTTGCTCAGGGTAGTACTTTTGTTTCATTTTCAATGTCACAAGTGGCTGGAGCATTGGGAAGAGACCACAGTCAGGGTTGGTCTCTCCCCAAATGAACCCATGGGGGAATCTCCTTAAGGGGCCTGGTGCATATGAGTTAACAGCCCAACCCATCATGAGACTATGCCAAATCTATCCCCAGGCTGTTGCTGTTGGGCTGCCAGTGGTGCTCCCAGCCAGTCTTCTTCCAAAGCCCCTCAACATTTGGGCTGCAGATTCTGCATTCAACAATATTGGAGTGTCCCTGCCTGCCCAGAAAAGGACAAATAGTTTTATTTCTCTCCAATAATTTAATGTCAATCGCAGACAACCCTGCCCTCCACAGCCGAAACAAACACAAGGAAAGTGCAATATTAAAGCCCTATTAAGTCATCAGAGTAACAGAATGAACATGACACTTGCAGACAACACTATATGCAGCTTCTGTACAAATTACCCATTTCCCTTGTCTTTTGACTGTAACACTGAAGGTGATCTTCACAAATTTAAAGCACTTTCCTAGCTCTGTTGCTCAGAGCACTGCAATCTGGCACATGTTTTCAGTGTTAGGTGCTGAATTGCCCGTATCTGTTAACATGTTTCCTGAAATGCTATTTGGCACTCTAATGGCAATGTAAAATGTGTATGATTTGGAAGTCATACAGAGAACTTATCACAAGAATTGCACTTCACATTTTACTGTGCTAACCGTGTACTAGTCATCGATGGTTCAGACCATAGCTGTCAACCCTCCTGTTGTTTTTTTTTTTTGCGGAAAACTCCCTTATTTCAATCCGTTTCCCGCTGCTATCCCAGATTGTTAGATATCCCGTAAATTTCCCGGATTTCAAAGGAAGCAGCTCCTCTCCCTCCCTGCTGGCCAGAGAGGCTCCACTCGCCCCCCCCCCCGACGAGCGAGCAGCCAGCCGCTGCCCGGTAAAACACCTCGCTTGCTCGGTGGCTCACTCACTTGCCGAGTGCTGCCGGAAATCACCTCTGCACATGCCCGGGCATGCACAGAACCGATTTCCGGTGTCGCTCTGCCCATGTCTGGGCATTGGAAATCGCTTCTGCACGTGAGACACGCGCAGAAGAGATTTCCAGTACCCAGACTTGTGGACATGGGCAGCCTGGCATCGGAAGTCGCTTCTGCACATGTCTGGATTTCCAGTGCCACGCCGCTGGGTGAGGCTGCTGATCCCTTATTTTCCAATCCGGAAGTTGACAGCTATGGTTCAGATTGTGCCATACTGTATGACCCTTTCTCAAGAAGGGTCACAATCCACACTACATAAAAAGGAATAATCTAATGTATGCTGCTCAGGTCTTCTTTGAAGTTTGGTGATGAATAATCATCCAATAAAGGCTGATTCCATGAATATCTCTCAGCTAAGACTGAAATCACAGCACTGTGGCAGCTTTTAGCTCAGTTGGTTAGAGCGTGGTGCTGATAACACCAAGGTTGCAGGTTTGATTCCCGTATGGGACAGCTGAATATTCCTGCAGTGTTGGGGTTTATTCATATGTACGTTGTCTAGGATATTATCACTGGAGTGAGGCCACTGTAAGAATCGTTAGTAATGTTTTGTGGAACAATACCCACATGGCGAATCAGGTATGAGCTATGAACCTGAGTGTGCCCCTACTAAAATATATTCGTGGGAAAGGAGAATAATGTGCTTAGCTGCCAAGTATCCCGTTTCTGCGGGAAACCCCCGGATTTTAATCCGTTTCCTGCTGTTCTCCCAAATGGAGAAAAATCCCGGAAATCCCCTGGATTTCCTACCTGCCAGGGAGCCTCCATTTTGGGTGCCACTCTGCCCATGTGTGGGCACCGGAAATCGGGCAGAGCGGCACCGGAAGTCGCTTCTATGCATGCCCAGCTGCTGCAACTTCCGGTGCCGCACCGCTGCTGATCCCACATTTTTCAGCAGGAGACTTGGCAGGTATGATAATGTGAGAATGACCCCTCTGAGGATTGATCTTCCGAGAGCTGTTCATCTAAGTGGCGGCTTGATTCTAAAGTCAAATATGGGGATAAAATCAGTGTGAACTCACACTAATTAGATTTAGATAAAGAGAGAGAAAATGATAAGTTTCCGTTGCATCATCAGAATCTGCGGAAAACAGTCCATGGGGAAAACAGTTTAGGTGGGGCTAGGGTAATTCAGCCCTGAGTGCTCACTGGAAGGACAGATCGTGAAGCACTCAGGAAATCAGCCCAGAGTGCTCACTGGAAGGACAGATCGTGAAGCTGAGGCTCCAATACTCTGGCTACCTCATGAGAAGTGAAGACTCCCTGGAAAAGACCCTGATGTTGGGAAAGATTGAGGGCACAAGGAGAAGGGGACGACAGAGGATGAGATGGTTGGACAGTGTTTTCGAAGTTACGAACATGAGTTTGACCAAGCTGCGGGAGGCAGTGGAAGACAGGAGTGCCTGGTGTGCTATGGTCCATGGGGTCACGAAGAGTCGGACATGACTAAACGACTAAACAACAACAACAAGGGTAATTCAGAGGACATTAAGATGGCTGAAAGTTCTACTGACACAGGTTAGAAATCTACAATACAGATGGCATGACCACACCTAAGAGAGGTAAGGCAGCTTTACAAGTCCTTATACTTACACTTGACACGGTACATTATCGAGGTAAACTTGAACATCTTGAATAGAGCCAGTGTCCAAGTTTGTGCCACTGATAGTTAAGTATGTCCCTCCAGCTTTGGTACCAATTTGAGGACTTATTCCTGTAGGTTCAGGATCCTGTCACAAAGAAGTAAAAAACCGGTTAAATTCAGTTTTTACTCTCACAAAGGCACTTTTCTAGGTTTGGAAATACTACCATGAGGGGGGGGGGGAATGGACCAGGGAAGAAGAAATGAAAGAGATTATGAACCGACTTCTATTTAAAGCTTACACTACTCTAAGCTGCTATTGATTTCAAGGCCTAAGCTTCAACATAATGGATTAGCTGCCTGTTCATTTTTTGAGGATTTCATTTTGGGCTTACTGTTTTCAGTCATGGTTTCAGTGCTTCTTCCTCACACTTTCCTGGAATATAACTGTTATCAATGACAGGAGCAACAAAGCAAGGCCTGCAGTGCTGTGAGGCAATGTGAAAGCAACTGGTTTCGATATTTGCACAGAAGGCAACTCTCCCCCCCTCCTATCCTCTGTGGGAAGTTGGCTAATTTGGAAAGTATCACTTAAAGTAGGTCTGCAAAACGTGTGATAGTATTGAGTCAAATATAGCCCAACACAAGCTTGATAAACTTCCTGCCTGGTGCTGCAAATGTGGGAAGTTGGAAGTGGCAGGCCACATTAAATAGGTGGCAGTCTGCATTCAACTCGGTGACATGTTACGTAGGAGACCTGACTTAGCAAGGGGCTTAGCAATGCTGTGAAAACGTACCGTTCAATGGTTCTGGGACCACCCAAAATTTGCTGCAAGCTCACCTACTATCAAGGCTTTAAAATTGCAACCTAAATGTACCCTGTGCCTCATTGCACAGGGCTAAATCACAAAGGCCAGATCACACCAACGGTTTTTTAGAAGTGCAAAAGCCTTTTGTAAAATTAACATCTCCCATATGTATCTTAAAAAGGTAAAGGGACCCCTGACCATTAGGTCCAGTCGTGACCGACTCTGGGGTTGCGTGCTCATCTCGCATGATTGGCCGAGGGAGCCGGCGTATAGCTTCCAGGTCATGTGGCCAGCATGACAAAGCCGCTTCTGGTAAAGCAGAGCAGCACATGGAAACGCCGTTTACCTTCCCGCTGTAGCGGTTCCTATTTATCTACTTGCATTTTGACGTGCTTTCGAACTGCTAGGTTGGCAGGAGCTGGGACCAAGCAACGGGAGCTCACCCCGTCACAGGGATTTGAACCGCCGACCTTCTGATCAGCAAGCCCTAGGCTCAGTGGTTTAACCACAGCGCCACCTGGGTCCCCCCATATGTATCTTAGCACAGTATTAATTGGTTCTATTGCATCTGAAAACATGATGCAATTAAGCATAATACCATCACACTTTATCTGCTTTATACTTTTCACGAGCCAGTTTAATCAACTTCAAACAATTAATTCAAAACTTATTCCTCTTCTGTTGTTGTTGTTTTATTTATATAGCCTCTCCCAAATTTGCAATATATTTTGACTAATTGGAACTAACTGCAGCCTTGCCCACAATCCTATCTTCTGTTGTCAGTTCCTTCATGCCTTTTATTCACCAAAATTTATCAAAACTTTTATTTAATAGCTGGAATATCATGCACACCACAATCCTGTGTATGTTTACTTAGAAGTAAGCTCCAGGGCAGCCTTAATGTCTCAGTATTTAAGAACTGTCAAAGTCTTTTCATGTGGAAATGGAATTATGTATGCAGCCTTCAGAATTCAGAGCACCTAATTTAAGAAGAGTCAGACAGCTGCATAATATTAAAATCCTTGCTCACTTTTACAAAAATGTCAACACCAGGCATCCTACAATATTGGTTTAGGGGTAAAGAAAGTCTATGTATGTAGAAATGTGCAACTTTTAGGAGACGTTTTAGATGCTCTTGCAGGAGACACAAGCTTTACATCATAAAAACTTGAGGAAAACTGGAATGCAATGCCACGGAACCATAAATGGCACCCTTAAGGAAAATGCAAGGGAGAGGTGTCTATAAATGCCTCTGTAAGCCCTTATCGATAGCTTACAACTAGCAAGACATCTTGGGGGTGAATTGCACAAGGGAAACCATATTCAAACCCTGACTTCATTATGATGCTCATCAAGAGACCTTAGATCAGTCATACTCGCTCTTAGTCAAGTTACCTCATCATAGGGGTGTGGTGAGGATAACATACCATAGGATAACTCCTCAAGTATGCAGTTTTCAGGTCTGGGAAGGAAGGGATGGGATGGGAGCAACACTAGGGTTGCCATATTTCAAAAAGTAAAAACCAGGACACCTCCATAATTGTTGAGCTTTTTAGGAAAATCCAGAAGATCCAGGACAAAGTACCACCTTTCGGAAATCCCCCCCCCCCAAGACGACATCAAATACGATCCCATAAACTACTGTATAAGGATCATATAGCTTACAAGTTGACCCAAACAAGAAAGAACAGGGAAGGGCGCCTTCATTACATATCTTTAGGCACCAAGCAGAAATGTTTCTCTATAATCTTTGGCTGATTAACATCCTAGTAACATCCTACGTTTTTTTTTTTAAATGTGCTTGTGGGAGGGGGGTTATGGTTTTGTTTTTGTTTTATGTTCTCGTTTTGTATTTTTATGTTGTGAATTGCCCTGAGGTCTTCGGATGAAGGGTGGTAAGCAAATTTAATAAATAATAATAAGAATAATAACAACAACAACTGGAACACACATTGAAAAGCACTCATAAAAGAACTAATTTTTCAGAAGCCCAGGGAAGCAGCACTCTCTGCAGAATACATTTAATGTTCGGCTGGATTGGCCTAGAATGGAACTCAATGCACTGCAGTGCAAGTCGCAATGATTAACATTTTGCTTTGATATTCAAGAGTACAGCACTCTTATATAAAGCCTAAGGAGTTCTTTTCAATTTTTAATTGTATGTCAGATGGTATTTACTCCCACACTAGAAGCCCGCATTGTCTGTGTGTGTCTTCAGAAACCATGTTTTCAAAAACTATTGCATGCTGTTGCTGTCTTGTTTTTTCTTACAGCTCCCAGAAAGGAGGCAGCAGCCCTTGAAGAATGAACTGAGGCACAGGCCACATGAGCTTCTTTTGCACCAGTCCAACCGAAATGAACAAAAATACTCATAACTGAGATTGGGAAACAAGAGATCTAATGCAAAGTCCAGAGGGAGCCCTGTGGAATACAGGGTTACATATATATACACCAGCTTCCCCCAAACACAATGATGAAAGACTCATGAGCCGCCCTTACTATTGAAGTGGAAGTGCATACCCCATGCACACATGTTCTGTGCGCATTAGAGCCAGGGTGTGTGCCCATACCTGCTGAGTTAGGTAGAATAGTTGTAGTCACTTGGATATGAATCCAGAAACTAAATATACAGGATTTCCCTTTCTGAAATCCTGGAAAACCAATCAGTAGACCAATGTTCTGATTCCATATAAGGCAACTTCTTGTGACCCTAACCACGCACCTACTAACAAAGCTGGTTACAAAAGTTATGTGCATGAAAGAGCCCTTTTGCAACATAAAAAGAAACGCACACATCCTTGTCCTTTTAATATAATCATCTGGTGCTCAGCAAAGCTGCCTCAGCACACCTAATGTTTTCCTTAATGGGCCAATAAAGTAGGCCAATAAAGCAAGTGCTATAAATTTAATGAACGGCGCTTTTTGGAATGAAACTGCACATTGGGGTTGCATGTGAGGCTTTAATTTTTTTGCTGTTTGCTTAGACAGTGCTGATCTCACAATGAACTAGTTACATCGAGCTGGATTACCAACATCAAACAATTTCATATCGTTGTAGCTAATCAGATGGTGCAGATCTATTCTTAAAAACGGAACAGCAATGTTTCTTGCTTGGGTCAACTTGAGCTGTTCTCAGTGATTTGTTCAGTTGGGCAACACTGAATATGTAGTTCAGGAAAAAAAATACTGTCCATAACTTGGCATTAAAGGCTGCTGCACATAATCTTATTACTTGCGGTGGCTACTCCAAGCTACAGGACATGTGATTATGCATGATCATCTGCAACATCTAATAGAAAGGTTGCATTCAGAGATGACCATGCTGGAAAGATCTGCTGTGAATCTCAGGATTGTGCTCTATCCTTTCTTCCTCCCACAAAGCAGCAAAGGAAGAGTTTAGAAGCTCGTCTTCTGATAAACTGCCCACAAACAATGCCCACAGGTGATCTCCGAAACAATGGCTGTTAAGACAACATAATACACACTAGATTGCCTGGTTTAAACTTCAGCTGCTGTGACAAAGCTGTAAAAGATCATGTCATGCTTCTGGAGATTTGAGCACCTAGCACTCATAGGTATCTTAATCCCTCTAGTGTGGAGTATTCTGTCTCTTCATGTAATAAGAAAGGATGGCAGTATTAGTAAAATCACATGCAAAGGCCTCACTCACACGGCACTGTTAACTAGTTAAAATAGTTTAATATGCTGGTGCCTAATGTTGAAATTGCAGGTGCTTTGCTATTTCCCTGCTCCTGCTGTGAAATAAGCTATGGTCTGGGTTAGTGTTGCTGACAAATTTCAGGAGCTTGCTTCCCCCAAACAAACCACGAGCGGTAAGCCAAGAAGAATAAACCTTGGTTACTGTTTACGGTTTGTTCGGTGAGAATCAAAGCATGACCCTAGGTTCAGAGGTAACGCTAAGCTTGTTTGCAAGCGAACAGTGAGTGGCCTGTGATTTCAGAAGCAGGCACTAGCACACTGCCTGATCATAGAGTTTATTTTAACTATGGTTTAATGTGACACACAAACCAGGCCACTAAGTGATACAGAGACTGATTGATGATACTTAACGTTCTTGTAAACTGGGTGTGTAAAACCAATGGGGGAGTTAGGGCAGAGAGGGGGGAAATATTGTCTCTTCTTTCTGCCCAGTAAAAAAACAGCAAAGTTTTCAGTAAAATTTAATTAGTTGTAGCATGCTTCATATCCTAATTCTATGGACCAAAGGAAATGTAAGTTATGGCATGATGACCCTACAGTTTTCAGGCACGAATTGTTAGCCTGGTGTCCATTTACAGACGCACCTCCAAGGTAAAAGTGAAGGCGGTCAAAGAATGTCCATCTCCTTTTAGAATAAAATTATCTATTCCTCTTTTAGCTGGGTGAGAGGAGGGGGAAAGAAAATATAATTAGCTGAGAATTGGTGTGAAAAGTCAGAGGGAGGAAAAGAAAGTACCCATAGCTGGTGACCTCATTAAATTAGCAGTTCAATTCTTTCTTTTCCTCTTACACTGCATCTTCCCAGTAACTAAGGGAATTTTTCAGCGAAAAGGCAAGTTATGCTTTTCAAGCCAAAAATCTTTAACAGCTGTCATTTTGGAATGCTAAAAGAATGGAGATCCTGGAAGAAGAAAGAGTCACATGTAACTCCACAGTAATGAAAATTAGAAATGCAATGCTGCTATTATTATTAATAGCAAGAGCTAGAATTACACAGTGGAAGTCTCACATTCTGTAAGCTGCCCACCCCTGTCATGGACCGGCAATACAGATTTGGCATGCATGCCCCTCGTTTTCCAATTCTGGCCTCGCATTCTACAAATATCCAACTCCTTCCTTCTTGTGACTTGACCACATCCACTTCCTCTATGTGGTTATTCAGCATGAAAGCTGAAATAGCCCAGGCAGAAAAATGAATCCTCAAGAGAATAACCTAACCTTGACTTCCCATATGACACATTTCACTAGTTTTGTTTTAAATACCAAAAGTGACAGCTGAATTTAAAAATAAGCCTGTATGTTGTATCTATCCATCTACACTTACCTATGCCTTACAAGCACTGCAAGTTTTAGGGCTGCAACTGCGGCAAGGCAATTGAAGGCCTATCCTTTGGCATGGTGACAAGGTGGGTAAGTGTATATCTCACATGACTTACATCATGCTGTCTGTGCCAGAGACTCTATTTATGGAATTAAGCAACCCAACTGAAAATGTTTTAGGATTTCTACTATCATTAGGTACTGTTCAGTGACTATACATCCATTCTCCCCATTAAGATTACTGGTTCAGCAGGAAGCTATGAGCTGTTTCTTGAAGTATGGCCCATTTCAAAGCCAAATATGTTTTTCTGAGGGTTGGCTGAGAATTCAAGCAGGGGTGTTCAACTATGCAGCCACCCGTTTGGATTGCTGTAAGCTGAACCGAGGCAGGCACAACCCACCCGCCCCGCCCCCAATCTTGTCCCTTGTGCCTCTCTGCACCTTTAGCTGTCCACTGGATGCTGCTCCTCTCTCAAGGCAAAGCCCAAACCTCACTTTGGGTTAGGAGGGCAGTTTCAGCCAGTGCATGGCTTCCAATGAAGACTCTAGCAGGCTGTCTATCCAGTGGAAAGTGATGCACAGAGCATCTTCTTCTACTGTGCAATTTGTGGGTTACAAACTCCAAAGCCCTGGCAGTAAATGATGCTCTGTGCATCATTTGCTCTTACCTGGGCAGCCCACCCCCCAGGACCCTCCAGTCTTCCCTGGCTATCTATGCAAGCTACTAACCTATCCTCCTTCCCCAAGGTGGGACTTTTTTTTGCCTTGGAAGAAGTGGGTGAAGTAGCAGGCAGAGGATGGCTTGAAGCTGCATCTCTTGGGCATAAAGTCAAATGCCCTAAGAGTCCCTTTGTGACTGGATGAGCATTAGACCTCTAAGGGATGGAAGCATGTTTGGATGAGCACAAGGCTGCCCATCCATCTCTTTTCTGTCGTCTGTCGTACAGTACATGTGCTGTATCCACATTATTTATAACAGGCTATCTCTATTATATTTAGTAGACTTAAGCATTCTGTTTCAGCAGAATCTCCAAGGTTCCAAATGAAGGAATAAAAACCAATGCACTGTTTATACACTTACGTTCGACCCAGTGAAAAATGGAAAACAAGATACTATGTGTTAAATAAGGCAAGCTATTGACAAGGACAGACTCACCTGATATGTAAACTGCACTTCGTTTGTTGATCTGCCTTGTTGTCCATTTACATCAACTTCAATTTCACCTTCTTTTGCTTCTGGCACACTTCCAACCTCACATACAATCCTAGTTGGAAACAAGGTAAGCTTGTACATAAAAGTTCTGATATATATATTTCTTGCAGTCCATTTTTAAATAAAATAAAATCTAACAGTTAAATAAGACACCATTATAGAAGCCTCAAAAGTAATACAAGGTGGAATAAACTAGAATCGGTCACGCAAATGATTTTAGATCTCTGGGAGAAGATCACCCTCAAGCCTTCATTATGTAGAAACCATTAAAAAATGGCACACCATTCCTTTTCACAAGATGAATTCACAGGTTTATTTCTCAAAGAAATAGAAAAACCCAGACTCACACCTTGATTTCCCCATCGGAGGTGCATCCCCCCCCCCGATGGGTTGTTTTTTGTTTGTTTTTGGCAGATGTATTCTGCAACATGTCACTGATGCAATACAAGTGCATCAGTGATGGAACCGTTCACACATCTTTTTACTTTACTAGTTGTTCTGCAATACTTCCTCAATACTACCGCATTATTGCCATCTGGGGGACACTCATATGCTACAGTGCAACAACAGAAGGATAGAACACCCCACCCCCCTGAATGTTTGCATTGTGTTACAGGGTTTTAGTAGGAAGCTATGGGACAAGTACTGATGGGAAACAAAGTCTGACCAACACAAAATGTTTTGCAAGTGCAAACAGTATTGAAAGCATATAACTGCCCCAATGCTACCATGAGCACAAATAATCATGAATGTACACTAACAGGATACCTGGATGCCTAACATTTGCCAAACTGAATTAAAACATTTCCAATGTTCATTTTAGAAATGTGTTTTTAAAATGAACATAACAAAGCTACCTTTTCATAATATTTGTGTACAGGATTACAAAAGAGGTGGGTTGTTTTTTGTTTTTAAAAATGTGTGCAAGGTTGTAAATGTTTACTATATGAGACTTTCCTGAAGTGACACCATTGGAAATGTAAGCTGCATGAGATTACTTACAAATGTCTCCAGGTCAAAATAAATTAGTGCATAATTGAGTCTGGATAAGCAACAAACAAGTTAGAGCTTTAAGATCATAAATATAAAGGTGGCTGTTATTACAAGTCTCTAACATAATTACATGTATAAAGTACAACAGAATAAGCATAAACATTGCAGTTGTCTCTAGAATTACAGCTAAACACATCAAATAGTTACAACTCATTACCATACAGAAATGCTCAAGAAGTTATACCGTATATTTAAAGAAACCAACTGCCATTTTTGTCAGGACAGTTGTTTTATTTCACATTTCTATGAACCTTCAGCAAATAGGTAAAAACAAACAAACTGGCATTCAAAACATTGGACAATTACTTACTTGGTAGAAACAGAGTAGAATTGTTCTCTAAATATACATTCAGTGCCTGCCACTGTTATACTTTTGACATCTTCAGCATTTATGCCCAAATTAGATCCCATTATGGTCAACAAAATTCCACCGCTCAGTGGTCCGTTATTTGGTTCAATCTGAGCATAAAGAAAGCATACTTTAAAAGTCACAACATCATTGTAATAACCAACCAGCAGCTTAAACAGTAAGTTCACAGACTTGAAGGAGGAATACAAGTAG
Source organism: Zootoca vivipara (assembly GCF_963506605.1). NCBI lineage: Eukaryota > Metazoa > Chordata > Lepidosauria > Squamata > Lacertidae > Zootoca > Zootoca vivipara. The sequence continues at coordinate 13,940,612 of NC_083285.1, forward strand.
TTTGGGTTTTGGCCAGAATTTACAAGATTTGAGTTTTGGCCAGAAATCTGGAAAATTTTCATTTTTATTCTGGTTGTAGTGGATGCGCATGCAAACTCTGAGATTATATATCAGTTGAACCCTACCCCTAGTGGCAAGGCTAGTTAGGAAATCTTGACATTTTAATCCTATTTGTGCAGTTTTTAGAAGAAGGAGTCCTTGCCCTTTGTGGTATAGCTAACAAAACCAGACTAGCCTTAGAAGTAATTCAAGTTAAGTCTGCTACTGTATAATAGCTATAGCTCAATGGTTTTTCAGAACACGTCTGTTGCTCTAACACCATCCCAAGACCCACAGGCATATATGCATGCACAAATGGTTTGTCTTTGTTCTGCACATAACTTTATATCTCCTGTGTTAAAAACGTACAGTGAGAGCTCAATACATTCCTCTGCACCAAAAAGGGCATTTATCACCTTGGCAAGTTCTCAGAACCACGTCTTTTGACTCTAGAACAATAGTTTTTGTACTGTTGTCAATGTGGACACCTTGGAACATTTAGGTACTTCCTGAGAGCAATGATATTTTATATCCTACAGAGTACCACAAAGTACTCTACTGAAATATCGGATTTGTTTTTTTCTAAGAATTGAAAGGTAGGGAGCTGCAAGCCTTTGTGTTTAGGCAGGCGGGGGGGGGGGGGACATCTGCTTTACAAGAGTTTCATGTCCTAGGGGTATATTGAAGGCTCCCACTGATATTTCTTTTCCCCCTTTAGGGAGAATGATGCACGGTTTTTTAAATATAAGATTTTACTATGAGGATGGATTGCAACAGAATTATACCTGTAAAGGGACTGTGGTAAAAGAAGGGCAGTGCAGAGTGCCTAGGGATGTAGACCAGGAATGGCCAGCTGTGATACAGAAATAGTGATGCCCAGGCCAAAGATAGGCCAAACAGATTTGCCCAGGGCTTCTGATCCCCTTTCTCTAATTGACATCCCTCCCTGCTCTGAGGATGAACTTCAGAGGACTCTAAGGCCAGCCTTGCTGCCTCTGTCCCTGAGAACCTGAATTTTCCAACCTATTGGGCCCCAGATGCAAAAATTCTGCAAAAGAAGGCAGGAAATGATAAAAGTGCTGGCAGTCTGAGATCCAGCAACACTGGTAGAGCTTTCTGTGGACTTTCCGTGGCCTCTTCTGTTATGTGGCTGTCTACTCCTCAGAAATCCTAATTGCCTTTTTGAAAAAACAACAACCTTGAGAGCCAACATTTTTTTACTGTAAAATGTCAAGTCTAACGTTCTTCTCAATATTATAAAATCAATAACAAGCTGCATCATTTCAAATACCTGACGGAAAATGGAATTCTACTATACTTTATTACAACACCGGGTTATAACTATTATATATAGCATTCCTGCCTAGAGGAACACCTAGCATTTCATCCAGTTTATAACTGTGTTGTGGTTGCTTAAGGAACCCGATGGTATCTCCTTTTAATAGAAAAAAATACTGAAACATTTATTTAGTTGAGTGAACTACCTCTGAAGCAGGTTCCTAACAGGCAGAGATACCTTTTGAGGTACCATTCTGCTTACAAACGTTCTTTTTAATGTTCTGCTACAAATTTAGAACTGTGGAACTAGTTAGATAAGCTGAAGGCCGCAGGATTGCCACATGTCCTCTTTTCCCAGGACATCTTTCTTATGATTGAGAGAGTTGTTATAGAGATCCATAGTTAAAAATAGATGTCGGCAACTGTGCCCTCTTTTTTCTCTTCAAAAAAATGGCAACCCTAAGGGGGGGGGACTAGACTTGTTGAACTAAAGCTCTTTGGAAAGTCAGAAAATGTAAAAAGCAATCTAGGCAGAACAAAGTATGTAAGGGTTGAAGCTGCAGACTCTCCTTATTGGGTTAAGTCAGGTGCTAAGAGGAGGTAAGGAAAGCAAAGATGGACCAGCAGTATGTCCACACATCTCGTAAAGTTCAGCCCCTTAGTGGTTCAGGAAATGTAACGGCATGCCTCGTTCCTTAGCTGCTCTGGTGACACAGCTACTCCTGGGATCTGAGACAATGAAGGCAAGGCAAGAAACCATGCTATGAACTCCTCCCCATGTAACCTACCTAGGAGCAGCCTGCCATTGCAGCACTACTGGAAGACACTCCTAGGCTATAGGTATGCAGCCTTTTCCTTTTGGTTTGTTTAGTCAAAAAGCCAGTTCTAATGCTCCACTGGCACAGTGACTATTCACCAAGTGGATCTTAAAGAAACAGACAGAGTCTCTTTACTATGGGACTTCACAAGTTTGCAACAGTTCTTCAGAATTCCATAAATACTTTGCAAGCTGACTTGAGTTGACTTCATGCTATGTTATGAATGATGCAGAAATTACCATAGTAATGACTGGAGGAGGGCAGGTGCTAGTGGCAGCAGTACACCGGCCAGTGTAAACACAGCTGTCGTCACACCAGACACACCGATATGCAGGATTAGCTGCGAGACACAAGCTGCAGTCATCCCGGCCATAGGAACAGCTGTATAGAGTCACTGTAAAAATGGAAAAAAATCATATACATGTTTCTAGCACCAGTTACTATTACACCACTCTCAGAAATTAAAACCCACATAAATCCTGATGTGTATCCAACAGCGCAGCATCATCAAGGTACAATCATGGCGCTCATGAATACCACAATCTGTGACTAACCACCAACTCAGCTGCTTGGGGAAATAACTGTGGCAGGAGCAGCCCCGTTCTCCTAGCCTGGACATTTGTCATCTGCTCTCGAATCTGATCCTGGGTGCAGGAGGAAGGTGCATCCAGGTGTGTGTTGCTTTTTGCAAAAATGTGAGAACTGCCATGGACAGAGGAATGCAACTCATCAAGGCTCCTCCTGAGAGTATTCAAACTGCTACCTGATCAGCTCTCCAAGGAAAGAATTGTACCCTGTCCGCCCCTCCCCCCCTGGCCTGGGTGTGTTGTGCAAATGTAGATTTGAGGAAATGGGACTCCCTCTCTACTGCTTTCTGTAAGCTGCTATGGGATCCTCTCTTTTTTTGCAAAAGGCATAAAAAGGAGCATAAATGCTGCAAATACATAACAAATGAGCGACTTAATCAATCTTCGCATCTTATAACCTTTCTGACTTTCAGTAATGTAGTTAAGTGTCCTAGCCACACAGCTTCATCAAATTATTGATACATTAATGCACTCTTAATGATTACTATAACTTGCAAAGGAAAGTAAGATAATGTGGGGGAGGGGAGAAAAAGCAAAAAAATAATGGGGCCCTTCAATTTTGGTTTTATTGCATTCAGTGGCCTGACCGGGCTCACATACAGACAGACCACCAGATCTGGGGTTGGAAAGAAATTTCGTGCAGATCAAAGTGGGAGAAGACCATGGGAGCTTTGTTGTTGTGTTGGCTTCCTGTGCAGCACAAGTGTGGGCTCCTATGCTTAAGCCATCTAGTGATAACTTGTTTAGCAGATTAGCCTTTCTGCAGATTAGCACATTTTTTTCTGAACTGTCAGGACGGCAAATAGTCGGACGGTTCTACCTTTGGGCAGGGGAACTGAAAAAATAAGTGACTAGAAGAAGTTCCTTTGTTAACCGTGGATTTAGATTTAGCTGAGATGTTATTTCAAATGAAATGCACAGGGGTGGATGGGCAGTGAGAGTTGTAGGAGTGCTATGTTTAGAGGTTTTCAATACGCAAGTTCATTCTTGTCTGGAGAGCTTTCTAATCAATCTCAGGTGTCTGGAGCAGAAACAGCTAGCTATTCATAGTTAACTTTAAGATAAACAGACCACACTAAAGCTTCAAAAAATTCTACAACTTATTGTTGTGCCGTGAAAAGCAGAATTCAGACAGCGTAGTGCAATAATATATATTCATACACACACCAAGATGGTTCAACTTATGCCTCCACCCAAGGAGTCCTGCAGCAAGGACCAAAGGTTGATGGATGGGGTCAGAGACCAGGATTGGGAGGGCACCGGGGAGCACTGGAACCATGATAAAGGAATTGCTGCCACTTCTAGTTATCATGGCCATGAATCACAGAGGAAAACAGAGCACCTCTTAAGCCTGTAATGGCTTTGTGTTCATTGAGGGGTAAAGTTAAGAACAGAATTTGTAATATGTGGAGTCCTTCTGAGATCCAAGCCACACTCCATACATGACTGAAGAGCATCATGGCCTAATTCCAGAACACGCAGAGTAAATCCAGGGTGCTGTATAATTAGGACCATGAACCAAGTTGGAAGCAATAACTCTCAAGCCTTCGTGTTTGAGCACGTTTTTGATGGGCAGTCAGATCACCAACTTAACTGGAAACAATTAGTGCTCAAGTTTACTAACTATAACATTTTAGTTCTAAGTAACTAAAAAAAAATCTGAATATAAGGGGGGCTCCCTTCTGATTATTCGGCTCAACAAAGCTATAATTAACCTTCCTGACTAGCATGGGAGGAATGGGAAGGAGTCATCAGAGTTGACAATTTCAGAATAACTCACATTACGCTAAAAAACAGTTATAGTGCAATACTGTGTTCTGAAACCAGTCTTCTTTAAAAATAGCACCCACTTGCTCAGCATGACCCACAGTGTTTATTCAAAGTAGTTAAACTTGCTAGCTGAGCAGAAGCTTCCTTATTTATTAACTGTGAATCAGAAACTTGGGTTCTGTTTCCTTCTCGGTCGCAAGACATAATCTGCTTGCCAACCCATTCAAGGTAATATGCTTGCACACATGATGCTGAGCAGCAAGAGTTCAATGCTTGTCCTGCAATCAATGACTAACTGGATGGAAAACTGGACAAGGTTGACCAGGGCTGGTCAAGGCACTGACTGCCAGAGACTAAGCACAAGATGGCAATCCTTCCTGTCATGTACAAGAGTTTAGCAGATTGGCAGCTGAATCTTCTGGAAACAGGACTGAGGGTTGTCCTAATCAGAGCAGACCCACTGAAAATAATGGGCATAACTAAATTAAGGCCATTAATTGAAATGGGTCTAGTCCGAGTATAACTTAGTGGGATACAACCATGTATCCTTTGCTACCGTAGGCTGGCTTAGGGGGTTCCGTCAGGCTGTGTGTCACACACAGGTTTGTCCTTAGACACCCTGCTGTCACAACCTCAGTATATCTAATGGCAGGGCCAGCCCTGACCTTAACAGCTTATGCTGAGCCTACAAGGCTGGCATATTGGGGCTGGAAAAGAGAATCCCACATTCCCCAAATTATTTTCCACAAAGTTACCAACTTCAACAGATAGGAAATATTTTTTTAAAAAAGAGCAAGAAAAGGAAGAATACGGCAAATCAGCTAAAATAAGAAAAAGGTTCTGCCTTTCTTAGCCTTACACTAATAAGATTATTAACTGAATGCTTGGAATTAAGATTCTATAACATTTAAAGAGGCTCTTTATTTAAATGCATGTCAGAAGGTTTCCCTCCAAGTGGGAATATATATAGAGAAAGAGGGTGTGTGTGTGATTTTTCAAATACATCTATGGGCCAGTGCCCCAAATCATTTAAGTGCCTAGGAATATGGGGTTAGCCTGGATTCCAGAACAGTAAATTTGTCAATCAATAACCCCTCAAGGCATTGTCATGCCCTGATCTCCTTTTATAAGTGGTGTTAAAAGGTAAAGGTAAAGGGACCCCTGACCATTAGGTCCAGTCGTGACCGACTCTGGGGTTGCGCGCTCATCTCGCATTATTGGCCAAGGGAGCCGGCGTATAGCTTCCAGGTCATGTGGCCAGCATGACAAAGCCGCTTCTGGCAAACCAGAGCAGCACATGGAAACGCCGTTTACCTTCCCGCTGTAGCGGTTCCTATTTATCTACTTGCATTTTGACATGCTTTCGAACTGCTAGGTTGGCAGGAGCTGGGACCAAGCAACGGGAGCTCACCCCGTCACAGGGATTCGAACCGCCAACCTTCTGATCAGCAAGCCCTAGGCTCAGTGGTTTAACCACAGCGCCACCTGGGTCCCACATAGATGGTGTTAGGGTTGTCCTATTTCAAAAAGTGAAACTCCAGACACAAAAGTTGAGGGTTTTTTTAGCCCCCCCCCCAAAAGAGAGTTTTTGAACTATTTTTAATGAAATTTGCCAAAATCTACACTTCTAACATGGGCTCCCATATGTCTGGATTTTCCCAGGCATTTCAGTGACTTCCACCCAGACGCTGTTTACGAGGGGGAAAATAAGTCCGGAAAATTACAGACATATGGCAAACCTAGATGGTGTGAATATGTTTAAGCCAAAGACTGATGGTGGATACATGCTTTTGAGGGAAGTTATTTGTTGCATTTTGATTCTGGCTAAAGAATGTGCATTCACACATTCCACATCTGAAGTGAGCACTGAGGTACTATTGGTTTGACTCAGAAAACAGACTGATGGAATTCAATTTCAGAATTCTGGATTTTTTTAAAGTATACCAGCAGCTAACCAGCGAGGCTGCCATGTCTGATTAACTGATTCAATATATATTTTTCATCTGTATGTGGAGAACTGAAAACAACGTCTGCGTCTGCAAAAACCAGCACTCAAACTGCCTCCAAATTAGATTTGTAATGTATTGAAAGGCAAGCTCTCCAAGTCACACACAATACAGTGGCAGAGCTCAAAGTGTTAATCAGTTTCGTTACTGATCAGGTTGTTAAATGTACCAGCAGCAAGCCAGCCATTAGATTCCAACCCTTATCCATCATCTTTAGATACTAGCTGTGAAACCATTGATAGAACAGGACAAAGGATAAAAGGGATATATTGGATTTCATACTGCTCTAAGTCTCCAGTGGCTATAAAAATACATTAAATGCCAATGCTACTTGGTATTCTCTAAATGTGTTACAGAAAGAAAGGGTTCATTTATATTTGGAAATTCAATAATTGCTCACCTTCTCTGTAGTAGCGACCAGAACGACCAAAGTAACTACCTTTCAAAGTGTGATGCACTTAAATTCAGCTCTATTAAGGGCCCACAAATGGCAAGAAAGTGAGAAGGGGAATTGGGACACCACTAGTACAAAAAGGTGCTTCTTCCCCAGCTCTTTTCTGCTTCTGCTTTTCATAATAAACCATAGAGATGAATGTGGCAGAATGGAAATAAAATTAAGCTGCGCGCTGCTGTTACCAACCAAACTATGAACATTAATCAATTAAAGAGAGGGAGAAGGAAAGTATATATATAACATATGGATGGATGACTTTGGGAATATAACAGAGCATCACTCATTTGTTAAGATGGGAAGTGTTTTAAAACAGGTCACAAATATCGTCTAGTCTAGACTAGGGTGGGATGACAGTCAATTTCTGCTCCACGCCAATTTTGTATGTGCTCATTCATAACTTCGTTCCATCTCTTTTCTGCAATCTTTTTTTTTAAGTTACACTAAAAACTGCAATGTTCCTATTGTACTTTTCCCATATAGTACATAATCTTCCTGTATAGAATTACTGTTTGTGAAGAATTTTCAGAAGCCAAATGTCTGATGAGGCCTCTGCTTGAGTGCAGCCAATCGGAAGCTACGCCTTGGTTTTCGAACGGTTTCAGGAGTCGAACGGATTAAGTTCGAGAACCAAGGTGCCACTGTATGCAATCATTGGAACAGTGAAATGCTTTAAAAGGTGTATATATAAGATTTTGGTACTTTTAGTTTCCCTTTCCTGTACTATGTACTTACCAATCAGTTTGCTATCAATCTTGCCTTGATCCGTCTTAATGAATAAGCTAAGTGGTAGTGTTTCATTTTCAACATGACTCTAAAGGGAGGGGGAAAGACAATGGTTATCTCCATTAGAAATAATCTTATATCTTAACTCACTCATTCCAAATCAAGTAGCTACCTACTACCACGGTCATATTATGATTGCTGTATCTTCAAAATGATGGCACAAATAACAACAACCACATACTTCTACTAGGAGATGCATTCATACGATTATAACACTTGTCAGAACAAAGATAGCTGTAACCTTTCCAAAAGAATAGGAAACAGATGAATGTAGCCGAAAATGATTATATATGTGTGTGTGGATATATAATATCTCATTTTCAAAAGGCACATAAAGGGGAAGTGCAATGTTTAGTCATGTTTGTAAGACGCAAACAGCAGTGGGTGTTAAACAAATGTATCTTTCAAAGAACTGAGAAAAACATGAACACAAACACACATAAATGGCTTTCATTCTAAAAGTACAGGATGTATTAGTGGCGACCACAGCAAATCGCTCTCCCCCCGTGAGCAAATGAGCAAATTTTAACAACCCTGTTGTGCCACTTATGCATTTGTACAAAGTATAGATATATTTTTGACTGCCTCAATAAAAGTGAATGACAAAAATCGGAAAATCTCATCAACATTCAGCAGCAAAGGCCAACGATCCCAAAAACAGCATAGATCTTATCATATATATATTTTTATCTTAGGTCTATCACCAACATCAAGCCATAGCCAGCTTGTTTCATCTCCGTCCTCATAGTATATTGGTCTTTGGCCAGCCCAACTAAGTGGGACAATGGCTTATGATCCTGATAATCAACATTAAGCCAGTATTCCAGAATTTAGATGTAATGGGAAACTTTGGCTTAACGAAGCCGATATCTCTGTGGCAAAGCTGGCAGTGGAGGGAAGGAGGGAAGGAGAGAAGTCTGAACACAACCAACATATTGACTGTAGGTGGAAAGGTGAGCTCATTGCTGAATGTGCTCAGCCTTGTAGAAAGCAAGAGAGAAAGTGATTCATAAGCACCCCACCCCACCATTTCTGATATTTACCGGTTGGATTTGAAAAAAGAAAGTTCCGTCAGATGCCTTCTCCACTTTGGTCTCAAACTGAATGTGGTTATTTCCAATTCTGAAATCGCTACCCTGTAAGAGAAGGATATTGGACTTAGAATACCAGTACTAGGCAAACAGTAGTTTCACTGAGTAGTTTAGCTTCCAGCTCTGGAAACAACTAGATCAAATCGAGAGCCTTAGTCATTAAACTGTGGCAATCACAACTATAACACAGATCGCGTAGGCACTTTATGCAGGACTTTACAACACTTTCTGACGCTCCAAAAAGATTACTCCAAACGATTTTTAATCAAAAAGAGATGGAAAGCATGCAAAACATTTCCTCTAAGTGCTTTTCCAAAGGCAGGGGAAGGCAATATTAAGGCCTGTGGCCCCCAAATCTCATCCTTACTTCTCAGAAAAATCAGTCCACAGGGAGCTCACAACTTTGGGGAACAGCTTTGGTGGACTGTGGCTTGATCTCACCAACCCGTCTTAAGGGCCTCTCTGTACCCACGTCCTGAAGATATTTTCTTCTCCTGCACTTGTCATCACAGCAGGAGTCTAAGCCCAACCCTGTGGCTCCACAATGCCAGAAGGAAATCGCTGTGAGATGGCACAAGCAAACTTTGTGACTGACGGGACTTGGTCTGTGTGCAAAGTATTAAAATTACTACCATAGGAGCAGTACTTAAACCAGGAAGAATTTTGCTTGATGCATTTTTAATCCCACCTTTCTATTTATCTTCACAGCCCGGTGAGGTGGGTTAGACGGAGAAACAGTGACTGGCTTGGTGAGCTTCATGGCTAGGCAAGGATTTGAAGCAAGGTTTCCCTAGTCTAAGGCCTATGCACTAGCCATTACCCCACACCCAGGAAGTGAAATATAAGCAAAGGGAACTCGGATGCATCATAGTGCTGGTATAGGTTTCCTGGCTCTAATCCCATTGCTATTCCACTTGGATCTGAAGCTCAGTGAAGTTCACTCTCTCTCAACCTTAGCTAACAGGAGAGTTCTCAGGAAAACCAGAAACAATACGATAGCTACAAAAACAAATGATTTTAAAATATTTGTTGTAAACTGATTTTAATGTTGTCTTTTTAAAATGGCTATAACCCATGCTGGGACCTTATGGTGAAGCACAGGGAAGAAACTGAAATCATCACCACCACCACAACCAACTCTGTACCTGTACTACCGTTTTGTCCAAAATGGTAATTTCAGCTCTTACCAAGATCTAAAAATCAATCAATCAATCAAGCTTCTATAGATTTACAAACACAATTTGGAAATTAGAAAGAGCTGACAGTGGCATTTGTAAATACAGCAGGAACCCTCTCCTTTCCGAGAAAGTGGCAGAGTTCCCAAACAATAGCCAAGTATGAAACAAGAATGAACTAAGAAGTAGCTTGGGAAATGGCCCACAAGATTCAGCTGGTGGAGAAAGTGAAAGTGTAGTCACAAAATCTGCATTGTATGTGCTCTTAATGCTATTTCCCCAGCCAAAATAACCAACTTATGAACTGCCAAATGAGGAATTCCTACATTTCAGCCATGTCACAATGCTGAAAGGGGTGCTCTTGAACACACAGCAGAAAGAATTTGAGAAAGTCATTAAAAAGGCAGCTTGCTGAGAGGTTGCTGCAGAAAGACCTGAGGTGTCCCAACCCAATAATATTTTTTTTTTTTAGGGAAGAGTTGATTCTCTGCCTTTTCTTCATCTCCTTGCCTTACTCATTAGTGTGGGAAACAGGGAAGGCAGACTACAGAGAGGGGTGGCAAGAAATGTCCCAGCACTCTTTTACTTTCATTCCCCCGCTTTTCATATTGACCTTCTCAGGGGCTAGATACTTCTCCACAATATTACTGGGATGTATTTGGAAAGGAATTCAAAGTGTAAATTGGGTTACTGAAGAGAGAAAAAAATTTAATTAAAGAAATTTTGAACAGGTAGCAGATTCAGGAAGCAAGGAGGTACAAAGGCTCTGACAGGCTCTCAGGCAAGACAAATGTTGATGTAATCCAAAATCTAAAGTTTAAGAGAAACTTTACACCCCCAAGCAGGAATGTTGCAGTGATTTTAAAGGGGTGGTGCTCTGTCCTGGAACAACCATGATGGTGCCACTGAATAGTTTTGATCGGGAGATTAAATTGTAAAGTGTAATGGTGTCTAGGTTAGGTAGCATGCTAAATTCTAGATTGTTTGGCAAGCAGGATCATCCCTCTCTACATTCCATTAATGCAGAAAGGTTTCTTCCATTAGCAGGTCCTGTTAGTTCGAAAGGATTTATAGAGGAGATGACCTGAAAGCACACAAATTAACATTCCCAAAGCAAAGACTGCAATCATTGAGATCCCGCGGCTGAGTACAGAGAAAAGTCTGGCAAGCCATTGTAAAAGTGTGGGTACCTGAGCTTTAATAGTGCTTTAATAGTGAGGGGAATACTGCAAGTCACCACACAGTGATAACTCCTTCAAGTAGTTACTTGTGAATTGGACTCCCACATCCAATTTGTAGCCAAGTTTCTGTCTGCTAAATCTTAAGGGACATGTATGGCCAAAATCGCAGTAGAGGTATGGACTGAAACATATTTCTTTGTTGATCTGATCTTCCTACAACAATTGACATTTTTGCCACCCATTTAAGATGTCGAAATTTGAGGCGGTGGAACTCAGCAGATGAGATTCCTGATGCCCAATAGTTTGGTTACCATAAAACTGGTTCTGTAATTAATTCCAGTAGGTAAAATAACACAATACTCATACAATACAATATCTCCTACTGAGTTTAAAAGTTTTATAAATATATATTTTTATTGTTAAAAAAGTGGAACGGGCACATGCAATTTGAAGCTGAATGAATCTAGAATTATCTGCCAACTACAAAAGTATATCTCTCTTTCACACACATCTCCCCCCCCCCCAAAAGCCCAGGAATTCAATGTAATTCAAGGATAGTGAGATTGTAAAGATTTCTGCAGTAATCTATGGATGGGAGTGACCAGTGAGTGAAAATTGAAACCTGATTGTTGTAGAATGAACAATGTTCATAATAACATTCCGGGGGGGGGGGGTGTCAATCTATGGAAGCTGAGGGCTGTAGGTTGTGCTTTCTGTCTTCTCCAAAAGAACCCAAGAGAATAAAAAGCCTAGGGAAGAGTAGACAGGGTCTCCTTGCCGAAAGGTCTAAGTTTCTAGCTATAGGTATTCATGTCTGGTAATCTCCTAACAGTACCTCCTGAAAGATATCTGACAGTAGTAGTAGACTGGAAACTGTGAACTAAAGCACTGAGGCAGCTCCTGGATCAAAGCAAACTGTATCCGTTTGGAGCTGTGTCACAGATACAAAGGAGACACAATAAATTTGTGGTGTTGTGTCAGTCATGAGGATATACAATAGGTGAATTATGTCCTTCATTACTCAACATTTTGTAAATGTTTTTCAGAGAGCTTTTGGGACACGGGGATACGCGCGGCTACCTATCGGAAAGTACAGCTGATCCAGAATGTGGCAGCTAGACTGGTGACTGGGAGCAGCCACCGGGACCATACAACACCGGTCCTAAAGGATCTACAATGGCTCCCAGGACATTTCTGAGCACAATTCAAAGTGTTGAAGGAACACCTCCAACTCTATCATCCAGCCCGGGAAACCGAGGTCCAGCTCTGAGGGCCTCATTGCAAGACATGAAGCTACAGGGAACCAGGTCGAGGGCCTTCTTCATAGTGGCGCACACCCTGTGGAATGCCCTCCCATCAGATGTAAAACAGATAAACAACTATTTGACTTTTAGAAGACATTGGAAGCCAGCCCAGTTTACGGATGTTTTTAATGGTTGATGTTTTACTGTGTTTTAAATATTTTGCTGGAGGCTGCCCAGAGTGGCTAGGGCAACCCAGTCAGATGGACAGCATATAACTACTACTACTACTACTATATTGCTTTCTACAACATGGAGGCCGCAGTTGAATGGATGACTGTAGTTGTTCCATGCTGCTGCTAAATGTACTTCTTCTGGCGCTACAGACAAACCACCATCACAAGAGGACACATTAAGGAATAACATTTCTTTCACAGAGCATCCCTGCACATCACTTCAAGGGTATGTGTGAGCACAGAGGGAACAGGATTACATATGTATTCCTGTTTATAGCTCAACACAGCTGCACTGCACCCACACCTAACATTTTTTTTTATTTTTTCCTACTGCAGCCATATTCATATCCTGTAATTAAAACCGCACAAATATTGATTGCCACATCCAAGATGAGGCATAGGAAGCTCCAAACTACATTTAGAGCAGCTGTCCATTAGATGTGAAACACTAATCTCTCAAGGGCCTTTACGCCAGAGGTTGTTGGGGAAGGAGCAAAACCTCGCTTAATGGACTATTTCACAATAATCTTCATTTCACATAAAAGTACCATGCTGTCCCTAGGCTATAAACATAGACCAACAAAGCTCCAGGAACTGTTACGTTTAAGATGCAACTTCTCAGATACGGGTCTTCTGATACAGCCACTGAGGCAGAGAGGTACAGAGCCAAAGAAGGTGTGGTGGAATTTTCTAGAAGGAATGGAGGAGATGGGTGGAGGAGGAACAAGATTAAGAAAGAGCAGAAGGGGCAGACTTGGTTGCCTTTCTGGACATCAGGGAACACCCTCTCATTATTCTTCATGACTGCAGACTATCCTATACCCTTTTAAAATGTGGTTCTTTTCTGGGAGGATGTTATTGCGTTCTTTTTATTCTGATTATATATGTTGTGATCTTTTCTGTGAACCATCCTGAGACCTCCTGGTATAGGGCAGTATATAAACTCAATAAATAATAATAATAATAATCTTGTTTCTCCACTCCAGTAAATGGTTTCTAATCAGGAGATCCAGTACCCCTTCATCCTGGAGAAAAATGGGGCAACTATGACAGCTTAAGAGCAGTTTAAGAACCACTGATTTAAGAGACACACATATAATTTGCTTACATTCCACATGAGAGATGTTTCACAACACCCAAACGTTTCAGCTTAGCATGGGGAAGAGAGGAAAAGTAAAAAACAGTTTTATCATCCCTGATAAATGTCGGAGGGGGGGGGGAGAATGTTTGGCCACAGAGCGAAGCTATAAAATACGGCAGACACTTCAACAAAAGATATAAACTAGACAAATATGTTTCTCTGCTCATTATAACGTTAAGTCAAATGCAACAAACACGACAAGTAAATCAAAGAACAAAAAGCATACAGGTTCTTAATTATTTACCCACATCAACTGTATAATATTGAAGACTATTGTTATATTTGTGAAATATTTATGAAAGCAAGCTTAAAGAAACCATCAGTCATGTATGCAAGGAATTGTTCAATGTCTGCTTGGAACTGTGTAACGTTTCTTGCACAAGGAGTTTGCAAACAGCAGAATTCGGAAGAGGACACTGTTCGAATGCTGAGATGTATATAGTATTAAAATATATTCAAGCACTTTGTGAAAATTACCTCATAATAATCCAGATTCTTTCCTTCAAAAGATACTTTCGTTGGGACTTCCATGGGTATTATTTTAGGGTTGGGATCTAGAAAGTGTGGGCATTTTTCCGCCTAGGAGGGGGAAAAAAGAGAGATTTTCATATGTAATTAAAACTAGAAATATTATATCGCTAAACATCTGCACCTACTTTGGACAACTGAATTTTTGTTGTTCTGAAGATCTTCATGCTTAGTGACAGATTTGATTACAGCTTTTCAAATTAGACATGCTAAAAATGACTGCAGCAAATGCTGAACTTTCATTCCCATTCTTGAAATTCCTTCCCAGCCATTTAAGTAAAACAGCAAAATGGACTGAAAAGAAAACATGGAACGGCTTCCCAGTCACTTCACTCCAAAATTTATTTCCATTCCCCACCAAGGAGTTAGAAAACCCCCAGAATTCCCCCCCCCTGAAGTTACTTTCAGATTGTTGCTATTCCTTTCCAATTTATTTACAATAAAAATAAAATAGAAACCACCATTTAAATACAGTGGTACCTCTGGTTACCAACTTAATTCGCCCTGGACAGGCCCGGCTCTAGGTAAGGTCCCGGTGGTGCGGGGCGCGGGGCCGGCAGGGGGGGGGCGCTCGCGGCGAAGCCGCGCGGAAGCCATGCTGTGCGCTGCGAGGGCAGGGGCGCCGGAGCGATCTCCGTGGCTCAGCGCCAGGGCGCCTGACCTGCTTGAGACGGCCCTGGTCCCGGAGGTCCGTTCTCAACTCGAAACTGTTCTCAACCTGAGGTGCGCTTTCGCTAATGGGGCCTCCAGCGTGCGATTTCTGCTCGCAACCCGGGGCAAAGTTTGCAACCAGGAGCATCTACTTCCAGGTTAGTGGAGCTTGTAACCCAAAGCATTTGCAAAGAGGACGGTTCGTAACCAGAGATATTGCTGTATTTAAATAAGATCTGATCATTCTACTTTTAAAAGTTTTACCATGTTTTGCTGAATCACATCTGTTTCTGAAGAAGAGTCCTCACAGATATGGGTTTTCCAGGCCCACTGGCAATTCCATCTACTGCTTGCACAGGAAAAACACCTGTGTGGATAAGCCAAAAGGTTAAGATTTGTTGTTCCTTTCTTCCCTTCTCCTCCTTTACAAGTCTTCCTTAGAATTTCATTTCATATAGCAATAAATAACTTCACTTTTCCGTAGAACAAAATTGTATTGTGGATTGGCAGCTGCCACACAAACAGTCCAAGGATTGTCTCCCAGGATTCCAGGTGAAACAGTCACGTGTTTGGCAAGAATGACTCAAAAGCGTCACAACCACCACAAAGTAAATGGGAAATTCAGAAATCTGAAAGGAGCCATGGCCCTGAGATGCCCATGTCTTTTATTTAATTTATATATTTTATTTAAGACACCACTTAATCATTAACATTTCTAATCATGGGAAGTGATATTGTAAGTTGGTCAGCTGTAGTGCTACTATCTCCACCCATTGTAGACCCGAGAAGCATGGAAAGCTCAAAGGAAGTGGTCTGAAGCCAGGATCCAGAAAGTACTCTGGATATTAGATCATATTTATTACGAATACAATCCAGGGACTCATCATTTTCATTTTTGGGTGAGTGCTCCTTAGTAAGTGGGGGGAAAACAGTATGTTCGTGCCCCAAAGTGTCAAATTGACTAAACAATGATGGACAGAAAAAAACATCTTAGATCAGGCACGTCCAGCTTCAAGTAGGCTGTGATCTACTACCCAGTCTCAAAAACTGGCAGCAATCTACCCCACTCTCCCATTGTCATTCTTCAGCAAGTGTTCCCTTCTCCCACCCCTCCGAAGTCATTAAAGTTTATGAAATAAATAAAGGGGTCTTTATTTCACAGATACAGTAGTTATGTTTGGGTATCACCATGGCCAGATAGTTACTAGATGGACAAGTAACAAAACAAGTGAGAAGAGTCAAACTATATTTATATATTAGGTTACACAGATCTGAGGAGGCAGTTGGAGCGCGCTGAGCTTCTCTGTTAACTCTTTCCCTTCCGAGTTGCTTCCTTCTTTGCTCCGTGATTCTCCTCCCTGCTTTTCTCTCTCTCCCTCCCTAAACCAGCCCTTTCTCTCTCTGAGGAGCCAGTCGGAGCACGCCGGGCTTCTCTCTCTCTCTCTGTCTGTCTACCAAAACCATGGGTAGGCAAACTAAGGCCCGGGAGGCGGTTCCGGCCCAATCGCCTTCTAAATCTGGCTCACGGACAGTCCGGGAATCAGCATGTTTTTACATGAGTAGAATGTGTCCTTTTATTTAAAATGCATCTCTGGGTTATTTGTGGGACATAGGAAATCGTTCATCTCCCCCTCCCAATATATTTTGGCCCCCCACAAGGTTTGAAGGACATTGCCCCCTGCTGAAAAAGTTTGCTGACCCCTCACCAAAACCAATCTGTGATCGATCAACGTGTTGAACATGCCTGTCTTAGATATATTATACCACCTGTCAGAGGTTCTTGTGACTACTCTAGAGTAACGACGCTCCGCATGCAGTTTTTATTTAGTGCAGGCTATTTACAGTGAGCTGGGTATGTACAACATGTCTGCTCAGTCCGATGCAGAATCCGCCCCTGGACCGCCCCTGGACCTCCTCCAACATAAGAGTCTCGGGACAGCAAACCTCCTTCCCCTCCTTCTCCTGCGTAATTCCGGAACCAGAGGGAAAAAGGGTCTACGCTCCATGTTTTCCTTCCCCCCCTTTCCCCCCCTCTCTCTTCCTCCCTCCTGTGTAGCAGGGGCTCTCCCATGCTGCCAGAGCCCTGGCCCTCTCTCTCCACTTCCTGACTGGACTCCTGAGCGTCCTCGCTGCTTCTGATGAGGGGAGGAGGATCCCTATATTCTCTTCCCCTTACACCACCAAAGAGCAAATGCAGTAGAATTAAGAAATGGTGAACGAGCAACATAGAAAGATGAAGTAGGGCGGCATGTTTTTCATAATATACGTTGTGGAGCCTGATGAAAGGGTCTAGGGAGGCAAAAGTACTGTGCAATAAAATAGGAACACTTCAGTTCACTTAGGAGACTTAACTATTACAATATTTGAATGCACGTAGGGTTTGCGGGATAGGAAGGAGAATGATGTTAGGCAGCTAGATACTTACGGTTCATTTTCAATACGGTTTATAGCTTCTCCACAGTCATAAAAAGGATATGTACCCGATGCAAGAAATATATTATCACCAAAGGTCAGACGCAGTAGAACCAAGACATAATCTACCAAAAAAAACATTAGAGATTAATTTGCGTGGGGAGATGCTTTATAATGAATACTTCTTGGCACAATGTTAATGCCTGTCCAAGCCATTTCTTGAACTTGTGGGGGTTAGTGCGAGAACCTTCTGTTCACCCTAAATGAAATTGCTTTAAGCGTTCAGGAACTAAATGGAAGAAAGAAAAAGAAAAGCTGATAGAAGTATGATAAAATGTTTAAAAGCCCCTGACTATTAGATCAGGAAAATGCCTATTCGAAAGGGACAATGTATTCTACTACTGAACAATTCAAGTCTGAAAAACCAAGAAAAATAAGGTGCATGAATTCAGAAGATTGTGCTTTTTATTTTTTTGCACTGACAGGGTGTGCAATTATGAATCATACACTATGAATAAAACAAAAGGAGTTTAGGGTTTCTGAAATAACCAGTATGTGCTCCAAATAATAAGCAAAACTTATTTGGAAAGCTGGTTGACTTCTTCCATATACTTCCACCATTAATGGGTTTCTAATCTGGATTATTGCTGAACTAAGGATCAAGAGCTATATATAAAAATGGGGACTTCCTCAATGAGGCTTCCAGCTATTCCTTTTCCGGAAATCATTAAACCCCTCTGACAAGTTATTTCACAAGCTATTGAGCAATTTCAAACTCAGCTTTCTTCTAACAGCTTTTTGAAAGAGTGGTGACAGCTCAGATTTAAACCCACTTTCTGAAGAATTCTATTGAAAATTCCAGGTTGTTTTTCACTTTAGCTCATATACTGGGGTCAGCTGAAAATTGCTGTTTTTTTTTTTAAGTGCCAGTTAATTCCAAGTATGTAGGTAGGTAGGTATTGAAAATGCTATTTACAAGTATTCTTCTTTGCATGTGCTAAATCATCTCAGGAGAAATGGCTTAGATTTCTTACAGTCCACTGGGAACTACCGTGTTTCTCATATTATAAGACATGTCTTATATTTATTTTTTCCTCAAAAAAACACACTATGGTTTATTTTCAAGGGATGTCTTATTTTTTTCTTCCTCCTCCTGCCGCGGCCGGCATTGCTGCTGCGCCTATCACTATGTCTTATTTTCGGGGTATGGCTTATATTTCTTGAATGCTTAAAAATCCTGCTATGGCTTATTTTATGGGTATGTCTTAAAATATGAGAAACAGGGTACTGACTCTCACATGCAACAATCCATAAAAGATGGCATCACATGGCATAAAGTGTGTGCTTGCTACCTGTCAATAAAAAATTATGGATTGCTAACAAGCACAAAATGCATATATACGGCCAGAAATGAACAAATTTTCACAGTAATTATGTATGGTCAACAGAGATGGCCTCTGTAAAGGTTCTGAATGGTCTTTCGAACTTGGAAAAACTGTGTGGGTGTTTTAAGGGGTCGTTTTTCCTTGATCTTGGGAATGTGATGGGGCACATAGCTATCAGGACCAACATGGCAATGGCATCAAAATGTCCAATATAGTTTTCATTCTTCATTAACCAACAGGGGCTCTCTAGTGCTTGCCAGTGTTGAGGGTGAATGCTTCTCCTCAGTGGCATAGCATGGGGAGGGGGGGGCAATGGGGCTGTTGCCACCACTGTCACCTGGCCCTGACAGGAACCATGGGTTAAGGGGCACCATACTTGCCTTTCCCCGGGCACTGCCAACCCACGCTATGCCACAGCTTGTCCTTCACTCTTTACAGGTTTAGTGCAGACGGTATTGGGGGAAGTGTGGCTATTGTGGGTAGCAGCTGCCAATCTTTCTAATTCAAGAGGATGACTGGTTACACGTCTTGGGCCAATATGAAGAGCAATGGGTTAGGCAGGGAACGTATGTGTGCTTCCAAAGCAATTACTATAAGTAGATACCTTCAAAGTTGGAAAGCACGGGCATACACAGTGGTACCTCGGGTTACAAACACGTCGGTTACAAACACTTCAGGTTACAGACTCCGTTAATCCGGAAGTACTAGCTCGGGTTAAGAACTTTACCTCAGGATGAGAAGAGAAATTGCGAGCCGGCGGCCCAGCAGCAGCGGGAGGCCCCATTAACTAAAGTGGTACCTCAGGTTAAGAACAGTTTCAGGTTAAGAATGGACCTCCGGAACGAATTAAGTTCGTAACCAGAGGTATCACTGTATATTTAATGTGAAGACCTGCTCTTTTATTTACCTTGGCCTTTTGTTGTTGGAGGGATTTCATCAGGAGGGTTGCAGGTAATAGCCCCTTCTTGTAACTCCGCCTCATGGCTCGTTTCCCCAAAATGACACCAAAGCTGGTCATCTTCATTTAAATCTGGGAAAGGGCTGAGTGTCAATCCTACCTGGAAATGCAAGGAAAAAGAGGTTGTCAGAAAGCAAAAAATAAGAACAAACTATGGATTCCCTCATGGAGGAGGCAGAGAGGAAGGGTAACAGAGATGGAAGCAACATCGAAGGGATGGAAACAACAACGAAGAAAGCTTACTAGTGCCACGAGTTTTAATATTACAGTAATGTCCTCTTCGCTGATAACTAGGATTCTTAACAACCTTATTGTAATTAAGGGGCCATAGTTCAAGGGTAGTGTTTAGCATCTCAAGTTGGAAACAAGTAGCATCATCGCAAAAGACCCAGGAGAGCTCCCAACAGAATAGACAGTACCAGAAAGGTTAGCAGTCTGACTGTGAAACGCAGCTTTTTATGTTCAAGCCTTAAGCCAGAGGATGCAAGCACAGAAATCAGGGTTACATTCAAAAGGAGTGACAGAATGGCTTTAGGCAAGCACTACGTACATTGCCTGATGCAACTATGCACTATAGATCACTTTGGAACACACACACACACACGGCAGAATAGTATTTTTTTATAATTTTTGTTCAGTTTTTAGCAATATAACCATTTAACAATGCACAACACTTATACACCCTCAATCTGGATAACACAGAAACAAAACTAAAAAAGGAATATTTCTAACTGAGATAAAGTCATTTATTTAATTTAAAGTATAGTTATGAAATAAAATTACTTTCCTCATTAGGTTATAAAAAAAATGGAACCGGAACTAACATCCTACAAGACTATATAGTAGTATTTCTTCTGATATTCTTAAACTCCACCTCGCCAAGATCAGTATTTTGAGAGGCAGCTGTTCCTAACAATAAAGCCAAGGTAAAATAATTCCAAATATATTGAGAGATTTGTGGCACCTAATCTGCTGTTCTCTTCTGTAGTCCTCAAAATGCAATTCTCAAAATGCAGAATGCAACATAGATCAGAATACAGAACGTAGATCTGTCCTTTCGGTACCTTCAGAGGAGGGTTGCTCATAACAATAAGACCAAAGCTGGTTTAAAATGTATGATGATGATAGTGACTCCAAACACCCTCTCTGTTGGGCAGGGTATGTGTGTGAGGATTGAGCAGAGGTGTCCCTCCACCCAGCTCTGCCAGCTTCCACCCTGCCTCACACCAATGTCACTCCACTGGTGCGGAACTCCTTGGGTCACCTGCTTAATGGCTGCGTTGTAGGATTGACAGCGGTAAAAGCCTATGGAAAGGCCTGATGCAAGTCATTTCAGGACCAGGGAGGGTGGGTTGAGCTGGTCTTGGGTTTGCTACATCCCAAGCTGGCACCACTGATATCGCATGGCAATTTGCCTGCACCCTGACTTCTGTCCCAGCTGGCAAGTGGCGGGCTTGCAGTTATGGCTGTGGTGCTGCCGCTACCTACGGTAACTAGGAATTTGGACCTGCAGGGTGACATTTGCACAAAACTATCTTTGAAGGGATGCGGGTGGCACTGTGGTCTAAACCACTGAGCCTAGGGCTTGCCGATCGGAAGGTCGGCGGTTTGATTCCCCGCGACGGGGTGAGCTCCCGTTGCTCGGCCCCAGCTTCCGCCTATCTAGCAGTTCAAAAGCACGTCGAAGTGCAAGTAGATAAATAGGTACCGTTCCGGCAGGAAGGTAAACGGCCTGCTCTGGTTTTGCCAGAAGCGGCTTAGTCATGCTGGCCACATGACCCGGAAAAACTGTCTGCGGACAAACATCAGCTCCCTTGGTCAATAAAGCGAGATAAGCGCTGCAACCCCAGAGTCGTTCGTGACTGGACATAACTGTCGTCAGGGGTCCTTTACCTTTTTTTTTATCTTTGAAGGAGGTCACTTTTTAAACAAAAAAATAAATCTGAACACTATTATGGTTTGGGGAAGCAGGCATTCTGTTCTCCCACCCTATAAATATTGCAAACTAGCTGTTTATACTGCAAACTGCGCTGTGCTGCTCTTTGTAAATTGGATTGAAAAGCGCACCATTTAAATTTTGTGGCACAGCACTCTTGATTGGTGCAGACTTCCATAAGAACCTATAGCATGCTTTGGTCATTCTGTCCTGAGCTTGGGAGATTCATTGAAGTAGAAATAGAAATATCCTCAGTAAGTATTACATCCTTAACTGAAAACCCTTCTTTTCCCCTTGGCAAAAGCTTGGCAGAGATGGAATTACACTCTGTCATCTTGTCCTAAAATGTGCTAGAAAAAAAAAAGAGAGTGTTCTGCAGGGTTTGTTTTGTTTTGGCTTTTGGAAAGCACAAATGCAACATCTATTGAGCACAGAAGTTATTCAAACTTTTCCAACATAATTAAAGCACGTTAACCACACTGCAACAATAGCCGGAGGACACAGCAGGAGTCACAAGTCAGGCTGGAAAGAATCAAGACGCTTGTTTTGAAAGGGACAAACTTTCCTCCAAAACCCTCATTCACAATTGGAGAGATGAAGTAGAGCTTTGGGCTGCTGGGGGACAGAAATAAAAAGTTTCCTGACAAAGAGGCATGTCTGGTGGCTTCATGAGCCTCAGGGAAAATAGCCAACTGAGCATTCAAGTGTTTGATTTCTGTTATATAAGGAAACAAGCAGCTGGAATGAAGGTGAGAAAACAGGATGGGTTAAAAATTTGCTTGAATTGACCGGATGCTTGAGGACACACTGAGCTATCTGCATGTTCTCTCTTTTTTATGTTTCATTCTGCTTTTGTCCACTGCTGTGTGACTTTAGCAATTGTATGGCCTATCCCTCCCCCCCAACTGAGACAGTTTCCCCATTGGGAACTGTAACATACCTGTAGCGAATAAATGAACCATACAAAAAAGGAAGTCTAGCTGTATAGACAGAACGTACGAAAGTGAGAAAGTGCTGTGTGCGTCCTCTGGTTCTAAAATATATCATTAAAAAAACCACCTTTCCACCCCACCCCCACCCCGCAAGCAGAACATTTTCTTTATTCTATAAAGCAGTGCACTTGTTCTGTCATTTACACAAACACAAAACATTTAGCTGGTCTGAAACTTCCATTACTTCTTTTAAATTGGGGTGTAGAAACTCCGGCTCACAGATCAGAAGTGGATTGCGAGGCCATTCTGCCCAAACCATACCCACTGGTCCATCGGTTGATGCTACTTAAAAGAAAATTGGGGGTGGGGTGGATGCTTCAAACAGCACTTTACAAAGGCCTTAAGACAGCCGTTGCACTTCCATTTCAGGCTGAAATGGGAGCATGCGGTGCTTTTTATCAGGGCGTACTCATAGGTGCGCAGTGCCTGTGCCTCTGTTGTTGTTGTTGTTGTTGTTAAAAGTGTGGCACTTTCTGTAACAACTTCTTGGTGAGTACCAGCACCTATTTTTCTGGGAGGGGGGAGCACTCGGAGCACGGGGGCTGTTTTGACGCCTTTAAGTCTCCTTGCATTCCCCTCCAGGACTGGGAGTTTGAAAGGGGACAGCCATGCCTCTCTGACAGGTAGGCGATGTCATTAGCATGTCATTATTTGACATGAGATGTCATAATGATGTTTTGTGATTGACAGGTGTGTGTTTTGTGATTGACAGGTGTGAAAAGGATCTGGCCCATGTAGCCGTAAAAGTTTCCCAGCCCTGTGTTAAGTTGTTCAATGTGTACCTTGGGAGTCTTGTGGGCCAGGAGAATAACAACTTCTATCATGTTAGGAGCAAAGGGAACAACATCATGCTGAATCAGAGCATTTAGCTGGGGGGGTAGGAGCATGGGTGTACCCAGCATGGGGCAGGGGGGTGCAGCTGCCCCCCCAGAAGACCAAACTGCGGGCCCGACTAGGGAAGCAAATACCCTGTGTAGGCGCCTCGCTTGTTGACACGGGAGGGGAGAGGGGGAGGAAACGCTGCTGGTGCACGCTGCTGGTGCCCGCCCTGCCTACATTTGCACCAATTCCCGCCCACTAAAGCCTTCGCGCCTCCCAATGGAAAGCCCTGCTGGGCGGCAACCTCTCCTGCCTAAGAGTTCTGCTGGGCTGGCAAGCGAAGGAGACGTGGCTCCCTGCATTGGTTGCAGCCGCTGCCGCGCTCTGCCTCCCGGTAAGCTGCACTGCAATCGTCGGCGCCGCGGGCTGGGAATCGCCCCTTCCCCCCTCCGCACCCCTCTACCCCCCTGAGTTAGGAGTTGCTACTGAGACTCCTCCTGGCCGGGAGAGGAAGTGCATCGACAGGAGCCAGTTCAGGAGGAGTGGGGGGCGGCGCCCGAAGG
Organism: Zootoca vivipara; assembly: GCF_963506605.1. Taxonomy (NCBI): domain Eukaryota; kingdom Metazoa; phylum Chordata; class Lepidosauria; order Squamata; family Lacertidae; genus Zootoca; species Zootoca vivipara. The sequence continues at coordinate 13,964,656 of NC_083285.1, forward strand.
CGGTGGTCGTGGCTGCTGCAAGGAAGCTGCGTGGGGGCGTTTGCGCCGGATTGCCGGCAACAGGAGTAGCCCAGCGGCAGTGACCCTTCCTCGCCACCCCCACACCCGGCAATAGGAAAGGAGCTGCCTTGGGGGGCGGCACAGCTCTCAGCTCCCCCTGCGTGCATTGCCCTCTCCGGGCATTGGCTGCTGTTTCCTTCTTTGCAATGCGCCCCCCCAGCCACTCTCCCTTGCTGCCCCTGCCGAGAGAGGGGCGTTGAGGGCGGGGGAGCTGCCGCCGCCGTAGGGTCGCAGCTGGGGGGGGGCTCGCTCACTTGCCTGCGCTGCGCCACCCCACCTTTCCCATCTTTTGCTCCCTTGCGATGGGGAGGCGGCGGTGGCAGCTTCTTCTTCTTTGAGGGTCTCAGCTTGGTGGGGGGGGGTCCTCAGTATCCTCCCAGGCCACGGGGGGATGGCCCCCCAGGACTAGCAGACCTCTGAGCTCCTTCCCCATCCCAGATATATAGGGTGGGAACTGGCAATGCTTCGGGGGGACCTGGAGGAGGGAAAGCGGGGCCCAAAGGGGTTTTTCAGGGGGATGGCTAGCCGTAAATGGATGGGAGCGGTGTTTTCAGAGCAGGGCCGTCTTAAGCATACCTGGCGCCCTGGCACCGTGGTGTGACGGATCCCTCTGGTGCCCCCACCCCACCCCGTTTCCCGGCACGGCGGGTGCAGCTCACTGCGCGGCTGCCGCCTGGAGGGCCGAAGCCCTGCGCAACCCAGCCTGGCCATAGGGCCGGCCCTGGGCCAGGGGTGCTGCCCGCCCCCTGTTGCGATGCCCCTGCGCATGGCGGAGGCGGCCCCAGGCCCGCACGCCTACGGAAAGCAGCCTGAAGCCGATGAACAGCTGAGAGGCACGCCTCTCAGCGGGCACAGTGGCGCCCCTGGTGGCCTGGCACCCTGTGCCACCGGACCCGGGCCTAGAGACGGCCCTGCTTCAGAGCAGGGGAATTTCATGTGAGAGAGTTTAGGGGGTTCATTTAGTGGCTGCAGCCGCCGCCGCAGATTCGTCGGGCCCGCTGGCCCTGTAGCCCCGCCCACATTTCCACTTTGTGGCACCTCCCCTCCCGTGCCTTGGCCCCGCCCCTGAACGACCATGGCTTGCCCCCCCTAGTTTTGATCCTGGGTACGCCCCTGGGTAGGAGGCCTCTTCCACACCCCCAGCTGAGCAGTTCTGCGAAGCCCCGATGCTCCTCAAACTCACCCTTTGGCCTGAGAGGCATCGGGACTCGCTTCCTGTGTAGGGCTGGGCCATGTATCTCGGAAGAAGCAGCTGAGATAAATTCCATATACCCGCATTTAGCTGCTGATATATCAGTGTTGAAAACAAAGTATTGCCCAGCCCTAGCACTAAACTAAATCACCAGAGGGTGAGCTATTGTGCTAATCATAGTGACAATCTGCTTAGCTATTTACCCTGTTGGACTTCCAAGATGAGACATGAATCCCAAACTCATAAGGCAAGGTTCACTGAAACCCTACCTGCGAGCAGTGGGAGAGTCCTCTAAAATTGATAGTCCTTGAAAACAATTAGAAGTTTTTCTCAGTTAAAAAGTAGACAGCAAGGGGAAGGGATCCCTTACATTTTTGTTTAAAAAATGATAAGCATGTGAGCTGTTTGCACTCTTTCCACCCCCTCCCCTCCAATTGCCAGAGCCCTAAGAAACTGTGCCAGAGGTTTGTGCTCAAGCCTAGCTCACTTGCCACCCAGCAACTCTTTCACAAGTTTCCCCCCTGCCTGCAAGCAGGCGCTGGTTGTGAGCAGAGGCTGGATGATCTGTTGAAGGCTTCAACTGTGCAATTAACAAGATGAGTAAGTCCCTGGCAGGGGGTGGTGCCGCGGACCCCCTGGGTGTGTTTTGCGGACCCCCAGGGGTTCCCAGACCCCTAATTGGGAACCGCTGCTTTAGAACATTGCAAAACAAATGCACACATAATTACATGCAAGGACAATTCCCTCACCCCCCACACAATATGATTTGGATTCTCTCTCTCCCTCTCTCTCTCTCTCTCAAACACACATACAATTCTGTTGCACTTACCTTTCCTGGGGCTCTCCGGCTCATATTTTGAGGGTAAGCACTTGTAATATTCAGGCAAATGCCAGCTGGGCTCCAGAGCCAGTGGTTTTCCTGAACTGATCTTGCACAGTCTTTTTTCCTTGTGCATCTGGAATAAATTACAAAAATTAAAGTAATTAAAATTTTAAAATCCACACTCATTAACCAAAATACAAAAGCATTCAAATGCATACGGTAAGCACTGGTGGTGGAAAGGTGGCATAGAATGTGTGCTTAATATTTATTTCCTTTTCTTCTGTTTACTTATTATTCTTTATGACAGGGTAATTACCTGTTAGCATTTTCAAATTACAACAACAAACATTCAAATATTCATCTTAAATTCAATGAACTGTACACAAAGTGTGTGTGTGTGTGGGGGGAACTTAACCTCGTATTCAAGTAACATGTTAACAGAAAGGTAGTTTAGCTGTTAAGGAACAATATTGTGCCTACAGAGTGTGGAAATTTGGAGTGTTTTGCTTATTCCTTAACACACTGCAAATTTGTCACCAGGTCTTTAGTCTCAGCCTGAGGCTTAGCTCTGTCAACTCATGCTTGAGCCACAAAAGAAAACATACATCCTTGGCTACAAAATTTACTATTCCTCACTGCTGGTGGAAAAATGAACTCAAGGAAAATCCAAATCCAATACTTTATTGCGGCCATAGGCCCATATTTAGATGTCAACACAAAATAATCTACATCATACAGGAGAATAAAATAGAACAAAAGAAAAGAAAATGAATTGAATTAATTCCATTCATGTAAATCCTATCTCTATAAATATTATAAATTACAATTACAAAGTAAGAACAACATATCACTTAGTTCATCTGGTCACCACTATAAATCAAACACTTGGACGAAATATCATTAATCATAAAGTAACCCATTTTCCCTCTTATAGGATAGAACTGCAATCAGGTATCCAGCTACAAGGAGTGATCTACTCGGATCATTATCCTGTAGCAGATATATTAGCTGGGATTCCGAAGTCTTATCCAAAGTTTCTGATATTAAGGGGGATAAAAATCTGGTCCGAGGGACCATGTGCAAGGGGCAACAGAATAATATATGATGAAGGGATTCTATGGATCTGTTGTCACATGCACACAGAACTGAACTCTGGCCTTTTGAGAAACTATTATTCACAACATTGGAAGGAAAGACATTAAATCTTGCCTTAATAAAGGCAAATCTATGGGCGGCGACTGATAGGGATGTCAAATAAGATGGAAACTCAAGGAAAATTCTTGAAATATAAAACCACTTTCACCTTCTCTCAATCATTGTACTGAATCGAGTAGATGCAGAGGTGCCAAGCAGAGCAACACAAGGAAACCTGTTGCGGTCTATGGATGGCTAAATATTTTACAGACACACCTTCCTGAAATGTAAAATATCATGAAGGGCAAGTGCAGCAAACACACTGCATAACAATGGATAGCAACAAGGAGTCTTCTCACACCTTAAAAGACTGACAGATCTGTTGTGGCCCCAAGCTTCTCTGGCTAGAGCCGATTTCATCAAACACATTGTTTTGTGAATGAAAATCTACCGGTAGCAGCTCTGTATTTGCCTATCCTGCACTAAACTTGCACAATATTGCCTCTGCTAACCGACAGTGGTTCTCAGGGTTTCATAGAAGAGTCTTTACAATTCCTATCTGGAAATGCTGGTAATCTGAACCAGGTCTACAGGAGTTCCTACAACTCACGAGTTCTATAACTACACCCTTTTCCGATCAATACAACTATTGATTACAGTTTGGTACAGGTGAGCCCTAACTTTGAAAAATTAAAATTAAGTCATGCTGACTGCAATTCCCAAAATTGCGTTTGAAAGAAAACATAACCAGAGCAGGTAATTTAGTAGCAGAAAAAAAAAAGCAATTTGGTGGCTTGGTAAAATCTTGCGGCAGATCAGTTATTAATTAGGAGGGCTGTGCTGAACTCAGATGCTTTTCCTTTCAGTTGTTTGGGGTGGGGTTGGGGAAAGTAAAGAGCCAAATATCGGTTCATTGGCAGCTGCAGTCCTTGGGAAGGCCTAGGACCTCTAGGAATTTGGTGCCTCATGAAACATATGTCATCTGCTGTGGATTTGCAGCCTTCATTTTGAGGCTGGTCCTGCACCTCCCAAGGCCACCAGGCCTAGTTAGTGATATTGTGTATGATAACAACAGCTGGGAAATTATTATTGTATTTTATTGTTTTCCTGCTCTCTGTAACTCCAATATCCTTGAACTTGTTTCCCACTTGCTGAAATTATAGACATCTGCATTGGGTTCCAATATTTTTCTGCTGCTTTTTAATGATTTAAATAAACCTGGTGTGGATTTCTGGAAAGCGATTCCAATTCTGAATCCAGTGCCCAGACTGTGTGTGTGTGTGATTGTGTGTGTGTGTGTGTGTGTGTGTGTGTGTGTGTGTGTCACTGAAGAGGGCTTTGGACTGACTTAGACACTCTCATTCTGACATCTGGACCTGCAACAAATTGCTGCAGTATGGCGTGCACCTGTTCAGGATTCCAATCACGCCCTATTCTAGGACACTCCATTTCCCAAAAATTTCTAGTCTCTATTCACCCCCACCCCACCCAAAGCCAGCCTGCATTTCATCCCCCCCCCCAGCTTACAATGCTCCCTGGGCTCTTTTGTGTGTGTGTGTGTGTGGGGGGGGGTCCTCTTTAGACACTTGGGAGACTTAATTGTCTGTAAGTGTATGTGATCAAAACTGGCTGTTTGCTGACAAAGACCTTTGAAAGTCTTTAATAATGAGGTCAGGAGTCACCATGAGAAGTCTTAGAGAAAAGCTGAGATCCCCCAACCCGGCAAAATGCAAATATGCCTTTGCATTCATAGGTAGTCAGCCTCTCATTCAAATTAAATTGTGTGGTTTCCACTGCATTTCAAGTATGTATATATAGAGGGGTATTCTTCGTTTGGCTTCATGATAAGCTTTGAGGCAATTTTACTGCTGCAGTTAAGATGTTTGCAGTGGAAGTAGGATTCCTGAAACCTATCTCCTTTTTCCTATAATTAAGTAAACCTTGTATGCCAGTAGCATGCACTTCATATCACAAAATCCCACATGGTTCTGCCATGGGGTTAATTAACCTGGAAGTTTGAAGCAGAGGAGACTGACTTTGAGCCATATCATCAACCCTTACTTATTTTAAAATAAGCCTCCAGCCATGCAAAAACCTTCGTTCAGCAAATGCTAAGCCTACTTTGGGGGTATAACAGTTACGCCAGGGTGTTCAATGATAGGCCCAGGTGAGGGCCCATAATTTCATTTCAGAACAAAAAATAACTCACTTTCAATTTCAATTTCTCAATTTCAGAACAAAAAGGACAGTCACAGGTGGTGATGTTCCCCCAATTAATGCCTTGCAAAAGATTTCAAGTTCAATCAGCTGTCTGTGTTCTCACCTCTTAAGAGGTATAAAAAGTTGTGTCGCTCAAAATAAGCAATTAAAAGCAATAATAAAAGGAAAAGGAAAGGCACAAATTTGGAAATCCATGTATCGAGCTTGCTAAATTCAAACTCTCAGGACATTTCCTTCAAATTAGGGGGAAGAGCTTGTTCTCTTTTCAGCTCACCAGCCTATTTTCTTTGCATGGTGCCTTTGCATAGTTTAAGTCACGGTCAAGGTGGCTGACAACATCAAATTATTTACATAAGTCGCTCTTCCAGTTGCAGAAATATAACAAAATGCAAATAGTCTGCAACCAGCGCGATAGAGCGCTTCTGCGCATGCGTGAAGAGCGCAGAATGCTTCTGCACAAGCGGCAAAACCCGGAAGTAAACACTTCTGGGTCCGCCGCATTCGTATCACAAAAGACGCAACATGAGATGACTGTATAAACAATCAGCTAATTAAAACATCTCAATAAATATGTAATGAAATTTCCCATGTAATTCACAAGAAGGTCTAACAATAAAAATACCAACAGCAGGAATAAAGCATTGCTGAGTTGCATCCAATCTCAGCCCAAGCTGGAGTAGACAATGAAGACAATGGATGTAAAAGGCAAAAGAGTTATACCAATCTGAAGAGACGCCAAGAGTATATGGAATTGTCACTGTTAATCCTTATAGTGATTTGGAAAACATTTCTTTCCCCTGGTTTTTTTCATGTTCTCACTTTTTATTTTAAGTCATGTATTTTCAGTGTGGGTTTTTTTTTAAAAAAAAACCTAATAATAATAGTAATAGTAATAATAATAATAAAGGCAATGGATGTGACTAACTTACGTTCATAAATGGCTCCTGTTGAAAATGCAGGAGGACCCACAGCCAATCTGAGCTACATGGAACAATGGTCCGATTTGAACCATCCCTGTGTGTTGTGGTTCTGAAGAAAAGCTATGACAGACCAACACAGTTTAATTTTGCTATTTAGGTGTGTCACAGCAACAGAAAGCGTTTTAGAGAAATCTTCAACGTTATGAGGAGATTTCCTCTTAAAACACTGAAGATCTCGGCTTTTATCTTGGTTTATTTTGACTTCTCATAGCTTCCAGCTTGGGAGCACGGAGGGCTAAGTGAACTAATAAGCAAACAAGAGTGCTCTGTTTTTTGTTCTTTTCTTTTTATCTGTCTTAAAATTTGTATGCTTAGTGTGTCAATAAAGTTCTGACACCCTGGTAGGAAATAATCACTACCAGGAATCTCAACTGACATGAAGGTGTAAATCGTGAAAAAGGAACTGGAAAACTAGCATCCACCTCATCCATAGTCAATGTGTGTTTGGTAGAAATGGAAGGCAACTTTTTGCCACAACGCTCTGAATATAATAAATTTCAGCATTTGTCTCGGTAGCAGACAAAAACTTAAAACATCAGAAACCTAAAAGCAAAATTGAAATTCAGTATGGTTCTCCACCATCCAAAGATTTCCAAGTGCTGTTTTTCAGCTGGAGGGATTGTATTAAGGAATGTTTAGAGTTAAAATACTAGAATAAGACTATCACCAGATAAATGCTAGATATTCACCAGCTGTGGCTTGGCAACCACCATTTTCATGCAAATTATATACAAACTATACAGACAAAATATGCAAATTAGCTTCCTCCCTGCTGCTCATTATATGTTTACACTGTGGTAATTTGTGATGAAGAGTTTTTTCCCAGTTCTGGTACAAATGCTTTGGAGAAATCATTCAGCATACATGATATTCTGAAAAGAAACAACATGCATAATACAATATATCCCTGTAGCATGGAATACTTACTTTCCCTCTGTTACACACCAGCCGCAATACGGATCCCGGGCTTGAATGCACAGGTCACAGGTTGAGTAACTCATACATTCTTGGACAGGCAAGCGAAACACCTAATAAGAGTAGATACGTCTAATAATAAATTGCGGGAAAGTGCTTTGGTTATGAATAGATTATATATCTCTTAATACGCTTTTCATATTTTTGCACCCCTAGCCAATTCACAAGTTGTCCTAAGCTCACAGGAATTTGTTTGCACCATCAATATTTGCAGTAAACTTAAGGTCATATTTGTGGACAAACCACTTGAGGCCACTGAGCACCTCTCCTAAAAAGTATAGCATTAAAAAACCCAAAAACAAATAAATAAAAAGCAGCTGTGCGTGCACTCTTTAAGAGTGATGCTGAGGGAATGTGCATTAATCCTTTCTTCTCTGCTGTTTTCTGGATAGGAACCCCTCTGACTCCAAAGCACCCACACCCACCCACCCCCCAAAATGCACACTACTCATTATTATCAGTGTTCGAAACTCCCATTGTTCCAGACGCGTTTTGCAACAGGGAATTTCATTAGCGTGAGCAGTTTCTGAGCTCTGGGTGCAGTACTGCACCTAAGATTTCAGATTAAAACTGCAGAGTAGAAGGAAAGGAGGACCGCTTTCTGCCTCCCCACTTTCAGCCACTCTCTAGACCAGGCATTCCCAAAATTCCCATGATCCCTAGCTAACAGGACCAATGGTCGGGGAAGATGGGAATTGTAGTCCAAAACATCTGGAGGGCCGAAGTTTGGGGATGCCTGCTCTAGACAATGTAAAAAGTGAACATAATATTTTAGCTGCAGTTCATTCATTTTCAGCTTTGTATTCTTGTTATAAGTTTCTGTCATGGTGTTCCATTGCGCCAAAAGCCCTTTAGTCATGCTGGCCACATGGGCTGTCTGTGGGCAAATGCTGGCTCCCTTGGCCTGAAAGAGAGATGAGCACTGCAACCCCACAGTCACCTTTCACTAGACTTAAATGTCCAGGGGTCCTTTACCCTTTTACTTTTTTCATCACCAAAAAAAGTCTCAAAAGTTACTATGATGCCATGTTTGCATATTCCTCAAGGAACAGAATTTCTAACTATACCAAACAGTTATGAAAAAGCACAGAAATATTTTAAATAGGACATTCAAAGCATGTTATACATGTTCAGATTCAGATCTACCTGTTGATATTGGATGTGGTCTGTGACACTAAACACCTGGAAGTTTCAGAGCAATTTTATCCCCAAGGGATTGCGTTTAGAATTTCATTTGTTTTGCTTCATTGGGGATACATTCATAAGCAATTTATGAGGCTTTCTGTTACCAAGGCGGTCAGTTCACATGTCTCAAAAGTCTTTTGGCTCCTTTTGATTTACTCTACAGGTGACAGTGCAATGAGTATGGGATTTTCCCAAGTGTACAGATGAAGTTACGGTAACTTCAGCATTGGTTGCCTGCTGTTATTGAAAGCCTCATAGGATTGAGAGGTGCAAGAACTCTGGATTTATGCCAGTGCCTAATTTAAGACAGAAGCCAGTTGCCAACTGCTAACACAAGCAAATGTCTCTATTCAGTCATTAATTAGCCCTGACAAGGTAGATGCTTCCTTTTCTTGTAATTGGCATTGTTCCACCGATAACTTAAAAAAACAAGCAGCAACAAAACTGGGGTAGTACCACTAGCAGGCTAAAAGAAAGAGAGAGGATGGAGGTAAATCCATGTGCCTCAAAACAGTGTTTAGACTCTAATGGGATTTTGGCAAAAATGCCTCTCTCAAGTATAAGAGCTCAAAAACATAAATAAGAAAAGGATAACTGGTAAAAATGAAAATGGAACCAAATTCCCCAACCCTACAAGGGATTTTGGGGTTGTTTCATTTTCAGGGGTTTGTTTCTAACTTGGTTTTGTTCAAACAAACACATTTTGTTGTAGCAGTATTGCTTTGAATGCTTGTAATATTCTTACACAAAGAAACCTTTATCGTATCTCACTCTGTATTGTTTCTGTACCAATCATTCTTTCTGTTCTACTGTATGTGGCATTCGCTACTTTATAGTATCCTTGTGAAAACATTTTCTCTGAAACACATTGGGCACTAAATAAACCTCGTTTTGTAGCGCCTGGAGTTTCATTCCTCTGCCTGTTTGGACTGTTCTCTCTCTTACCGAATCAAAGGGTTAAGCTCATCTATCTCTGCTCTTTATGAAGGACATTCCTGTTATACCTATGTTCCAGATACATTATGGCTTTTATTGGGACACAATTATCACGTATATTCCCAAACTCCACTTGTATTGTCATTTATCATCCAAAAAAATCTACTTTGGCCTGTGGCATCAGTCTCACTCTAGCATTCCCTTCTGCTGAACATAAGTCACTTTTTGTCTTCCTTTGCCTTCCTCTTTCCCCTAGAGGGACGCTTATTCCAACCACTGCATGTCTTTAGTCTCCCTCAATCTGGTTGTTCCACAGTTGTTGGTTTGATCCCTGTGGGACATCCATGACAACAGATTGCTCCAATACCAGAGAGCCCCTTTCCTTTACTATCACTTCCCCTTGCCTTTTCTCTGCTATTTTCTTTTGGGCAGCAAGGAGCCTTTGACTACTTTTGAACCATTTGGGGGGTGTTATAAATAACTTGGGTTGCTTCCTTGGACACTATACAAGGCAGGGCTCTAAAGTGATCTATGGAGGCTTGCTTACCTCCCCCCCCCTCTGTCATTACTACAATGATCCACAATCTACCTCTCAATATTTGAAGCACACAACCACAAGACTCATATCTTGCTCATGTTTCAAGCATGTCCACACAGGGGCGAAACTCATGGCGAAACTCAGGGAACTTGTTCCTTTTCCTCTCCTTTCTGGAGCAGGTAATATAAAATCACAGAATTGTAGAGTTGGAAGGGATCCCAAGGGCCATTTAGTCCAACCCCTTGCAATGCAGGAATCTCAACAAACTCATACATGACAGATGACCATCCAACCTCTGCTTAAAAGCCTCAAATGAAGGAGACTCCACCACCTTCTGAGGGAGTCTCTTCCACTGTCGAACAGCTCTTCCTGTCAGAAAGTTATTCCTGATGTCTCCTTGCAATCTGCTTTCTTGTAACTTGAACCCATTGGTTTGTGTCCTAGCTTTCTGGAACAGGAGAAATTAAGTTTGCTCCATCCTCCATGTGACAGCCCTTTAGATATTTGAAGATGGCTTTCATATCTCCTCTTAGTCTTCTCTTTTCACACTAAAGCCAGCTCCTTCAACCGTTCCTCATAAGGTTTGGTTTTCAGACACTTTATCATCTTAATCACCCTCCTCTGTACACGTTTCAGCTTGTCAACATCCTTCTTAAAGTGTGGTGCCCAGAACTGGGCACAGGACTCCAGCAGTGCTCTGACCAACGCGGAATAGAGTAGGACTATTACTTCCCTTGATTGGGACAGTATACTTCTGTTGATGCAACCTAGAATAGCATTCCCTTTTTTTGCTGCTGCATCACACTGTTTACTCAAGTCAAGCTTGTGGTCCACAAAGACCCTTATACAGTATCTCTTTAACATGTATTACTGGTAAACCAGGTGTTCCCCATCTTATATTCATGCAGCTGGTTCTAAGTGGCCTAGAACCATTCTGCTAGCTTGGGCACTAGAATTCATTCTGCTAGCTTGGGCCCGGTTTTCCAATCTGTTAAGATCATATTGAATCCCAATTCTGCCTTCTGCCTTAACTTTGGGTTCCTGCATGCAGAAATGTTATTATCTTTGAACCCAAATGTGGGTTCATTGGTTCCCCCAAGTAGTTAAGGTTAAAGGGACACTGCAATTTCCCATAGTATACAATGAACTCTGGATAAAAGGGATTACAAATATCACACCTCATGGATTACAAGGGTCAACGAAACACGTGAACAGGCCCAGATGCAGGCTGGCAAAACACTCACAGTCATGTGATAAAATCACTCAATAATCCTAGCACTAAATTGTAAGTCATTAGAGAACTACAAATTAAATTTAAATCTCCTCTTCTTGCTTTAAGGAATCCTTTTGCAGTGTTGATTATACTAATCATGCCTATTGCCCAAACAAGCACCTGTTGATGATTCTTAATGATGCTTTGAATTTGCTGAGCAGAAGATGGAGGAACAGACCCTCAGCCACAAAGCTAGCAGGAATAATAACTACTTTCGGCTGTTCTGTTTTTGAAAGGGAATACTACTAAACCTGAGAACCCCTGCATCTGCTTATGTGCCACATAAAACAAAAGAGACTATGCAGGGGAGGAATTTCCCCATCTCTACACAATACTATTGTTGTCTGGTGTATTTGGGGCTGTCTTTAAAACACCCTGGAAACCTTAGTTGGTCTATAACTGAGATGCAAGATTATTAACTGGCACTGGGTGGTTTGACCATATTACAACAATGCTTCTGTCAGTTGTACTGGCTCCCAGCCCATTTCAGGGACAAATTAAAATGGGTTTTTTTTAACCTTTAAAAGCTCTAAATAGTTTGGGACAAGGTTACCTGAAAGATTACCTTCTGTCATTTGTTCCTACTTAAACTCCAGTCCCCAGCGCCTCTACTGAATGAACTGAGGCAGGCCACCACCAGAGTATTTTCAGTGGTGGCACCTCAGTTGTGGAACAGCCTTCCCAACTAAAAGCTTTGCCCAGCACCCTCTTCATGATCTTTTTGGTGTCAGGCCTTTGTTCACCAGGCCTTTTAAATAAACTGAGGTAAATGTCATCCTCTGCTGTTTGTTTTTTTCTTTTTGTTTTTAAAGAAACCTCTCTTAATTTTGGGGAGGCAGCAAATTCTGTTCTGTTAAACTGACACAGTTTAAAAAATATTTTTCAAATGGTTTTGTGTTTTGATTAGTATTGCCATTGCTTTGACTTATTTACTGTAAGCTGCCTGGGGAACATGCTACGCTATGGGGTAGCATACAAATGTCATAAACGCACATACAATATGAAGGAAATAAATTTTAAACAGAGCTGCTACAAGCTACCCTCCGCTTATTTAGCAAAACATAAATGGAAACGATAGCAAAGGAACCAGGGAGCATCTAACAGTTTCTCTGTGTGATACCTACTTGCTTTCCATTTCCCTATTTGTCCCTGAAAAAGATGCATCAAATCCTCTTCATGCACACATTACTTGCTGGGTACACACACACACACACACACACACACACACACACACACACACACTGTAGAGTTCTTGATGGCATAACTCTGGTCCCAGGAAGCACATGGCAGCCAGCTTTCAAATCACCAGAATGACCAATGCTAGGCCATGTGGTCCAATAGTTTGCATGCTGGACTTGGGCTAAGGCCAAGCTGAACTACACATTACACCAGGAGATCTCCTGGGTTTTTTTGGCTTTGGCCCAAGTGCATAATTATCTGCTGCTCTACACCCAGAGTTCCTTCACATCTCTATCTAATGAGGATGAGCCATTTCCTTTCCATGAAAGGTTGCTTTCTCTGTGCACTTGCAATGGGTCTGCTGAATAAAAAGAAAGCAATCACATGGTCTTGGGGATGTGCTGAGAGCGCCAGCTCTGGGAACACTGGTTAACTTCTGATTTTGTGTGTGTGTGTGGCAAAAATATGCCTTCCTATTCAAGGGACTATTCCTGTGTATTTCTTGTGATTTCCGTTTAGCAACACAGTTATAGGTCCAGCTCACCCTGCAGATATGCCCTGAGAAACATGTGCAAATTGAACACAATCTTTAAAGTTTCATTGCCGTTTCCAAGCATTTTGTACCTCTTTTGCAGTCATCACATACAAGTTCTCTTGGAGAGCATCTAGGGCGAGATCTTTCTGGATAGGCTTGTTTTTTTCAACAAGGACTCCAGCATATTCCTTTTCAGGATTCGACAAAAACACCTGGAATACAAATCAACTACATTATCTTAGCTATTCCAGTAAATAAAGAAGTATTTAAGTTTATACACATTTAGACATTTAGATCATAGAATCATACAACTGGAAGGGCCACAAGAGTCAAACAAGTTTCAAAATTACACTCAATATATTATAAAGTTCATTCATAATTTCTGATCCTCATTTTGTATTAGGGATATCTATTAAGGTTTCATACTCAAGAGACCTTGCTATTAGCCTGGACATATTCTAACCTGTTTTACTTTTCCATTTGGTAATGAAATTATCTTGCTTTGCCATTGTTCTCATGAGCTCCTTTTCTTGCAAGTGCTCCTTGACTTCCTTGCTCTTGGCAAGCTAGTAGAGTTTGCTGTTCTATCAAGCTCTGGTATGCACAAATCATTTGCTTGCAAGTCGTAACTGGAAACATCATTCAAAGTGGGTTCCCAGTTTTAGTCCGTAGGACAAATGTAGTTTGCACAAACCATAGCTTTCCCATTTCAAACACAGCAGTGAACTGGTCATACAAGGAGACAAGGAAGAGCAGTAATATAGCTCATCGTCAATGGCTGAACATAGGATTGGCTCAGAACCATTTTCTCTCTACAAATCTGCAGTGTTATATTTCTAGTTATCTGTTGGGAATGGGAGAAAAAAGATACATTAGTATGAGGGAGAACTCTATCAGGCTTTGATTAAATGAAGACTTTGGTTGCCCTAACTCTACTAAATAACAACTGCAACAAACAGAGGTGTTCCAGGTTTCTGCCAGGCTAATGGGTTTATGTTTATTTGAATTTGAATGCACACACAGGTACAGCTTTGAGAATGACATATTTGAACATGGTTTCATTGATTTTGGGCTGCAGTATGTTCACAGATTTTGATTTCATGGTGTTCAGGAACGGTTATGATTTTTTTATGGTTACTTTTAATTCTGGGGTTCAATACGTCACTATTGCCACAATACATATAAGCAAATTGTTTGAATATGCTTATCGGATTTACTTAATGAAATGCTTTATTGAAAGTTTGTTACGTTTAAAAGTCAAGCAACATACCGGATAAACCTTATATCTATGGCAGATTCATTCTGGCCATAGCTTTCTTATATTGCAAAAATAGGCTATGCTTCTTTTTTTAAACAAACAACAACAACAACAAGAAAGCATTTAAGACGTTGAGGTTACCTTCAGGATTCTGCCGTCTGATGTCCCAACAAATGCTACTGTATTATTCATGTTCTCTACTGCAAAGGTCACTGCAGTTAAGTCTATACCCTTCTTCTTCAATAAAGGTTCTGTAGTAATTCCCTCTCTGCTTCCCAGAGGGTATGGTAAATGTTCAGAACCACATGGAAAGGCTTGGCTTGAATTCTAAGAAATGAAGCAAGAAACCAAAACACAACAGTCAGATGGGTGATAAACTCTGAACTTTGAAACTAGGGCTGAAATCCAACACTTATGCCACACTATGTGTGGAGGGGGTTCATCTGAATGGAGGTACCCCTATGCTCAGCTTACATCACTTCTGGTGCAGATCTCGCCCATCCTTGCTAGTTGAAGGTCCCACAGGTCCTCAGGGTAGCTTACGATCCACCCCTGAGCTAAGGTGGTTGCAGAAATTATCTCAGGTGTCCCCTAGACAAAGATTCTGTGGGCTGGATATATGGTACAGATAGCACCCAAAATTCACCCCAAACTGAAGCATGTTGTGATGTGGAAACTCCTCTCTCATATCTTAAGCAGGGCATTCACATGAAGTTGTTTCGACTTGAGGGTCCTTAGTAAGCCCTTCTTTGAAGAGGCTGTATCAAGGGATCATGGCCCATGCTTGGGTTGGGAGGTAGGAAGGCACAGAAAACTGCCCCATTGGAAATCCTTTTTATTTTCTCTATGGAAGATTTCCCACCACCACCACACATACACAGTTTTTCAAATTGAAAAATGGGATATTTGGGGGATGCTTTAAAAAGTCTCCTGTGTAATATTTTCCCCTTTTAGAATGAGGCAAATCATTTTATAGCTTTTTATTTTTTAAAAAGAAATACAAGATAGAAAATATTAAAATCTGGCCACACTCAAATCTAAGGTGAATTTCTGGATGTAAAGGACACTAATATACGATAGGAAGCATTTTATTTTATTTTTTAAAAGAGTCATCCATAATTTCGCTGAGTTTCAGATACAAGCCATAAAAGCTAGTACAGTGGTACCTTGGTTTACGAACTTAATTCGTTCTGGAAGTCTGTTCTTAAACCAAAACTGTTCTTAAACCGAGGCGTGCTTTCCCTAAGGAGGTCTCCTGTGGCCGGTGCCCTTCCACCGTTCGGATTCCATTCTTAGACTGAGATAAAGTTCTCAAACCATGACACTATTTCCAGTTTTGCGGAGTTGGCAAACCAAATCGTTCTTAAAATGGACTGTTCTTAAACCGAGGTACCACTGTAATGATGTTGTGGAGAGTGCGGCAAGATTTTTGAGTGACGCATGAAATTACGTCACCATAGGTCCCGAGAGCCATCTTCATACCTCATGATGTCAGGGCAGTTTTATCCTAAAGTATATCCTACTATGTTTTGTTAACTGCGTTGTATTCTGACCCATGTATACGATGCACTTTTTTTGTGCCAATAAAGGAGATTGATTGATTGATAGATAAAAAAGTTATAGACATAAGCTTGTCATAATTACACTGACACTTAACATTGTTCTGCCCACATTATTGTCTCTAGGAATGAGAAAAACTAATGTCTCGATTTTAGCTTTTGCAAAAGGATTTGAAGCCAAAGTGGTAACAAATGCCACCTTAAAGATAGAAAACAAACTCTGTGCCCCTAAATCGCATCAATAAAGGTCTGTTCATTGGGGTCCATAGAGCAAAATTCCAGTGCTGGTTTCTGCTATGAATGATGATAAGGATGAGGCAATGGGCATCACCCAGTTCAAATGAAGCATTTAAAAACTGGATTTATCTCAATGTAGGACATACAAAGGAAACGCTAAATCTGTCTCACTGAGACAACGGCACCTTTTGACTGGATTTAGCCCACTTAAAGCACCTGAATGGTCAAATTTACACTTTGCTTCCAAAAGTGAACACTAGGAACATAACTATTTTTGTCAGTTGAATATTAACCGAAGTACAACTTAGTGTAAAGCAGTGATATAATATTGCCAGGGAAGAAAAAAACCAAGATTTTACATGTTATGCAACAAAATATCTGGAGCCGAAAAGACCTGCACTGAAACATTTTAAATTCCAGCTCCCAGGCCTCACATTTTTGCTTCACAGATTTAAAATGTGTTTCTAAAACACAGGGGTTTCAACCTTTCTGTCCCTCCCTTTTAAAATAATTTTTTAAAAAAGATTTCATATTACCGGGTGAGACTGAGAAGTGCATGGAGCGGTTTCTGTTCGGAATGGTTTGTAAAACACGTTCCGTTTATCCTTCATATAGCATTGCTCCCGTTTTTCCTCCATTTTTTGGTTGATCTTCTCCAAGGAAAACACACACATGGCAGATTCCACAGAGTTATTGTCTTTGTTGATCCTCCTGAAAAGTGCAATTAGTGTTTTGTCCTCTAACGAGGCACCACTCTCCTGTTCTGATGATGCTGGATCCTGCCCAGGCACAAAGGCATAGACAGCATTACATTGGTTGTAAGGGCCACTGCCATCTTTACATTCCAAGTCCATTTCAAAGTAGGAATGGTACTGTTCATCTTCCTTGCAGAGCCGCCCAATGACTGTCCGGTTTTTAAGGGGCTGCTTTTCATACTGATTGAAAATAAAATACACATATTTGCTGTCTTCAAAGATGTACAGAAACTGTTGCGTGCTTGAGGATGGGTACGTCGATTTGATAACAGCAGGCTCTGCATACAGTTCAAAAATGTCTTTCCCATCCCCGCTGAAAAGTTGCCGAGTGCTGATTATTATCCCATTGTCACTCGGTCCATTTCCCTTCCCCACAAACATCATTCGGCCTCTTATCAAATTGGTGATCAACCCCACTGTGGCTACCTCCTCGTCGTTACTTGCTACAAATGATTTCTCTCCGCTGCTATTCTCATAGTAAACGAGATTTGAAATGTTCTCGAGCTCTCTTATGCAACAGATGCCCTTAAACAGGCTCCCACAAATCACAATTTGTTTCTGTTGCGTGTCCAGCAAAAATATCTTATTGTAATTGTCAGTATCTTTTGCTTCAGTGCACTGGTTTGCATCAATGGGAGGTGTGCACATTTTGTTATCAAGTTGTGGCCCAGTTGATACCTCACCCACGGACGGATAGGGTTTCAAGTCTTTCGTAAGCTGATAAAGGGCATTTACAGCTCCTAAATAGACTGTCCCCGTTTTGTGGTTCACCGCCAGGTGGTTCAGTTCTGTGTTGGTCAGAAACGAATCCCATTTCTTGGGCCTTAATGCACAGGTCAAGCAAGAGAAGCTCAGAATGCTCAGGGTCCAAATCCAAACAGCCATTTCTGTGCGATACCTGAGAAATAAAGATATAAAATATATTACTTCTAGCTAAAAATAAGATTTGTTCCTAAGGAATTAAGATATTTGGCAAAAATCACAATTAGCGGGAGAAGATTCAGTTGGCTTTGTTATTCATAAAACGAACTAAACAGAGCTGCCCTCTATCGCTGTTACTTTTTGTGTGGTAGCAACAGGAGGTTCTAGCAATGAATTTGAGATTGTAAAGTGGTATTGAGGGTATCATGGTTGAAGGAACTAAGCACAAATCTTTTTTGTGCTTTTTGCAGATGATGTGCTTTGAATACTTCAGAATGCAAGCATTAAAATGAGAGTTAAAATTCCTTCTCAAAAATAACAGGCTTAAAAATAAATTATAATAAATAAGTTATACTGCCCATCAATGTCCCTTATCAGGAGCATGCTTGGTTATATAATAATTAAGGCTTCAACTTATCATATGGTGGGTTTAAATTCTTGCGTCTAATTGCTACTGCCAAAATTAATCAGCAGTGCCGAAGAAATTATTGTTATTGTGTGGAAATGGCACTGGTAGGAATGGGGGGGGGAATTTGGCATAGCACTGACATTTTCAGCAGCACCTATGTTTCTTATAATCCACAGTTCTGCCATTTATTTATTTTGCTTGTCCCCCCCCCAATGTATAACCTCCCCCCCCCACCTTCCCCTTCTACACCAGGAGTTGTTTGAAGTGGCTTATAAATAGAAACAAAAACAAACCAAACAAAAAAACCCCCCAATGATTAAAACACAAATTGTTGAACTAAAACCACAGCCAACATCCCCCGCCCTTTCAAACAACAATTCAGAGTCAATTTTGCTGCACTCCCTGGTGGGCAGGAAACATTGACACTGCAATGGCCTGGTTCACACAACACACTAAACCAAACTTTGGCTTTGCACAAGGGTACATACGGGCTCTTGGGAGAGCCTTCCTCTTCCCTGCCACATGGAGCTAAGCCAAGGTTTGGCTTAGTGTGCACTTTTTAATTGTCTAACCACATCAGTTAACAAACATGGATACATGTGCTATAATGTTATTGTTTTAGTTAAACAAATTGTTTATATTGTTTTTTAAGGAAATGATTATTTTTCTCCTTCCAATAAAGTACCGGTATAGCAGAAAAGTTGTCCAAATATAAAGTTAACTTATTAAGCCTCACAATAATTTCATAATTTTCTGTCTATGTATTTCTAATAGTATAACCAAATCAGAAAATTTTGATATAACTGTAAAAACTACTCTGAAAATTTATTATTCCAAAAATGAAACCTTCATCTGGTTGTAAATATTAAGATTATACTAGCAATAATGAGTCTTTGTGTAAAAAAAATTAAATCAAGTCTTACTGACAAGTGATTTAAATCAAGTCTTACTTACTAGTGATTTAAATTGATTTGATTTATCAAATCCACCCTGCAGAGTGGTGATAAACAATGAGTAGGCATAGGTATATAATGTATTTAAATTAAGAGTTGTCAATTTGTGTTATTATGGTTTGTTGTTGTACGTGTCTCGTGTCTTTTTAGTTTGGTCTTTGTACTGGTTAAAAATAAAAATAAATAAAAATTTTTTTTTTTTTTTAAATCCACCCTGCAGACCGGGTACTCCAAACCCCACTTTTCTTCTTCTTTTGATGCCTGCTTCTGCTGTTCTGATGCCTTTCTGCAACAACAATTGCTTGAGACCCAGCTGGTTTTTTACTATGCTCTAATATACAATCAATAAAGCCCGATTAATGAACTCGCAAGCAACATCATACAGTGGGAGTACATGAGCCTTCAGGAGCAACCAATACTCCACTAGCTATTACAGAACACTAATTCAATATGCACGCAAGTCTGGCAGGTGTTGCGCTAGCAGCTGTTCCTGTGCCCATATTTACAGCAAAAGAATCAAAGCAGGGAGATTTGGAGGCGCGGGGCAGTCCAGGCTGGGTGGGAATTAGAATAAGTTAAGAGAAACCTGCAATGGGATTTCATGAACTTGACTGGATGTGGGGATTCCCGAGCACACATTCGGCGATAAGCCACAGAAGTGCCTTTTGAAAATGACCCCCATACAAAAATAAAAATAACGACAGAAATGATCACCTGCATTTTTAGGCAAAATCTGCAATCAGGCGAGCTGGCAGAAATCTAGTGTCCTTTTTACAGATAACCCCCCCCCCTCCAAGCATATTCAGTTCTAATGTAATGATTTGCGTGTGTAACTGCTTGGCAGACACTGTTCTGAATGATCTTTGGTAAAACTTTACGCTGGGACCAGCTCCGTGATGACTGAATTTCAAAAAAGATTTTATATTAGCTTTGAGGATTTCTCCGGTGTTTCAAGTGTTTTCACCCACCCACCTTTACCTTCCCTAATACTAATGATGTTTCCTCCCTTCCATCATTTTAAATGATTTTACTCCATCCTGAGGAGGAGGAGGAGGAGTTTATCTGGCGACCTAGAATATACAGGGAAGGGCTCTCCCTATCTCTGTGTTAGTAATCTCGGTGCCTTCCAAACCACAGATATCCCACCCCCTGCAAATAATGGCAGGCCTGCCAAGCACAAAACTATTATTCAGAGGAAGGGAGATCGGGGAAAGACTATGTGATCCAGCAGTCTCAATTCCAATCATTAATCACGCAAGCATTCACAGCTGACATGCTGAGGAGAGGATTTGGAAAGCTCAAAGGAAGCTCAAGCCAGACCCAAAAGCTCTAGACCAGCAAAGACAAATGCCAGGCCTCAAAGAGACAGCAATTTAAGACAAGGAAACCTAACCTAGAAGAGCAGGGACTAATACAAGGGTGGGTGTAAACAGCACGGGGCACCAAAGGAAAAAACGTGTTGTGGGGGGAAGAGATTCTGGTTATCTGTGCCAAAGCAGAAGTCTTAAGTTGGCAGAAAAGCAAACTGCTGCTTGCTGGAGCTGACTGATTCATCAGTTCCACTGGCTAATGAGACCAAAAAAAAGTCAATATCCAATCTGCAAGAAAGTTTCAAGCAGGAGAGGAAAGAGTCATATGCCTGTGCCCATATTGACATTTCTAACCACCCACTAATTCTGCTCCTTCCTGGCAGCGATCACTGTATTTTTATGACTAGATACATAAACAGGGGTAAATGATAGTGCACATAACTTCCCTTGGGGTCTTAAACCCGGCAGCTGGAGGATAAAAAACTATGAAGGCTTTAAGTTAAGGAGAGCACCTAGTAAAGCAGGCTGAGATGACACACAACTGCAGCACACTTTATTATACTTTAACTTCGACAAAGGTCTGCCCAGGATACAGGAGACCTCTGAGCAACTTTGACAGCGGTCTCATCTCATCAAGCATTTGTTTACTGTAAACATTTGTCAGTCGCATTTCCTAAGGTATAGGGAACATAAAAGCAAAAATACCACAAAAGAAAAAGAAAAAGAAAGCCAGCATTGGAAAGCAAGTGAGACTTAGAAGCTATGCCAGAAGCTAAGCAACAGAGGTGCAGTGAACATCCCCTTCAAAAAGGCCACAGAAACAGGGTATTATGCATTGCAAGAATAAGATTGCTCAGAAACCCTGGAACAAAGAACAGAGAGTCTGTCTTTCTAACTCCAGTAGCAGGGTCATAAAGGTCTTCTCTGGCAATATGGAGGTTGGATGGTTGCATGGTTTTCAGAGGCATGCTGGGCATGAAACGGGCCAGATGATGGAGGTGCAATTATGACCACAGGTGAGACCTCTCCATCATGCCTGACCATACGGAAGAAATCTTATTGCCAAAGTGAGGTGCAGTGGGTGCCTAATCGCTACCAGACTCCATTTAAGATGCCGGTTTTGGTGTGTAAAGTCATATACAGCTTGGAACCCAAGTATCTGAAAATGCATATTTTCCATTTCTTACATTCTTAAAGAGAAGCCCTGCTCATAGCTCAATCAACAGTTGTTATTCACTATGTGACAATGCAGAGCAGGGCCTTCTCTACTATGGCACCCTGGATAAGGAGCTCCCTCTTACTGGACACGCTGTTGCCCCCATTGTTAACTGTTTGATATCAAGCTAAGATGTGTCTTTTCCTTCAGGTCTACAGAGACGACCAATTTAAAGATGTTTTTTCTGCTGCTGGATTAATGTTTTGCTACATCTATTGGTTTAATTTGGCTATGTTCTATTTGCCGTGTAGCATTTTAACAAAATGCTTCGTCTGAGAGAATTTACTTTCTTGGCTTCCATGATCACTGCAGATGGTGACAGCAGTTACGAAATTAAAAGATGCCTGCTTCTTGGGAGAAAAGCAATGATAAACCTAGACAGCATCTTAAAAAGCAGAGACATCACCTTGCCGACAAAGGTCCGTATAGTTAAAGCTATGGTTTTCCCAGTAGTGATGTATGGAAGTGAGAGCTGGACCATAAAGAAGGCTGATCGCCAAAGAATTGATGCTTTTGAATTATGGTGCTGGAGGAGACTCTTGAGAGTCCCATGGACTGCAAGAAGATCAAACCTATCCATTCTGAAGGAAATCAGCCCTGAATGCTCACTGGAAGGACAGATCCTGAAGCTGAGGCTCCAATACTTTGGCCACCTCATGAGAAGAAAAGAATCCTTGGAAAAGACCCTGATGTTGGGAAAGATGGAGGGCACAAGGAGAAGGGGACAACAGAGGATGAGCTTTGGGAAAAGCACTGAGCTTTGGGAAAGAGGAGGAGAAATATTGCTTTCCAGTGGGTCAGAGTTGTTTATTGGCGGCCGCCAGGCACGCGACAATGCAAATCGCCCTTCTCGTCGCGGCACACCAGCCAGCGTCTTGCGGCACACTAGTGTGCCGCGGAACAGTGGTTGAGAAACGCTGCCATAACTTCCACACTGTGGTTTTCATGTATCTTTAGAAGTCATGAGATGGCACCCCATATGTTTAAGATGAAATGTGGGAAGTAGTCCTGTGAGATTTGCTCAAGGGCACAGAGACAACCTTGTCTGGAATCTGACACTGAAACCAATCTTTGTTATGCTTTGGCCCTGATGCCCTAAACCAATCTTTCCCTTCCACCCATATTTAAATCCCCAGTTCCACAGCAGTGGAAGTTCAGGGTCGCTCTCAGAAATCTCACAGAACTGTGAACTATAAAGAGCCTTTGACACAGCAGCTGATTAGCTATGCGGTCCTTTTCAGCACCAGACTCAAGCTGTGCAGAATTCTTTCCTCCTCCCTCCAAAATTATCAAGGCCCCTCACTTGCCCAGGACATCTGCTGGGATTAATTGAATTGCAAAGCGCTCCTTCCTGAAAAACCTGTTCCTTTCCTGCCCCCTTTCACACCCGGATGGTTACTCATTTAAAATTCCTTTTTGCAGGAGGAAACCCTTCAGAGTTATTTCCAAGGGCCCCCAGTACAGGAATGGCAGCATCAAGGTATAGAATAAAAATGTGCATTAATATGTTATGTGCACCCTAAAAAGACCAAGGTTTCAAAGTACAGCAGCATTTTGGTGGTGCTTCCTCATCAACAAAAGTCAGAAATGCCCTGCTAAGGATGGCCTAGTGATTTTTGCATGCAGACCATTGCAGATGGCATAGTAGTTTTATCCCAAACCCCAAATCTTCACCTTTAGGAATGAAGGGTGCAAGTGAAACAAAAGAAACAGTGAAAGAATTTTAAATAGTTATTAAGATGAGGCAATTGTTTTCAATACAGTGCAGCAATAATATTTCTTTTTTTTCCCTGACCAGGCCAGTTTTAAGACTCAATAACATAATTACATGTTTCTACTAAGTCCTATAGCTAAATAGAATTCACAGAAGTGAACATGAAGGAAACGGGGAATGCAGAAAATGCCTCCAGAGAGCCAAGATCAGCTGGATATCTGAGCTTCAAAAAGTGCCATAACAAGCATTTTCCAGCTGCTGGGATCAAAATAATTTATAGCATTTTCTTCCTCAGGTGGGTTGCACTGATTCAAAAGGAAAGCAGTGTACTTTTAAGGAATGTGCCAGAAAGCCGTGGGCAAGGCAGGATGAGGGCATTCCCCAGGATTTTCTTTTTTACTCTTAGTTGGAAGGAAACTACTATTCTAGGTCTACCCCTCTGTAGTCCAGACAATGACATTCCACTCACATCTGAAATGCTCAGTTCTTTCCCTGGCTCCCTTCAATGTTCAATTAACCTTGCTGCTGCAAACAACTCCATATCCCAGTCCCACCCCACTCCACTTACCTAAAAAGCAAAACAAAAACAAATAATGAAGAAGAAACACTGGACCACACTCATGCATTAGTATACCATTGCAGGGGGTTGGACTAGATCAGTGTTTCCCAAACTTGGGTCTCCAGTTGTTTTCAGACTACAACTTCCATCATCCCTAGCTAGCAAGACAAGTGGCCAGGGATGGTGGGGACTGCAGTCTGAAAAACAGCTGCAGAGCAGACCCAAGTTTGGCAAACACTTGGCTGGATGACCCTTGGAGTCCCTTCCAACTCTTCAATTCTGTGATTCCTCTAACTCTCCCTTTCCACCCTACCAAAAAGATCAGTAGATCTGGGCTACTTTAAAGAGCTGGTGCAACACCCATGTTGTCACAGTCCTGCTTCCTGCAATATGGGTATAATAATGATGGATTCGCAAGCCGGAATTAAGATTGCCGGAAGAAATATCAACAACCTCAGATATGCAGATGATACAACCTTGATGGCAGAAAGTGAGGAGGAATTAAAGAACCTTTTAATGAGGGTGAAAGAGGAGAGTGCAAAATATGGTCTGAAGCTCAACATTAAAAAAAAAACCAAGATCATGGCCACTGGTCCCATCACCTCCTGGCAAATAGAAGGGGAAGAAATGGAGGCAGTGAGAGATTTTACTTTCTTTGGCTCCTTGATCACTGCAGATGGTGACAGCAGTCACGAAATTAAAGGGCGCCTGCTTCTTGGGAGAAAAGCAATGACAAACCTAGACAGCATCTTAAAAAGCAGAGACATCACCTTGCCGACAAAGGTCCTTATAGTTAAAGCTATGGTTTTCCCAGTAGTGATGTATGGAAGTGAGAGCTGGACCATAAAGAAGGCTGATCGCCGAATAATTGATGCTTTTGAATTATGGTTCTGGAGGAGACTCTTGAGAGTCCCATGGACTGCAAGAAGATCAAACCTATCCATTCTGAAGGAAATCAGCCCTGAGTGCTCACTGGAAGGAAAGATCCTGAAGCTGAGGTTCCAATACTTTGGCCACATCATGAGAAGAGAAGACTCCCTGGAAAAGACCCTGGTGTTGGGAAAGATGGAGGACACAAGGAGAAGGGGAGACAGAGGACAAGATGGTTGGACAGTGTTCTCGAAGCTACAAACATGAGTTTGACCAAACTGCGGGAGGCAGTGGAAGACAGGAATGCCTGGCGTGCTATGGTCCATGAGGTCACGGAGAGTCGGACACGACTAAACAACAATAATGATGGATTTGTGCCAGCAATGGATGGGTATTTTTTTATTTTTTTAAAAAAGTGTTTACAATCTCTTTTTTTATAAAATGAAATAGGACCTGTCAGTCATAACAAAAATGAACTCCCACTTCCCTTAGGGATACCTTTTATCTAATCAGAACCAAAGGAAGATGGCATTTTCAACCTTTTCAGGTAAACAGGGTTTGAAGTTTGTTCTGAAAAGCAATAAAGAGGGAGGCCGACCGCACCAGGGGGAGCATTCCGCAGATGGGGAATTGCCACTGAAAAGGCCCTCTTACAGGTCAGTGCCAACTGGGCTACCCTGGGTGGCAGCACCAACAAGGCCTTGCCTGCCAATTGTAGGCACATGGAGCCTTGGCGACGGAAGCTATCATGTAACTGATGCTGCCATTCCCCATTACAAGTAATTCTGGTCACAGCTGTTATCCCAGTATACCATTTAGGTTGTTCCTAATGTAAGGTTAATGCAACGTTACCAACATGCTGGGCAAACGTGATATTGTCTCAGACCTATGGCTGAGCCTCTTTACTCTAGAAATCCCAAGGGACAGATTACTTGCACTTAAAAGTAATCATGTGAATTCTAGAGCATTCTACA
The DNA here is from genome assembly GCF_963506605.1 of Zootoca vivipara. Lineage (NCBI taxonomy): Eukaryota > Metazoa > Chordata > Lepidosauria > Squamata > Lacertidae > Zootoca > Zootoca vivipara. Next base: position 13,990,421 of record NC_083285.1, read on the forward strand.
TGAACCCATTTTGGTATGGCTCATTTCACAGTCTGTTCTCATAGTTTGTCCTGTTACCAGAGCCCTGACAGGAATCAGCATTAGCTCCCCCCCCCTTTTCTTCTTTTTTAGGTAATAAATTATTCAGATCCATTATGCACTATTTATTATAGGAATCAATCTGGATAAAAATCTGAAGCAAATGGCCAGGCTACTTCCTTTATTGTATCAAGTATCAACATAAGTAATCAAATCTAGTCAGCCTGAATTTATTTCAAAGGGGAGATGTGGGTATCAGAAAAGGAATAGTAGATAATCTGAAGACAATTATCTCTGTGTATAATTATGACAGTTAGCAGAGGAAAAACAGATGCATACACAAAAGTAGGACCCCCTCCCCAAAATATTATTTTAAAAAAATAGGCGCCCTTATCCAGAGAAGAAATTCTGACATCAGTTTCTAGACTAGGAGCTGCAGGAGGAAAGAAAATATGCATCCAAATCATTACCCACATGTGAATTTTGTTTATCTGTATTGTAATTTGATGCACATACCCATCCCCTCTCAATATCACATGTAAATATACATAAACAGAACCAGATGAGGGCAAGAGCATTTCTAAGTTTGGAACTTCACGTCAACTTATGGAAATAATGTGTCACATCCATTAATACTACTTTATTACCAACCACATCTTCCCAGGAGACTTAACATTCCATTTTGATAGCGGAAAAGAGCTCTGTGTTTTATGATGTTCCACAAGAGCCATTATTGCACTGCTTTATAAGACTAAGTGCATTGCCAAAAATATGCTTCGTAAGTCACTGCATTACCAAAAATATGGTTTCTGAACTAATACTTTGTTTAGAATAGGTGTTCCACAAGTGTATAAACTGAACTGTCAGTGGCAGTAAGTGAAAATTAGTAAAGCTTTGTTAATATACCCGAGCTCTTACATGGTTAATTAAGTTTGATTAATATAGCTGTGAATCAGATCCTAGGGAACGACTGTTTCGACTACCAATGCTCTATTCCAGCCATTGGAAAAGGGCAGAAACTCTATGCTTTTCAACAGAAGCAGAATATTCATGTTAGTTCTCTGCATGCAGTCTGTTTTCTTCACTAAAACCAACAGAGTGGTTTATCTGTACAGGATGCCCATATCAGAGCACACAAAAGGATTTGGCAATGGTGTCCCATCTAAGAAACACTATTTCTTAATATTTCCATATAACAGACATGTACACCCACCATGGTAGATGCCTTATGCGTAAATGTTTTGAATCAATGGAAAGCTAGTTTTAGTTATATCTTTTCTATCTGCTACTCACTGCCTAGTGTTGGTACTGGAAGTCACCTCTCAGCACTTAGCAGCCAACTGTGGGCTCCTAGAAGACAAAGCAGGAGCTCTGCCCACATCAAAAGGTAACATCTTAAAGACCACCTAGAATAGTGATGTGGGTTAAATTTTCTACTTCCTCCAACACATATATATATGGACCCCTTTTAAAAGTCTACAGAGGGGGAAACAGGAAAATGATGACACGAGCTTCAAGTTATTTCAATGCTATGTAGAAAAACAGCCGCTTTTTTAAAACCCTGAAATAAACCTCCCACAGCTCGAGCAACTGCTGCAAAATTCTTGTGGTAGGATGTAAATTGGGGGGAAGAGAGTTAAAGACACATTGCGGACTGCGTATTTACTACCACTTATATTCTGGACTTGAGTTGGTGTTACCTCTGCAAGTAACACATACTCTTAGCATACCAGCTATGAGCCATAGGCGTTTTGGTGTAAACAGTTTAGTTTTGCCTCTTCTTCAAAAAGACACTAGAACCAAGCAGCTATGAATCCTATTTAGGAGACATGTGAATAATAGTTAAGTGCATGCCCCGACATGTTCTGGGTGCATGCACAGAGCAGAGACTGTCATGCAGACACAAGTCAGTGGACAAGTTTATATGGGGATAGTCTGCTTCTGAGAAAGATTCATCCTACGTAACCAATGAAATTGACAAAAGGTGCTCCCAGCTACCACTAACATCCAGTTAAGCCTGATCACATACGGAAGCTACCACCCATCTATCCCGGAAATGACCATCCCTGCCAAATAACTGGCATTGCCCCTTCTTTCTCATCTGGATTCATTTCAGCTTGCTCAAACTCAGCCTCCAATGCAGCTGCTCCTGGATGCTTATTTAGCAAAATATATAGTGTCATCAGCATATTCATTACACCAGCCCTCTAAAGCTCTAGTCTCTGAGCAGATTTACATTTATGTTAAACCAGTGTTTCCCAAGCTCAGGTCTCCAGCTGTTTTCGGACTACAATTCCCATCATCGCCGACCACTGGTCTTGCCAGCTAGGGATGATGGGAGTTGTAGTCCCAAAATAGCTGGAGACCTGAGCTTGGGAAACACTGTCAGTTAAATTACTACTACTACTACTACTACTACTACTACTACTACTAGTTACCAACCCCTCACTGTGGTGTCTAAAAAAGATAATACTTTAGGACACCCTCTGTTTCTATATTAGCAGTGCTGTTGTCTAAACTGGCTGAGAGCCGCTCACCATGGTTTCTGGTGCATTTATCTTTCAGTTCTATGTGGCGATACCAGGGATTGAACATGGGATATTCTGTATGCACAGCAGATGCTCTACCACTCAGCTACGGTAAAACCGTGCCAACTTTGAGGAAGCTGAGCTAGCACCACAGATGACGACCTCTAGGACAAGAAAAAGGATCCAACTACTCAAGAGCCAGACCCCAAACCCATAATTTCCTGAGCTGGTTTAGTTGAGAATGTGACTCATCGCATCCAAAGAAGCTGCTCAAGAGGTTCAAAACTATAAAGAGGGGGGAATTTCTTTTGTCAACTTCTGTACACAGTGCCACTGAAGCCATCTTGGCCTGGCTTAGGAACAGTGCGTCATCCAGATGTGTGTTCTACTATACATTCAATTATCTTCCCTAGCAAGGGATGCAGGGCTGGTGAAATTATCCCAGTCTAAATGTGGCTTGAGGAAGTCTGCTTATTTAAAATCTAGTGTTCCCTGTCACTCTAGATTTTGTTCAGCTACAATCCATCAACTCCAGCAAGATAGGTCAGGACGCGGGTGGCGCTGTGGTCTAAACCAGGGGTGGTGTCCAACTCCCAAGAGACTGCGATCTACTCAGAGAGTTATAAACTGGCAGTGATCTACCCCCTTTTGGGGGGTTCAGGTCAAAGTTGAGCATTTTTTTAGGGAGGAGGAAAGCCCCGTTTTTGGGAGGGTGCGGGGGAAAATGTTGAGCTTTTTTTAGGGGAGCCAAAGTTGTTGAGCTTCTTTGGGGGGAGCCAGTGATCTACCACAGACATCCAGTGATCTACTGGTAGATCACGATCTACCTGTTGGACGTGCCTGGTCTAAACCACTGAGCCTCTTGGGCTTGCCAATCAGAAGGTCAGCAGCTCGAATCCCCATGATGGGGTGAGCTCCTGTTGCTCTCTCCCAGCTCCTGCCAACCTAGCAGTTCAAAAGCACACCAGTGCAATAGGTACCACTGCAGCGGGAAGGTAAAAGGCATTTCCGTGCACTCTGGCTTCCATCACGGTGTTCTGTTGCACCAGAAGCAGTTTAGTCATGCTGGCCACATGACCTAGAAAGCTGTCTGTGGACAAACACTGGCTCCCTCAGCCTGAAAGCGAGATGAGCGCCGCAACCCCACAGTTGCCTTTGACTAGACGCAACTGTCCAGGGATCCTTTACCTTTTTTTACCTAGATAGGTAAATGGTTAGGGTAGGTGAAAGTTGTAGTATAGCAACTTTAGTATAGTATAGGTTCTTCTCCCTTCGTTTAGAGAATCTTGTTTTCCCCTCTTTGAAAATAACCCACCTCTTGAGTTAACATAACGAATTTTAGGCAACCACAACAAAAAAGGAATCACCAGCTCCCTCCTTATCCATATTTATGTATTCTGAAATAGGACAATAATAAGGATTAGAATACTTCTAAAATACCAAAGACAACGTATTAGAGAGCTAAAGAAATACAGGGAAGTACTTCTATTTATATTTACTGCTATGCAACAAAAATTCCTAACAGTTTGCTGAATTTGCACCATCAGCAGCTAAACAGCGAACAGCAATGTTTACTGGTTTAATCTGTCACAACTCCAGAGCTAAAACTAAGCTCTAATGAATTTCCTGCAGCTGAAACAGTGAATTTATTTAAATACTCTCTTTACTATGAATTGAAAAACCCTAAAACAAATAGACAAACAGTACTTTCAACAGAAGCAGTCAGTCAAAATAAGAAAGGGGGCCATTTTTCATTTGTGCTAAAAGTTTGTCAGATCAATTAAATTATGTGAAACAGCCACACCTGATTCTATAGTAACAGAGCCTCGTGATTACTATTGCTATGGTATTTGCTAAGCAAAACCAACTGTTTTCTCTAATGGAAAAAGAAAATTCTGCAAAAACATTAGGGAATCACATTCCATGCCTTCTTTTCCTTCCTTCTGAGAAACAGGGATTTCTGTCAAACAGTAGCCCCAGACCAACTTCGGTACCTGAAAATATGAAGTCTTAGATCCACATTTGTTGATAACACAAGTCTTATCAAAGCAGTCAAAGCCAGGTTGCTCCTGGCTCATGCTAAGGGAGGAGAAAAGCAGGAGCCATTGGCTTGTTCACAGTAAACCATTAACTATACTTTAGCCTTCTGAAGTATTAAGTCCAACTGAAATGTGCCACTGGGCAGGGGCGCAGCAGGTCTCTACGTCAGCTTTATTGTTTAATGTTCTAACCGTCACTTTTCCAGCAGTGTTAGCATACCAGCACATCTGCCCAAGCCAAAGTTGTTTCCTTGGGTTAAGGAGGAAATCTGGTGTGCTTCGGCTACAACTAAAGTTACAGCATCTCATGCCCTCTTCTACATTTCACAGATGAAATCAGAGAAAGCTACCTGAGCAACCTCTTCACAATGTATTACTGAAAGCTGTTCCATGTCTGTTGTACAATGTATTAATGTTTTCTTCAACAGTCCATTGGATTCTGAAGTAGGCTGTATTAGTAAATGTGACTGTGGCACTTTCCCTCCTCTACAAAGCAGCTTGTGCTTAAAAAAAATAATTGCAACTCAAAGCATGTTCCGCAATAATTTACTATGTGGCTAGGTACTATGTAATTTACTATGTGGCTAACAGATTGAGGTTAGCCTCAATGTGGCTAACAGATTGAGGTTGAATCCTGACAAGACAGAAGTACTGTTTTGGGGGGACAGGAGGGGGGCAGGTGTGGAGGACTCCCTGGTCCTGAATGGGGTAACTGTGCCCCTGAAGGATCAGGTGCGCAGCCTGGGAGTCATTTTGGACTCACAGCTGTCCATGGAGGCGCAGGTCAATTCTGTGTCCAGGGCAGCTGCTTGCCAGCTCCATCTGGTACGCAGGCTGAGACCCTATCTGCCCGCGGACTGTCTCGTCAGTGTGCTGCATGCTGACCTTTAAACCCCTAAACGGCCTTGGTCTAGTATACCTGAAGCAGCGTCTCCATCCACATCGTTCTGCCCGGACACTGAGGTCCAGCACCGAGGGCCTTCTGGCAGTTCCCTCGCTGCGAGAAGCCAAGTTACAGGGAACCAGGCAGAGGGCCTTCTCGGTAGTGGCACCCGCCCTGTGGAACGCCCTCCCACCAGATATCAAAGAGAAAAACATCTACCAGACTTTTAGAAGACCTCTGAAGGTAGCCCTGTTTAGAGAAGCTTTTAATGTTTAATAATTTTAATATTTTGTTGGAAGTTGCCCCGAGTGGCTGGGGAAACCCATCCAGATGGACACGGTATAAATAAATAAATAAATAAATAAATAAATAAATAAATATTATTATGGTGACATGGGAAACAAGAGGTGCAAGAGCATTTTATGTTCAGGTGCATTCGCTGTCATGAAAAGTTTTCCTGGAACAGATGTTAAACTACCTGGGAAACAGTTCAATAGTTCCACCCTGGTTCCTTGCTTTATTGCTACCATTTCAGTAGTGAATGATTTAAAAGGAAATCAAAAGCAATGGATTGTGGCGTAGATAACTGAGTATTGCCGTTATCAGATTGTGGTGGAAATGACTCTATTGGTGTGACAGTATCACCCCCCCCAAACAACAACAACAACACACCCAACCTTCTATTTTGTCCATTGTGAAACATGCTGGTAGCATTTGCTCTTGCTTTCTGATGGACTTCCTGGTTTTGTTTTTTAAATGTGCACGTGAACAGGTACCTACCTGCATGCATGATGGGAATGGGGAAAAAAAGGCTGTGTATAGCGGGGCGGGGCGGGGGAGTGATTCCCAGGCAGGACCAAATATTTACATACAAATGTTCTGTCATTCTCCACCCTCTGGTATAGGGGGGTGGTATAGGGGGCAAGCAGCAGAGTAGCAATGAATATGAAGAATTAAAAACAAAACAGGAATGTGCGGAAGCTAATGTGGCAATTGCACACACAGAAAATTGAATCTGCACGATCCATCTGCAGTATAAAGCCCCTTGTCTGGAAGCACACTTATAGAAGAGAAATTTAAAGCCATCTCCACTGCCGGTAAAGCAGGTTGGGTGCCACTAGATCCGTATTTCACCAATGACTTTCTTGTTTACAGTACAAAGGTCAACTTTTAAAAGACTACATTTGGACTTCCCCTGGACTAAACAAATAAGGAACAGCTTTCCATAATATGCATATAGATCTGTCTATAAGCATGACTATACAAATTGGAAACTCTTGCAAACTGTACAACACTCCCGACTGAGCTAGAGATGCCTTTCTTCTTCTAAATTAGGAATCACAAGAAACCAAACAAGTCCTCTGGTTTTTACCTTTGTATTGCATTAATGAAAGCCACTCTTTAAGAGATCAAAAGTACAGTAATTCTTTAAACCCAGAAGTCCATTTGCAAAGCATAAGAGAATGTTTGAAACTAGAACAGATTTTAGAACATAGATGCACCCAGTGGAGTAGCAGTTTGTAAGCTGACAAATGCCCTGATCCTAACCATATTTACGCAGTAGTAATTTTTACTGATTTCAGTTTAATATACTTGTTACAAGTTGATGTGCTTAACATTGCAGCCTTCTTTAGGATGAGAGCACACATTTAAAATGGGTGTGTGTGTGTGTGTGTGTGTGTGTGTGTGTGTGACTTCCTTTGCCACAGCTGTGTAAAATTGCAGTTCAACTTTCCATGTTAAGTGGCAATTTGGCACCATGCAAACCTGTAATTTCAGTCTCTCCGTTAATCTTTAATGAAAGGAAATGTACATTTATTAACTCACAAGTCAAGGTAAATTTAACAAATTTTACCATCCATTCTAGCATCTCTGTGTAAGCAGATGGATGTCGAGTCAGAAATCTAAAACTCTGCTCTCACAGTTTACATCTCCTATGATTCCATTTCCTTATCTGGGGTCAGCATTTTCACTTCAGACCTGAACCGTTGTAAAAGGTAAAAGGTAAAGGACCCATGGAGGGTTAAGTCCAGTCAAAGGCAACTATGGGGTTGCGGCGCTCATCTCGCTTTCAGACCGAGGGAGCTGGAATTTGTCCACAGACAGCTTTCTAGGCTTTCTGGGTCATGTGGCCAGCATGACTAAACCGCTTCTGGTGCAACAGAACACCGTGATGGAAACCAGAGTGCATGGGAATGCCGTTCAGTTTCCTGCCGCAGCAGTACCTATTTATCTACTCGCACTGGTATGCTTTCGAACTGCTAGATTGGCAGAAGCTGGAACCTAGCAACGGGAGCTCATCCCATCATGGGGATTCGAACCACCAACCTTCTGATCGGCAAGCCCAAGAGGCTCAGTGGTTTAGACCAGTGTTTCCCAACCTTGTGCCTCCAGCTGTTTTCGGACTACAATTCCCATCATTCCTGACCACTGGTCTTGCTAGCTAGGGATGATGGGAATTGTAGTCTCAAAACATCTGGAGGCACAAGGTTGGGAAACACTGGTTTAGACCACAGCACCACCCGTGTCCCTCATATGCCCCAGAAATTTAAAAATCTGCCTAAGAATTTATTTTTTAAAAAATCACTGTATGGTTGCACCACCACAGGGAGAATGTAAGCTTGGAAGGAAAGCTCAGCTCTTCATTGATTATGCAAGAAATCACAGAACTGGAATATTTATTGCATTTTTTAATAAACATGTTGCATTTGCTTTTTGACTGCAGTTGGATTTCTACAGACAGGGCAAAGGGGAATCACAGGAACTATTTGTGTGGGTTGCAGTAGGCCTGACACTTCCTGGTTTAAAATCTCACTTCAGCCAGCCATGAACTCACTGGGTGGCCTCAGTCATTGCTTTTCCTGACCCAGCTTGCAGATATACAGTAGCTACAATATGGGGAAAGTACTGGTCTTTTTTCCCCCAAGACAGTTGCAAGGGTTACTTACATATAACATTATGTAACAATATTAAAGTCAAAGAGGATATAGTGTTATGATGTACTGGATGTCATCGACTTAATTGAACACTGCTCATATATGCGTGGTGGAGAAAATATACTCTCAGGCTTAGAAGCTAGCAAATGTTTACTGCCAAGAAACACATTGTTGTGGAATTGGGTATTATTATTTTTGCCCCCGCTTCCCTCTTCTATAAATAACTCGCATATTTTGTCTGGCTTGCAGCTTATTAGGTCTTTTGGTTGCTGCTCGTGTCTACTTATGTTCATCTAATAGCTTTTGGTCCGTCTAATTTCCTTTTTGAGAAGTGCACCTTATTTTCCACTTCTCTAGCTTTTCTTCCTAAGCCTTAACTGCCTAATATACAGACACATTCAAAACATTACCAAACCCTTTGTCACGTAAATACAAAACTGATAACAACACAAACAACGTAACAGGATGTAACTATATAATTTCTTTTTCAAATGCGATTCAACATATCATATCAAAATATATAGTTCTATAGACCAACTTATCATATACAGAAAACATATTATGAGAAATTAAAGTCCAGCAGATTGATCAGGAAATACAATCTACAGTATTCGGTTCTTATATTGGCAATATCCATGGTATGGAACTCTTATATGAATCTTGTAGCTTTTAAGATACATACCTGCATACAAGGAACACTACAATTTTTAAAAGCATTTTCACGTGGAATACAATTCCCATCAACCCTGACCACTAGTCCTGCTAGTTAGGGATGATGAGAGTTGTAGTCCAACAACAGCTGGAGACCCAATCTAGACTTTAGTTACCAAAGCACCTTAAGCATTACCATATTTATTGTGGGTATAGGCTTTTGTGGGCTTGGATATACTGCAGCAGAAACATTTAAGGGTTGCCATCAACAGAAGTGGGCGTCTACAAGCACAGGTCCCCCCCCCCCAAGCTGGAGTTCTGTCACCTCTTTGTTACGTTCTAGCACCTTTGCAGTGCTGTCTCCTACACAAACATTTTGGGTGGGTGCTCTCCCCCCTCCAAAAGTCAACAAATTCCGGCACCCCTTTTTCTAGAAAAACCCTGGCATGCGCACACACAAATACACAAAGGGAGAGAGGGAGGAAGGGAGGGAGGAAGGAAGGAACTAAATAGTAGGTAAAAAGGCACTGAAATACAAAAATACCACAAAAGATTTTTCTAGGCAAAGCTCAGGCACATACAAGGCAAACACAGTGGCTATACAGGGAATCAGTCATTGGCAAGTAACACAATGTTGTCATAATTCAACCCCTGTAGCTGCGGAAAACACCATGGTTCTGACTGAATCCTACCAAATGCAGTAACAGCATTCTGGGTCTAAAGGTCATTTCAGGATCCTATCATGATGATGATGATGATGATAATAATAATAATTTATTATTTATACCCCGCCAATCTGGGCGGCTTCCAACAAAATATTAAAATACAGAAATCCATCAAGCATTAAAAGCTTCCCTAAACATGATGCCACCGTCCTTATCCCCTCTTGACTATTTCTAATACAAGAGCAAGGAGAGCTGATGTGTCTTTCTGACCTTCATTTCTGTTTCAAAACAGAAGGAAGGGAATGTTCTTGGGTTTAACCAGCTGGCAGTGGCTTGTACTGATCTAAATCTGCCTGTGCAGAGAGCTGGGAACACATACCGTACTCTCTTATTTCTATTTATCATCTTTCACTCGAAATTTACACAGCCAGTTAAACAATAACTAGCGCAAATCTGACAGTAGCACCTACCATGTCCAACTGCTTAATGGCCTGTCATTATACTTTTTGTGGTTGGGCAGTGTGACGATAAAATGAATTCCCCCCTCCCCGTAAAAATGTTGGTTTTTTTAAAAAGAAAGATATCCAACAAGATTTTAGCTCTAGGAACATTTTCCTCCTTTTCCCCCTTCTTTTGGAGGCAATGAATTGTGCAAAATTGCTGATCTAGGGAAATTTTCTTGGATGGGTCTCCTGGAGAAACTAAATTCTAAACACTACATTAATTTTTTTTTTTTTTGCAACTCACTTAAGAGGCATCAAACATGTGCAGCAGAACGGCAATATGCTCAGTTCCCCTTAGCTATTCAACAGGTTCTCTTTTGCCTGTGGCATGTGTGTGTAAGCAAATGAGACCGGAGTAAGTGTCAGATTTTTATTTTTTTGTGTTGTAAAAATTAACTCACACTGCTGGAGCCCACATGCAAAGTAAATGTGTGAATTATCACCTAAACTCATACTGACAACTCTACCTCTGTCTAACGATGCATAATGGCAAAGTGTTAAAATGGTGGCCTGGCATACAAAACTTCTCAAGGGTTGAGACTGGCTGGCAGTGGTTTTGCTAAGTGATATTTAATACAGTAAATATTAAATATATTTAATACATTAAACATATTTTATCATTTGCTTGCAAGTTAGCATTGGATTGCTTTTTGTTTCGTTTTCATTTTGAGGTTACCACCTACCTCAAGGCTCTGGAGAAATCAGGTTATGAATAAAATAAACCAAATAAGTTGTCTTGATTCTTACCCATTTCATTACTGACAACTTACTCTGGATCAATACAGAGTATTACTGCCAGATGACCAATCTGTGTTTGTCAATCATTCGGGGAAGCTGGAACAGGATTTTCCAGGATTTTTTAATATCAACACAGGGAAGCATATTTTGATAATCTCTGACCCAAATTCATCTTGCAAATCAGCTGCCTACAAACCCTGCCCACATTTTTGTTTGGAGCATACTCCCCCAACCTGGTGCTCTCCCAGGTGTGATGGATTATAAACCCCATCATCCCTAACCATTGGTCATGCTGGTTGAACATGGTGGATGTTGTAGTCGAACATCTGAAGGGCACCAGATTAGGAAAAGCTAGTTTGGAGGATTGAGTTAAAAGTTTCAGAAATTCAATCTGTCCCTGGATGATGATGATGTTTTTTTTGCAATGAAGTCTATATCAGAGAGCACACGCTGACCGACCTAAAATCTCATGCCATTTCTTAACTAACCCACTGAGTGAATGCCAATTTAGGAAATAACTGGTGCGTCACTGGAGTACTTATTCCTAAACCTACAATGCAAAATATAGCAGCTCAAAGGCAAAACTAGCTAGAGAAATCCTCAGTGGCTTCACATCAGAATTGCACAGGACAGCTTTCTCGTTTGATCTTCCGTTTCCAACCACCCTGAGGTGTACTTTGATTTCTTAAACTAAAGAATACAAGAACAGAAACCGAAATCCCGCTGATGCCAATAAGCTGAACAAGGCCTTATTTATGCCAGAAGTGCACAAAACGAGAGATTCGGTGTTTTGATTTAAAGCCATATGGGCTTCCGTTCAATATCTCTTTCTTCCCAGCCTTAAGCTGTTTCCTTAAGCAAAGTCCCAAATGAAGCAAGCAGAAAATTATACGTATGTGATATCATCAAATACAGGCATGGGGGTCCATATTTCTATGTGGAAAACCCTAATGTGTAGTTAGAAGCCTTACCTTCATGCACATTTTGACCTGTGTACTTAATTTGCAGATTGATGAGCTCCCTTCTCTTTCAAAATCATGAATTTCTGTTTCAACACAGTGCTCACAGATCAGAAAAGGAGACATGGATTTCAATACTAATATTACTACTGCTAATAGCAGGTCCTGAGCACAGGCATGAATAGAGAGCCTGTTGCCCACCAGGTGTTGATGCACTACAACATCTGCAGGGAGGGGGCAACATGTTGGCTATCTGTCATGGATGCTTTAGCTGAGATTCCTGCATTGCAGGAGGTTGGACTAGATGACCCTTGGGGTCCAACTCTATGATTCTACGTTCCCCATCTTTGTCGCATGATATGGCATACACTGAGCAAAGTGGTAGCAACTGCTTTACTACCAGGTGTATTAGAACTCCCCTGGCTGCAAAAAGTGCACATATTCAAGCCTTCTTTGCAACCACGAGAACTAAACATTTTGCTTAAATGTAAAACTATTAAGATAGTGTGGTAAAATAGCAAGATAGCATATACTATGCTTATCCCCCCCCCCTTAGAGCAGTAGCTTTGTTTGCCTGCTACAGCAAAAACAACAGAGTCCTGCAACACATAAAAGGCGAGCAAATTTATTGTTATGGCATGAGATTAATCAGAGATTTCACTTGATGCCTCTGGGGGGAAAAAGGACTTTAATGCATAAGAGTTCACATCATAATAAACAGACAAATTAGAAAATTCATCGGGACTTGTAGTCATATTTTTGTTGCTCAGTACCAGTGCAGAGTTTCCAGACCGTTGCATCAGTGAAGCCTACTCATAAGGCAAATGGTATGCCAGCTGGTTGCTCCCCAGTTTTCATGGGAGTGGAGAAAAATAAAATAGAACCCTCTGGGGTTGCTAGGCAACTGCAGGGTGGGATATTAACCACTCCTGTGCCAACTGTTGATAATTTTCATGCAATTGCCAACCAACCACAATGAATTTTATTCTCCATCAATGTCAGGGATCACTATATTGACTTTGATGGTACAGGTGATCACACTCCCCATTACATGGGTACATTAGATTAGGGGCAGGGCAGGTGAGAAAGAGGAGGAATTGTGACTGGCAGGACAGTGCTAGGTATTTAAACCAGCTGCTGCAAAGCTCTGAAAATGGGACAGGCATTTACATATATATTTTTGGGTAAGAAATCGGGAGCCCACAGCATTAGTTGATCCGCAGCTGCAGGCCATATCATTTTGTGTGTGCGCTGCAATACTAATTTAGCACAACCAAGCGGGAGAAACCCTAGGCACAATGTAAAAAGGCTACAACAAAATAAATAAATAAGCAAATGGAGCTATTTGCATGACTAGTTCCACCCTGCATGCCTAATTAGCAAGGCAATCTTCAAAAGATTTCTGGTAGGCAGTTTTAATCACAAACAACCCTATTCCCCCTTGCTTGCTTCTCTTCTAAATCTCATGGTAGAGGAAAAACTAAAATAAAAAAGGGGGGAGCAGCATTTGCCTAGCATATCTAGACCTATAATAACAAAGCCTGTTTCTGCTTAGTTTGGAGTGGGACATTCTGTACTGTTTTGGCAAAACAAGAGTTTTAGGAAATATTCATAATGTAATCAAACACGAGCAGATATCTTATCAGAGTGATTACAATGTATTTAGCACTGTGCATGTACAGTTGCCACTGTCTGCAAAGTTGAGTCGTTCATGCACATTTCAGCACAAAAATAAATAAATCATCCTGCAGTTCACCTCAATTACTTTAAGCGATTATTATGTTTTCATTTGAGCTAGGCTGATTTTTTTACATTGCCAAAAATTAACAGAAACTCCTGAACTAACGTATAATTATGTAGATTGCATAACCCCAGATTAAATACTGCACTGCTAACGTTTCCCCATGCTTTGCAATGAAGACTATCAATGCTGCTGAGTGCTACAGCCTCTGGCTTTTTAAACACTACCCATTTTCACATTTTCACAGGGGTCTCCAACCCTTTTGGTCTAGTGGGGGCTTCTCAAATCTTGGGAGTGTGCTGTAGGTGTCATATGACACAAAATTAGAGAGAGTACAGCCATTGCTGTTTCCCTCCCAACCATCCCAGAACAACCTAAAGTCAGCTATATCTGCTTTGGGAGACAAAAAGAGAAGGAAACGGGCTTAAAGCACCTGTACCAAGACTTACAATGCTTGAAACTTATACCCTCTCACAGGATGCTTTGACTTATGGCAAAAACTTCCTTGTTACGGCAGGTGGGGTTTTTTTGTTTTTGTTTTAATTTGATGCTGCTCTTGTAATCTGTTACACTTGTCTGTTTTTATCATGCTGCATTTTTTGGGGGAATTGTATTTTATTTTTTTCTTGGTTTTACTTGTTAGCCACCCCAAGTGGTGTGCAGGCACCAAGGGGGCAGAAGGTACATTCATAATACCCGGTATGTGCGCATGCATGTACGTATTAACAAACAAACAAACAAACAAATTTATTGTGGTTCAAAATGTTTGCCAAACCAGAAATCTCAAATGTTTAGCAATTGGGAGGTTGCTCTCAGAAGCATCACCTCGGTCCAGAGCAAGTTGAACCTGGCCTGTAGCGTGGCACCGGAAATGCAGTAATTCTTAAGCATTTGGCTGCCATATCTTAGGCTCAATGGGAGTCATGGAGAAGAGCTGTATGTAAATAATAATAAAAACACCTAGAGACTGAGGCAGTGCCAGATTCACGTATAAGCTAAACAAGCTATAGCTTAGGGCCCCACTCTCTTGGGCCCCCCAAAAAAATTTAAAGGAAAAAAACTGGATGTAAATTTTCAGAATATAAGATAAAAAACAAATAATATAAAAACCTACATACAGCAGCGGTGTTTTTGTGTTGTGTAGGCTCCTATGATGTAAGCCTGCTAGTCTGCTCCCTAAAATATCACTGGTTTGCTCATTTCTATATATAGGGTGCCTACATTCTGCTGTTTATAATTATTAGTAGTTTGCAGCATATATTTACACCTATTATTATTTCATGTTATAGCAAGAGACTAGAAAATGAGTCTTTGTAAAGTTCAAATCGTCCTTCAAGTTCATAATAATCCAGATCTTCCCCTTACAGTCACATAGATGTTTTCCACTTTCACGATTGTTTCCCAGCTGCTGATATAAATATCAAACAAGAAAAAAGACGGCAGTGGACAGTTGCGAGGAATTCCCAATTTCTTGAAGCATGGGAACCCAAATAAAAAATTCTTTAGATGATTTGGCATAACATTCGGTCTGATTGATATATATATGTGTATAATTTGAAATATTGAATGTGATATAATTGGTTTTAATTGGAAAATTAATAAAAAAATATTTTTTTTAAAAAAAAAAAAAAGAAAATGAGTCTTTGTAAACTGTGTTTCTAAAGGAACTTCTGTTATTGCCAATGTGTTTGCATTACTAAGTTTGTTATGAATAAAAAAATCATTTTAAGTTAGAGCTTAATAATTATTTCACTATTAATATACTTCTTCTTAATTGTATTTCACTATTAATATACTTCTTCTTAATTGTCCTTCAGTTCAACAATTACTTTGATAAAATACATACAGTATTTTGTTATGTGCAAATGGCTTTAGATACCTATTAGGTCCATAAATTACCATATAGCATTTATTCAACACAAAAACAGCGACAATCTGTTGCTGACAAAGGACAGCTGGACATATAAAGGGCCCCATTACCTTCAGTAACTTAGGGCCTCATCAAACCTATTGCAAAAGAGCCATTGCAAAGGAGCACTGCCAGTGTCCTGCAAGATCAGTTGCCAGGGTGGACCTGCTCATGCCATGTTTGACATATAGATGGTGCAACTATTCTATGTAATTTTTCGCTGGATGATTCAGGCAAGGCCCACCACTTGACTGCAGAGAAGAGGCTGTGAACATAATTGGCACCATTCATTGGCAGTGTCTGAATCTGCTCAGAGATATTTTATTTGGAAGGCCTTGCTAGTGCTGTGCTGAAAATTTCTACCGCTTAAAAGAAAAACCAATGTTCTCTACTCTGCAGCATTCTTGGGTGCCTGTGTTTCCTTAAATCACCCAAGACATCATTGGTTGGGATTTCTTGTAAGCTTTGAAAGCTGAGGAAGCTGCCCAAATGTGCCTGGCAGCTGTTTGGCATTTCTTGAAAAAATTAATTAAAAAAAAAATCTTTTAAAGAAATCAGCCTGGGAAGGATTTTTAAAAAGCTAACAGGAAGGATTTCCCTAAAAACCAAAAAACAAAAACAAAAATCGGCTAGTACACTGATCTCAGGTGCTCGGCAGCCAGCCTTCAAAATTTCCCATGTTTCAATTTAAGCTCAGGAGAAGCCATCATGCGGCCACTTCTTCTATGTGGCTTTTCCAGATGAGAAAGCGCATGGCACCCCAGGAGGTTGCAGAGTGCTGGAGAAATGTTCAATTGAAAGAAAAATTCCGACACCACCCACCCATCTCAGACAATAAGATAAGCTGAACCCCACAGCCAGCAGAATTATAAAGAAATTCTAAAGTACCACGAGAAAGAGGGAGCCTTCCCCCCCCCACACACAGTAGAAGAAAAGTTGTGTGAAATTGGTTTCAGCACAACATTAGACCTCACTGTACTGAGGCTTTTTATGATTATCTGGATGTGGAGTGATTTTGGAAGATGACTTTTAACTCTGCCATTTTATGTTAGGTGGTGGTTATTTTATTGCTTTTACAGATCATGTATTTTTAATTGATTTTGAATTTTGTCAGCTGCTTTGAAAGGAGTTAGCCAAGGTATGGACAGATGCATAAGCAAACAGACAAACACGCCTAGTTCTGTAAGAATTTCATGCCACTCGAAAGTAGAAGACCATTAGTATTAAACCTCTTGCAATGAAAACGAAGTCTTTAAGGTGCTACTGAAGGAATTTTTTTTATTTTGCTTCGACTCAGACCAACATGGCTACCTACCTGTAACTAGAACTATGGAAGGCACCACATTGAGCCACATGAAATGGAAGTCCATCAACCTGTTTCAAGTATATCTGAAGAAGTGTGCATGCACACGAAAGCTCATACCAAAATAAAAACTTAGTTGGTCTTTAAGGTGCTACTGAAGGATTTTTTTTTTATTTTGCTTCAACTCAGACCAACACGGCTACCTACCTGTAACTCTTGCAATGAGTTTTGGCTGGGTTCTGGAGAGCATTTTTCATACATCCCCCACCCCACCCCCAGCTCCCCCTCAAAAGCCCAAGGTTATACGAAAGGCTGCAAAGCAGAGCTTTGAACAAGCCTTCTCAATGTCCATATTCAGCTGAGAAGCTTGCATTCATAATCCTAGTTTGGCCAGAGCGACACTGGCAAGGAGCAACTCGGGAATATGGGAAGAATCGGGCTGGTGGATAAAGCTGGTGGCAGAAATGGCGCCCACACCACAAAGCGTTCTCAAAGCAGCTCCATGGCTTCACACCAGAGCCTAGAAACTGACATAAATTGGATGGCTTGCATGCTTCACTTTTTGTGGATCAATGAACTTATCTCTTACAAACAGAAAGCAAAAGATACACAGATGTGAAGAGCGGTATTTGAATTAGCTGTGGCTCCTGCCAAATCGATGTGGAGTACTTAATTAGGACCCAAACCTAGCTTTGGATGAGCTTCAAACCTCTCAGAACATGATGAAGCTACCCAAATGCAGCCTGTTTCAAGGTAATACCTTTTTGTGTTTCCTACACCATTATTCTGCTTTAAAAAAAAATCAAGAGAAAACGAGTGAAATGGGCACTTAGGTGGTATATAGTACCTTCTCCCCACCCCCACCCCCAGATCAGTACTTCTTAATATAAATATAATTGTAATATTCTAGCATAGAAAATGATGCTCCGAAGGCAAGTCTGAAATTCTTCTGAGTGGCTGTGAATACCTATATGAACCGATGCAAGATTTTTATTCCTGATTTTTCTGTGGAAGATTAGCCCTATCTTGGATTGGCCCAATGTGCATGGTAATCTGATACTTTGAGAGGAAATGAATTCAAAGCATTAATATAGTTATTTTCATTTGTGTAAGTAAATATAAAAGGAGGCATCATGCATACTCACACATTGTGCTATTCACAGTACATTGCTGAAAATTTTTAAACTGCATTGAAAGCAAGGATATTAATATTCTATTTTTTTTTAAAGGGGGGTGATTACATGACATGTAAAGCAATTTATACACGTATAAGCAAAATAAAGTATATCTGCTTACTCTGCCTAAAGTTCTGTTTCTGCTTGTTATTGGGACGGGTTAGCAGAGCCCCACCCGCAACAGAAATGGCAAATTCTACACCCCCAGTTTACAGGTGAAACTCGGAAAATTAGAATATTGTCGATAAGTGCATTCATTTCAGTAATGCAACTTAAAAGGTGAAACTAATATATGAGATAAATGCCTGACATGCAAAGCAAGATATGTCAAGCCTTTATTTGTTGCAATTGTAATTATTTGTCATTAGGCAGGTCAATTATAAATGGAATGTAATTAATGAAATGTAATAGCGATGTTTATTTTTGTTTAATTATTGTAACTATTAGTTTTATTACTGTGGAATTTCCAAAAGAAAGCATTTGTAAAAATAAAAAATAAAATAAAAAATAGTAAGTTGCATTACTGAAATAAATGCACTTTTCGACGATACCTTTCACCTGTACATCTAATATTTCACCAGGCATGCTCATATACTCGCAAGCCTATCCCCACAGGCCAAAATTGCTAAAAGGTTTTAGCACAGAACACCCTGGTATAGGATGTTGAGTTCTGAAGCCAACGCAAATTACACACTCAACCCTCATTAAACATTATGGATTATATGCTGGATAAATAAGATGAATAACTGTGACACCATACAGCAACCGAATTCCTAGGCAGGTAAGTGAAAAAAGTTGTTTTGCATTACTAAATGAGGAACATGAGTCATAACTGAATTTATTAGGATGGATGAATAAAAAGAACCCCCAAAACAAACACAAATATTATTTTGGTGTATAAGCAATTAGCAATTAGCAGTTTACTTTTCCTCAAGCTGTTAAATTCTGACACCATGCAAGTTGACAACTGCGTGAGGGTCCCAATGAACGAAAGAAAGCTGGAATATCTCCCTAGACAGGAAGTGCCTTGCATGAAGAAGCTGGAAACTAGGCTGCAGTCCAGGCAAGAGGTGGATTTACATTTCAGCAACTTGCACTGGTTTCTCTGTGCAGCAAGCGTCTTGACACAAGACAGATTGCTGTTGTCAACTCTGGTAGCCAAGTCAGGAGAGATCTACACCCTATGAGCTAGAAACTGACGTGCCCACCTCTGGCACTGTACATATTTTATTTAAATTGCACCACCCCCTGCTGATGTGGGAGACACATGTCAACATCCAAGGACAGGCCCAGGTCCAGATCTGGATGCTAATAAAGAGCGAGACAGGAAACTTTTATAGTAAATGGGGGGGACTTATTCTATCTTGAACATGTGGCAGAAGGGGGAAAAAGGGGAGGGCATGACCCCGATTCTGAACCACAGAAATGTCTGGAGACTAGCACCACCTGCCTATACTCTGCGCATGCATGCCATGGTAAAGATCATTCTTCCTGAGAATCTGAAATATTTGCTTGCTGCCAACTATCTATGTCAAGAATTCCATGCCACATAACTGCTGTTTACCTATGGCTTGATGTACAAGTGCATCTATAACCCAAACAGGATTTTATTCAGCGACACACCTTTGTTCTCAAACGCCTTGGTACTCAAACAGCTTGGAACCCAAACACTGCAAACTCGGAAGTAAGTGTTCCAGTTTGTGAACTTTTTTCGGAAGCCGAACGTGCTCTTTTGAGTGTTACACGTCCGATTTGAGTGCCACACTTCCATTTTGAGTGTTACACTGAGGTCTGTCTGTTTTTGCTATTTATTTTGCATTTTTGTTTTTGCTGCTCTTGTTTGTGTGTGTGTGTGTGTGTGTGTGTGTGTGTGTGTGAGAGAGAGAGAGAGAGAGAGAGAGAGAGACTGTGTGGAACCCAGTTCAGCTACTGATTGATTGTGTGGCTGCAGTACACTGTTTATTGCTTTCATTTTATGGATCCATGGTATCGTGTTAAATTACTGTTTTAGGGATTGTTTTTAAAAGTCTGGAATGGATCAATCCATGTTGCATTACTTTCTATGGGAATGCTTTGGTTTTGGAATGGACTTCTGGAATGCATTAAGCTTGAGAACTAAGGTACCACTGTAGCATAAAAGGACTGAAACACTAAGCAGGAGGAAAATGCTGGTGTAGCATTTTGGGGCACTCTGTGAGAAAAGTAAACAACAAATAAAATAACACCACACTAACATTCTTCATCCAGTGGCTGAAGAATAAGGGTGGCAGACAACGAAATCAGATTTGGGTTCTTGGTTTGTAAAACTGCTCTGGAGCTGTTCCCCTGCTTCCACTTGCCCCCAGTACATTACTCACAATTTCTCTTGCACAAAATGGGGACGAGTGAGAATGCCTCTCTTTTTAACTTCTTTCTGAATGGTTATAAAGGTAAAAGGTAAAGGACCCCTGGAGGTTGTGGCACTCATCTCGCTTTTCAGGCCGAGGGAGCCGGAGTTTATGAATCTTAAACAAAGCATCTATAACATATGGCCATCCAACCTGTGCAGAGTCCACAAGCTTCTGAAGGAGTCCGTTCCACAGTCAAACAGCTCTTATCATCAGACAGTTCTTCCTTTCTTGTAACTTGAAGCCATTGGTTCAAGTCCTACCTTTCAGAGCAGGAGAAAACAAGCTTGCTCCATCTTCCCTTGTGATATTTGAAGATGGCCACCATATCTCATCTCAGTCTACTTTTTTCCCAGGCTAAAGATACCCAGCTCTTTCAACCTCATAAGGCTTAGTTTCTAGACCCTTGATCATATTGGTTGCCCTCCTCTGCACACATTCCAACTTGTCAACATCCTCCTTAAATTGTGCTTCCCACAATTACTATAGATCTTACTACAGATCTCTATATGATGATATAAAGATGATCACCCATACCTGTATGGTGGAAGAACCACACTGAAAAGTTTCATTGCCACAGGCCAAAAACCACGCTTCCATTTCATTGCCACAGGCCAAAATTTCAAAACTTACTTTCTCTGATTTAGAAGTAGAATGACAAGGCAAACATTCAGTTTGCATTTAAATGGAAACCCTACTTAACCCTCCCTGCTTTCTGAAATAGCCGTCCTTCAAAATTTGCACTTTTCTGAATTTTTCAACAGAGTAATATTCATGAAAATAACATAAAACATTGCCTTTTGAAACATCAAAGAGCCTTGAAAAATGTGTATATTATACAAAATTGCCTACAAACATGTGCATGTTAGGAGATTTGACTAAAATCCTGAAGAATTTTCATTACTATCAAAATGGACAGATTCAACTACCACCATCTAATTTCTGTGTTTGGAAACTGAAAATGACAAGAGTCACAGCTGAATTGTCTGGAGTCCAAACCTCCTCGTTATTTTAGGCACTTCTGGGGCAGAAGCGAGAGCTCTCCCTTGAAAACAATAAAGACGATTGGACAGAATTTCAGCATAGACTTGACATGTCTGCCTAGAAAAAAAAAGGCAGCAATAGAATGGGCTCTCGTTTCATATATGATTTCATGCAGAAAACATTTTTAAAGCTTCAAATATTGAAAAATGCTCTGCCAATGTTAACACAGCTCATTACTCCCACACTGTAGGTCTGGAGCGGATGGCTTATTGCTGCCCTAAAATGTAGCAGACTGTTAATATTGAAAGTTAGAGGTGGGACTGAGGCTGATTCGGATTCCCAGCCAAGCATCCCTCATTCAAGATACCCCTCATGTTGCAGCCAAGGTCAGCCAGATGCAACCAAAATTCCCCCCTCTGGCTCCCAGGGAGCCCAAATCCAGGTTTCAGTTGTTGCAAGGAGGAAGACTTGAAGTCCACTAACTTCCATAAAGACACATTGTACTTTTAAACCATCTGAAGACTCTCAAGGAAGTATCACATTTTCACATGAAATAAAGCTTTGCTTAGAAGGATCTTGAACTCCTGTCTTTGCTGCTCCTAGTATTTGCCCAAGTATGTGTGTGTTGTTCATTGTTTTATAAGGATCAGGGATGTTTTTATAAGTCTTATATTGCATATTTTGGCACTGTTTCTTGGTTGTTGCTAGGTTGTAGCTTGCTGCTTTGAAGCGTATTTTCCTAAAAAGCAGGTTGCAGAGTTAATAAATAAATATACAATGGTAAAATGCAGGATTTCTAAACTGCTTTCTATGGACAGCTGTCACTTCTGCCCTGGGGCTGGGATCAGAAAACGGTGCCCAAGGTGAACCTGGAAGATCAGACTCCTTGTGATAGTGTTACTTTTTAAAGCTGAGGAAGACATGTGCCATTGGTGCAATAAGGCTGCATTCAGGCATGCCAACTGTTGTGTTAGTTTTCCCGGTTATAACTCTAGCACTTTTGTCCCGGTTTCTAACAACTCTTTTACACTGCATTACCTGGTGTTATTGGACTGTGGCTTTTTGATCAATATACTGCCATGTTGTCCTGAACTTCGTTCACACCAGTGGGCATGCCATGATAACAACAGCAGGTGCCATTGGACGCGTTGCTACCCTAAATGCACACCTGCAATTCTGCAATCCACATGATTCACGCATTAAAACCATATGCCAAAATACCACCCCAAAATTCGTCACATGAAAATGGCTATAATAAACTTACAGCGCAAAATGCCCATGATTGCCCAAGTTAAAAGGGATATATATATATATATATATATATATATATATATATATATATATATACACACACACACACACACACACACACACACACACACACACACACACCTACCCTGGTAGTAATTAACTTGGAAATTGAATGCTAAATTTCCACTAGACTTCCAGAAGTGGATTTTAGGTCATGTGCAAATCACATAAAACACGGAACTCATCAGGTAAGGAAATGCCAAGGAATCAAGTGCTGTCTGAATGAAGCCTTAGTGTCTCTCTCCAGAGCAAAAGAGGAGAGTTGGGGCTTGTTATGGTGCTGGACTGGTGAGATGTTAAAGTCTCTGGGCAACCAGCACAACTCAGGAAGCCTCAGTCCGCACTAGCTAGGGATGATGGGAGTTGTAGTCCAACAATAGCTGGGGACCCAAGTTTTGAGAAACACTATAGCTGCTGTTCCAACCTGTGGTCCTTTGTGTCTTGATACCACTCTCTGCTTTTCTCTCTGTGCTATTCCTAGCTGCTAACACTATTATAGCACAGTAACTTTGCTGAGATACGCCTGAAAATATTTCCCACGCTTTCATCCTGTATATTTGAAGGGAAGGCTTGCAACCGAACCGGAAACAACTAACTGTGTGGATAGGGCAACAATGCACTTTTTCCTATATACTAATAGCTTGACTGAACTATATTACTCTTCACAGCATGGCCCTATCCTACCTGTAAGCTGTTACTCAAGACTGGATAACACAGAATGAAGAAAGGTGTATCCCCAGTTCACAGAGCTTGGTGTAGTAAGAAAAACATAATTAACACTCAGTTGGCTTTCAAGTGTTTCTAGTCTCTGAGATAAAAGACAAGGAAATTATGTCTAACCAGGAACAGCCTGTCTGACAGAAGAAGCATGGGGAACTGTCTGCATGTTGCTCTTATGGCTTTTTAAAACCTTGCAATAATTAGATCCCGATAAATACAGCAACACTAATAATGAGGACTGCAGTGAGCCTAGGCTGTAATCAAGTGTGTTTTTGAGAAGGGATTTCAAAACTGCATTTCTATTACACAATGCACTGGGTTAAACTGTGTACGGTGTGCAGTTTAATATTAAATACTGTTCGCCTTGTGATTAAACGCGTTATCACACAAGCCAAAACAAGGTCACCTTGCTCAGTCTTCTCAATTTGTAAAGCGGAGTTGGTTGACAGCAGAAAAGCCAGGAGAAGAAAAAGGTTTGATTTGTTTGTCCACTTAGAAACAAGAGAAAAGGAAATCTAGAGATATTAAGCTGAGAAGGCAGCGTTTTCACCACAGGCCATTATTAGATATGAACACAGTCGGGGGCAACGGGAATGTAAGTGAACAGCTAAGTAATTAAACAAACGTTTTATCCAGATTAAAAATAGCTCTGATTAGCCGGAATGCTGCTGCTCTCAAATTGTTCCTTGGCCAGAATGCCCGAATGTTGCCTCACCAAGCCAAGTGACAGCTATGCAAGTTCTGTAGCTTCCAAAAAACAAGGCAGGGTTTTTTCCCTCCTCCAAAAGTAATTGGGTTGGAGTGCATATTTATAATACATGATAGTTCAGTATATACTCTTCCCTCTGCAACATGTTCAACCACTAAACCAAGCATAAGAATACAGACTGTCAAAGAATGCATTAGAGCCCGGTGCTGAAAAGCCATGATTTATTTTCGAATCTCTCCCTCTCCACCACCCCATTAAATCATATTTGCCTCAGTTCTGCTCTCACCTTTCAGTCCTACCAGTAAACTGAAAGTCATCCATCAGTTATTAGACCAATATGCTGTGCTGCCTCTAACACCAAAGGCTGGCGGCCTTGTGATATGCCCATGAAACTCCTGTGGGGAGACTGGTTAGTTTCCATCACTGGCTAATCCTGCTTACCATCAAAGGAAAAGGAAACCACCATTTCCCCCAACCTTTTAAACACACACACACACACACACACACACACACACACACACACACACTCCATCCCACCTTGACCAAGGTTACTAAGAGAGATTTTCTAGCTAAGGCTGAACCTGAGTCTTGCATATCACCTTTTGGTCAAACATTCTATCAAACACACCATACTTGTTCTCACCGACTTCTTCTTAAGGATTTGGGACGGAGGATCACAGAATCATAGAATTGTAGATGATGATGATCATCATTATTACTCACCCTGCACCAACAGGTCTCAGGGCAGTTTACAATTGAAATAGAAACAGGAATAGGGTAAGTCCTGGAAACAAACATCTCAGGTGTCAAAGGCTAGGGGCACAGAGATGCATATGCCGAAAGCTGTACTGTGAAAAACCCAGATGCACCTCTGTGGGAAGGGATTTACACAACTTAGGGAGTACTGTACCAGAAAATGCCCTCTCTTGCCCTTCTCCCCAAACCACTGAGGGAGGTGGAACTACCAAGAAGGCCCTCTCTGCAGACCTTAACACTCGGGAGGGTCTGTAAGGAAGGAGGTGGTCTTTCAGATATTTAGGGCCTACTTCATTTAGGGCTTTAAACACCTGTGCCTCCAGTGACCATGTTGGATCCAGAAGTACCCCCAGGCTACGAATCTCTTCCTTCCAAGGGAATGCAATCCTGTCCTCAACATGCTGCCTTCCTATCTCCTGAACAAGGAACTTGGAACACGTGGCATGCTCACCTCATTGCCTGCCTAATAGGATGGCTTCCATAGTGGCTTTTGTTAGTTTGCTAGAATGCATGGTGGAAAACACCAGTCTTCCTGCCCCTCCCACATGCTAGTTGCTCCAGACAACAGTTTTGGGACACAGCCTTATCCAATTAAGTAAAAGGAGAGTTTTAGATAGGCAGCAGTAATTACCACAGCTGGCAGCTGGCCCAGTCATTGAAGTACACACACACAGAGAGAGACATTTTCAGGAAGTTAAATGAGTTCTTTGCTTTTCTGTTGTTGTTTTTTGGGGGAAGGGGAAGACAAGAGTGTAATTTTAGCTTTAGGTCTCCTAAAATGCTTTGGTGTATATGTATGTGTATGTGTGTATTACACCAGCCATGGCATCACCTTTGTACCACTTAGCAGTCTGTAAACTTGGAACAGTGCAGACTATTAATGTGCTCATCAGAAACTGAATTGTACAGGTACATCACCTAGAAATGGGATGCCCAGAGCAATGTTATCATTGCTCTTATGGCTGACCCTAACATCTTTTAAAAAATAAAAATATGCTAAAAAGTTGCATTACAAAAGTCTTTTTCCTTTTGTTTTGCATCTACTAAACTGCAAGACATCATTTTAAATAGTAAAGTGACTTGATTGCATTGACAAAAAGGTGATACATGAGATAAACAAATTATAAAGGGGGGGGAGGAACCCTTCCATTTTCAAGATGACCCTAAAGAAGATGAAAGCTTTTGGTTGTTCTCAGACCAATGATTCAGGGATGACAGGCAGATGTTGCTGAGCTACAATGTCCAGCACCTCCAACTATGCATGGCCAATGGTCTGGGATGATGGAAGTTGTAGTCCAACATCTTTAGGATACTACCTTGGCTCTCCTGAATTAGACCATTGCCATCCTCTCCAAAATAACATAGAAGGTTGTTAGGAGGAGATTAATGCCACCAGTCCCCTCTAGAAGGTGAGAAGTAGGGTGGAGATGCTAGCATTTTCCTGCCAGTGCCAGAGTCAAAGGGATACCAGCTTGGTACATGACTGGCAGGATATCATAATATAGAACCTGCTATACCAGCCAAATCTTCTACGGAAGATTTAAAGCGTCAGTCTGGGTATTTTTAGGAATCCGTGGCAGCATGTACTAAAAATATGACAGCGTCCTCAACTGATTTAGTTACCACCCCTAGGTAAAGCATCATCTAAACCTCACTTGCATTCATTTCGTTGGAAAGCACTGCTAAATCTTCCCAACAATGTGGAGCTGCCAAAAGGTGTTCTACTTTAAGACTGCAATCAAGTGCATGGATTTAATGATAATTCTAATTTGAAGTGAAGTGAGGGGGAAAGCAAGAGAGAGTGAGGCGGAGGAAGTACGAACAGGCTTGAAACCAGGCAGACTTACCATTTTCCAGTTCTGTCGAGTTTTGAGATGGGTGTCCCAGACAAACCCACAAAAGTGAAAAGAGCACTATGCCATTTGATGAGGGGCCAAAGTTCAATGACAGGGCACATGCCAAGCATGCCGAAGGTCCCAGTTTTGATTCCCAAAGGTAAGGTGGGGGTTTACTTCCCACAATCCATTGTGGTGACCGTAACCTAGGTCTAAGGTGCTATTTGGCGATTAGCTTATATATCTCTGAGTTTCTAACACTGCTTCCTTATTGCTTGCCATAAGCCTAAAGTTCATCTCACTACCTGTGACTAGGCAAGTTACATTTTGGGTGAGGGATTTCTTTTCCCCACAATACAGTGATAACCAGCAATGTGGGTGGCTTAAAAAGAGGATAGATAACACATTCATGGATAACAATGGCTACCAGTCAGGGTGGCTGTGTTCTGCTACTACTGTCAAGAGGCAGTATTCCTCTGACTACAACTGCTGGAAATCACAAGTGAGGAGAGTGCCATTGGATGGACCACTGGTCTGAACAGCAGGCCACTTCTTATATTCTCGTTGCTTAATTTCTTCACACCATTACTTAGCAGCTGCTGGACACAAAACAATGAAACCAGGAACCCATTGGGTTATTTTCCTGTTCCTTTCACACAGTGTATTACTATGGGATCCTTTCTGAGCTTAAACCCCTCTCCCCACAAGACTCTTTTGCTTTAAACTTCTAAGCTTGAGAAATGTCTGCTTCCTCCCCCTTCCCCACTCTAATTCGTGAAATTGTCCAATCACTATTTTCCTCTACGGAGGGAAATATCACTTTTAGTAGTTTACTAACAGTACATTGGCTTTTGCATCTCACACAGGAGGTTGGGAATTGATTTGCTGTGCCGAGTTTGACATTTCATGCCGCTGAAATAAGGCACAATTATGGAGCAATTATTTTTAAATGTGTGATTGTGGTGCTATAAAAGCTCCGCAAATAAGGCCAATTTTAGGTGAAATTTATTTT